>NW_026652288.1:1916757-2288992 GCF_009828535.3 Hylobates moloch | reverse complement strand
CACACACACACACACACACACACACACATACACACACACACAGCGGATTATTACTCAACCTTGATAAAGGAGGACACCTTGCCATTCACAACAATGTGGATAAACTGGAGGCCACTGTGCTGAGTGAAATGGGCCAGGCACACAAAGACAAGGACTGCATGATGTCACTCATGTACGTGGGGTCTAAAAAAGTTGCAATCACAGAAGCAGAGAGTAGATGGTGGTTACCAGGAGCTGGGAGGTGAAGTGGGGAGATGTTGGTCAAAGGGCACAAACTTGCGGTTATAAGATGAGCACGTTCTGGGGATCTCGTGTACAGCGCAAGTGATGACGGAGATGATAAGTTGTGATCATCATTACATAGCAGATGACTATATCAAATCATCACATTGTATACCTTGTGTATACACAATTTTATTTGTACATTAAATATTTAAAAATATTTTAAAAAGTGACTTTCTTATAAACAATGACAACAAAAAAATAAGTCCGGGCCATGGAATGAGAGCTTTTAAAAAGTAATGTAACATGATACCAACAACTCAGAAAAGTAGTTTTGGAAGGAAGTTTGCTTTGGGATGAGGAGAAGGAACAGGAAACGGGGGCTATGAAGCGCTTCGTGTGTCTGGGTTAGAGTCCTAGGGCCTGAGCGTCGGGAGTTCGGCTGCCATGACATGGAGAGGGGCTCCGCACTCCGTGGCGTCCCCTCCTGAACTAAAACTGCAAACCATGTTGGCATAAACAGCACGGCTGAAGGCAACAGAGATCCAGCCTCATCCCATCAGTGCACAGAGAAAAGATCCTGCAAGCCCGGTGGGTCCTGCCAAGGTCATGCAGCAAATTAGCGGCTGCGTCAGGATGAGAACACAGAACGGAAGTTCACAGTGCCCTGGAAGGTCACCTCGCCTGCAGCCGCCTCTGGGGCACTCCGCTTTTCCTACAGCCCCACTGCTGGGAACAGTGCTGAAGACAATTAAGTACATTTCTTTTGTGAATAGATGATTCCAAATTCCTCACCAGATTTCTGCTTAGGTGTTCCTTTACCTTTTCTGAGCATTGCTTACAGTGTTCACCCGGCTTCCTTTGAGGATGTCAGGTGAGGGTCTGCTTATTACAGCGACATTAGGAGATAGTAAATTCCTCGTGGATCTTTGTTCATTGGCTGGGTTTCTCAGGGTGGTTTATCAAAACCTTGTGAACTTTTCTTCTGGCTCTTTATCAAAGGCTTAAGAAAGGCAGACTATTTGCATAAGATGAGGAAGAGAACAACCATTTTAAAAGATAAGAGTTGGAATGTATAAGCCTTTACAAACTGTTATTTCTTTCACTGGGAGGAAGTAAAAATGGGAGATAGTAAGGAGAGGCAATGGTATTGCAGATAGCATCATTCAGAGGATTTTGAAACCCGGTATAATTTATCATTATATAAGATGCCTTGGTCGGCAGGATCAAAAGCAACTGGCATTCTCTATCCACATGCAGCAATCGAATTGCCTCTTCAGAATCCCAGACAAACATTTCATTAGTTACCATTCATCAGTAAATTGGGATGAAACGCCAAAACACTTCTTTAAAAAGCTGGATTGCACTTCCTACATATGGTGCTTTAAAAAATAATCATTTATATTGCACTTTTCTTTCAAGTGTTCAAACGATGCTGCTTTCCAAATATTTGCATAGTCTTCATGACCCTCTTTTTCAGTCACAAGTATTATTCTTTTCATTTCTTAAGCAGATAAAGTAAGAGATGCAAACTGTTCCAACACATGAAGTCAGTCTGAATTTAGCCAAGAAAACCATAATGCTATGAAAAACTATTGAATTCAGACAACTGCAGACTCACTTTTTGCTTGAGATTGGCAAGCGTTCGACCAAAATGATTCAGTAAGCTCCATCAGAAACCTAAACTGGGTCAGGCAGATAGGTTTAATACTATGTGAACCTCTAGAGCTACGTGTTGACAAAATTCCTGATATTACGTCATGGATACAAAGTATAGAACAAGGGTCAGCTAGGAGCATCATCCATGGGCTGGGAGGACTAAGAGCATCATCCGAAGGCTGGGAGCACTAGGAGCATCAACCATGGGCTGGGAGCACTAGGAGTCTCATTCATGACTGGGAGCACTAGGAGCATTATCCAAGGACTGGGAGCACAAGGAGGATGATCCATGGGTTGGGAGCACTAAGAGTGTCATCCAACGACTGGGAGCACCAAGAATGTTATCCAAGGACTAGGAGCACTAGGAGCATCATCTTAAGACTGGGAGCACTAAGAGTGTCATCCATGGGCTGGGAGCACTAGGAGCGTCAGCCAAGGACTGGGAGCACCAGAAGCGTCATTTAAGGCCTGGGAGCAGACAACTGGTGAATCACAGGCTTCATTATTTTCCCCCTTATTCGGAGCAATACTGGGGCACTGGGACCTCCCAGCTTCCCATTAAGATGGAGAAGCCAGCCGCACACTAAGTCTTCATTGAGAACATGCAGAAAGGTCAGATTTTTAAAAAGTGAGTTTGCAGACATCAGCCAGCTGCCCAAGCAGTCAAGACTGGAGAAATCAGGATCCCAGACAGAAGGAGCCACCTAGAAGTGAGATGTTGCCTTCCTCTGTGCTGGGAGAGAGCCCAAGAAACCTGCCAGGCACTGACTGAGGGTCAGTGAAGCCGGCGAGGAGTTTGCTAATCCCATGCATGTGATGAGACTTAAGGAACGAGGATCCCAGAGAAAAGGGAGGTACAGGGGTGTCTTGGGCATCTCAGGATGCCATAACTGAATACCATAGACTAGTGGCCTTTAAGCAACAGACATCTGCTTTGTCACAGTATGGATGCTGGAAGTCCGAGATTAGGGTGCAGCATGGCTGGTCCCTGCTGAGGGCATCTCCTTGGCTCACAGATGTCCTCTGTCTTGTTGCGACCTCACCGAGCAGAGAGAGCCCTGGTGTCTGTTCCTCTTCTTCTAAGGGCGCTCATCCTATCATGAGGATCCCACCCTCACCATCTTATTTAAACCCATTTATCTCCCAAAGATTCCATCTCCAAATATAATCATACTGAGGGTTAAAGCTTCAGCGTATAGGCCAGGCCCATAGCTCAGGCCTGTAATCCCAGCACTTTGGGAGGCCGAGGAGGGTGGATCGCCTGAGGTCAGGAGTTTGAGACCAGCCTGGCCAAAATAGTGAAACCCTGTCTCTACTAAAAGCACAAAAAATTAGCTGGGTGTGGTGGTGGGTGCCTGTAATCTCAGCTACTTGGGAGGCTGAGGCAGGAGAATCGCTTGAACTTGTGAGGTGGAGGTTGCAGTGAGCCAAGATCATACAATTGCACTCCAGCGTGGGCAACAAGAGTGAAATTCTGTCTCAAAAAAAAAAAAAAATTCATCGTATGACTTTTGGGAAGAAATAAGCATTCAATCCATAATAAGAGTGCTCTGTCATAAACCTGTGACTTCCCCAAGAAAACATTCACTAAATTATTAGGGTGAAGGGGGGAAGATTCTAAGAAGATAAGCACAAAGCCGTAGAGTTTGGAACTTTTTATTTGATGGGGCTGAATTGGAGTTTAAAGGCCACGTAGGTGTTAGTAAATAGTCTGAGCTTTCGGTTAGGACCTTGAGGGGCGTCCTAGAAAGGAAAATGAGACTAATAGAAAGCCTTGCAAAAATAGCACCAAGAAAACAAAACACGCAAATAAACAAGAACGGCATTGTAGCCACAGGAACTCAGCCCATGATAGACTAAGGAGAACCCTCCCTCCGTGTGGATGCCAGAGGAAGGGTGCAGCCTTATCCGGAGCAGACAGCATCATGCAGAGCCGCCATAGATTCCATGCAAAACACGCAGCAATTTACAGATGATCGCCAGATGCAACCGAGAAAGCGGAAAATAGAAAGAGCTTCAGATTCTCCTGCCTCAGCCTCCTGGTGTGATCCCTCTATTGGGGTCACACACGTGGACTTAAGTAGCTCTGATTAATACCGTCAAGCAAAGATGAGAAATTTAATCAGAAAACTTAGATCCACAAAATAAGTCAACTAATGATTTTATCAGTAAAATTTCAGTCATTGAAACTAAGAACTTCACTGTTAAGTTTAAAAGCAACCTGGAAGACAGGATTGGATTATGGGATGATGAGTTAGTAGAAAATAACCTGGCCTGAGCAGAGGGAAGGAAAACAGAGGACAAGCACCAGGCATGTGAACATGGTGGAAAGTTTCGCTGTGGTTGGAATACCGGCACGGGAAGTAAGACAGAAGGCGGAAAGGAGAATTAAAGGGGTAATGCTGAGCCAGGTGTGGTGGCTCACGCTTGTAATCCCAGCACTTTGAGAGGCTGAGGCGGGCAGATCTCTTGAGGCCAGGAGTTCTAGACCAGCCTGGCCAACATGGGGAAACCCTGTCTCTACTAAAAATATAAAAATTAGCTGGGCATGGTGGTGGGCGCCTGTAATCCCAGCTACTCGTGAGGCAGAGGCACGAGAATCTCTTGAACCCAGGAGGCATAGGTGGCAGTGAGCTGAGATTGCGCCATTGTACTCCAGCCTGGGTGACAGAGTGAGGCTGTATCCAAAAAAAAAAAAAAAAAAAAGGAGAGAGAGAATGCAGAGAATTTTCCTAAACTGATGGTCAAACTCAAGTCATTGATGCACAAAGCACTAGGAACCCCAAGCAGCACAACTCAGAGCCGTTGTGATGACCCATGGCAACGAGAACTGCTGAAATCCCAAGATGAGAACAAAGTAACTACTATCTTCACTGGAGGAACACGGATTCTAATAATGTTGACATTTCAACAGCAGCAGTGGGAGCTGGGAGACAACAGAATGCTTCCTTAAAGCTCTGGAAGAAAATAACTGGCAACCTAGAGTTCAGCCTGAAGAAAACGTCCTTCACAGGTGAAGTCAGAATACATTTCCACCCCAAGCAAAAGCTGAAAGGTTTTGTTGCCAGAAGATACACAAAAATGAATATTAAAAGGAAAATTGCTTAAGAAGAAAGAAAATGATCCTAGAGAGAAACACAGAAATCCAGGAATAAAGTGAGAAAAAGGGTAAATTAGAAATATATATGTAAATATAAGTATTCACTGTACAATAGCAATAATACATGCTGTAGTCTAAAATAATAGAGATTAAAAATGCTTAATAAGGCCGGGTGTGGTGGCTCACGCTTATAATCCCAGCACTTTGGGAGGCCGAGGCGGGTGGATCACGAGGTCAGGAGATCGAGACCACGGTGAAACCCTGTCTCTACTAAAAATACAAAAAAATTAGCCGGGCGTGGTGGCGGGTGCCTGTAGTCCCAGCTACTCGGAGAGGCTGAGTCAGGAGAATGGCGTGAACCCGGGAGGCGGAGCTTGCAGTGAGCCGAGATTGCACCACTGCACTCCAGCCTGGGCGACAGAGCGAGACTCCGTCTCAAAAAAAAAAAAAAAAAAAAAAAAAAATGCTTAATAATAACAGTGAGTGATAACAGAAATTACATCTTCTAAGGTTATTTGATTGAGGAATAAATAGTCTTAACTTAACTTACACTACAATTCATAAAGGGTACATTTTATAACATTGAGTTTGTAATCCTAATCAGGATCAGAACTGTTTACAAAGTGAATAAAATAATACAGATGAAAAGTTTAAAAACATTTGCTTCAATCAAAAGTAGGTAAGAAGTAGAGAAAAGAAACATTAAGCAGATAAAAATATAGAACCACTTGTCCTTTGAAGGGACATGGATGAAGCTGGAAGCCATCATTCTCAGCAAACAAACAGAGGGACAGAAAACCAAACACGGCATGTTCTCACTCATAAGTGAGAGTTGAACAATGAGAACACATGGACACAGGGAGGGGAACATCACACGCCGGGGCCTGTCGGGGAACAGGGAGGGGAGGAAGAGCATTAGGACAAATACCTAATGTATGCGGGGCTTAAAATGTAGATGACGGGTTGATGGGTGCAGCAAACCACCATGGCACATGTATACCTATGCAACAAACCTACATGTTCTGCACATGTATCCCAAAACTTAAAGTACAATTTTTTAAAAAAGTAAGATGGCAGCTATGATCCCAAATGAATTAGTAATTATATTAAATGCAAATGAGCATATTTATTAGCAGAATAATATTATCAGAAGAGATATAAGTGATTCTGTACTGTTATCCGTTTATTACTTTTGGGCTCCAAATCCAGGTTTGTAGCCTGGTTTGTGAAAAAGGATCTGGGCCTTTTAAAGATTTTTTTACCGTGCCATCTGGCACGAAGTCAGGTTTTGCAAATAGATGGCTGCAGAGACACTGCAGGAGAAAAGAGTTTTGCTTCCTGGTTCTGGTGTGCTCGCTTGGCAGACCGCTCCAGAGGTGCAGCTTCCCTGGCAGCAGGTCCCTCTAGATGTGTGGCATCTCTGACACCAGGCTCCTGCGGATGTGTAGCCTCTCTGGCACTAGGTTCATCGAGATGGGAGCTCCTTGGACACCAGGTTTTTCCAGATGTGCAGTTTCTCTGGCACTTAGCTCCTGCAGATATGTGGCTTCTCTGACACCAGGGTCCTGCAGATGTCAGCTTCCCCAGCCCCAGGCTCCATGGTGGTTCATGCACCAGCTAGTGGTCTCACAGAGCACCCTATCTCAGATGGTTTCACAGAAGAAGGCCTTTGGAGAGACACCTGTCATCCAACCGCTTTCCCCAGCACCCCAGGATTTCTGACAAGCCCCAGGAGGCAGATCTCCACTGCAGCACTGCAGTCACCCCTCTGACTTCCAGTGAGTCCCACTGGCATTCACAGGCTCTGGATCTCACTCTGGGGCAGGTAAGGGGCAGGGACCTTTCTGGGGCACTCAGCCCTCAAGGTAATGGCTGCTTTATTTCTACATGCCTTAGAATTCTCGTTAGTTGTTACCACCATCTTCTGTTGTAGTTAATCATAATTTATATTAAACTTCCTTCTTCAACTTACTACATGGTTTCTCTTTCTAGATTGACCGAGGGCTGAGGCTGATAAAGATCCCACATGAATGATTAATTACATTATGCACAAGTGGGTTACATACTCTTAACTTACAGAGTAAGACTACAAAAATGGGTAAATAATTTCTATGCTGCTTAGAAAAAATACATCTTAAATCCTAGGATATTATAGTGACTAAGAGCAACTTTATGCCAATAAATGTAAATGGTATAAAAATGGAAAATTTCTACCAAAACAGTACTTATCAACATTGACACTAGACAAAACAGCTAATCTGAATTGTCCTATGTCTATAACAAAATTAAATCTGCAATGTAGAACTTTTACACAAAGAAGTCTCTAGCCTCAAATAATTTTGGTAATTATTTTTGGTAACAATTTAAGGGAAAATATGCCAGTTTTGCACAAGATCTTCCAAAGAATACAAAAAAGGGAGGACATCTCAATTTATTGTATGAGACCAGCAAAACCTTCCTACCAAACCTGATAATAACATCACAACTAAGGACAATTATAGATCACTCTTTCTCATGAGCATTTTTGTAAAATGTGTAACAAAAATATTAGAATGTTGAATCTAGTGATGTATGAAAACAATACGATGTCATGACCAAGTTGGGGTTATTCAAGGAATGCAAGGCTGGGTACCGGGCCGGCTTTTCCAGACGTAAGGAGAAATACACCATGTTCTTTGACTTGAAGACTCAATGTTATAATAGTGTCAGTTGCCCATCAATTTGTCAATGGATTCAATGCAATTCTCATCAAAACCTCAACAAGTTTTTGTGGAAACCAACAACCTGATACTTAAATATCTATGGAAATGCCAAGGGTAATAAATAGCTGAAACAATTTCAAAAAGAAAAAAACATTTGGTGACTTAGATTTCAGGACTTATTATAAAGCTACAGTAATATAAACAGTGTGATAGTGACAGACGCATATAAAAATAAATTTTGAAAAAGCAGTATAGAGAGTCCGGAGACAAACTGACATAGTATGATCAACGAATTCACAGCAAAATTACCATTCTTCTGCATGGGTAAAATGGGCTTTAAAAAGATTGCACCAGATCAATTGAACATTCATATGGAAATGAAGTTAACCTTGATTCCCATTTCATAGCATACACTAGAAAATCGGTTTCAAATGGGCCATAAACTTAAAAGTAAATCATAAAGCACCGAAACTTCTACTAGACACAGTGGAAAAAGATCTTTATGAAGTTGTAGTATTAGAAACAGTCCTTAAACAAAGCCAAGTAGCATTAACTTTAAAGCTAAAAGAAATATTTTACTAAGCATAAGAACTTCTGCTCATCAAAACATACCATTAGGAGAGTAAAATGCAAGCCACAGAGTAGGATAAGATTTTACGATACATATATCTACTCACAAACCAGAATATTTAAATAACTTTTACAACAATAACGGGTAAATGCTTGATAAGTCACTTCACAAAAGATGGTATCCAATGGCCTATAAACTTATAAAGTGTATGCTCAGCATCATTACTCGCATGTGTGCTCGAGAATGGGCTAAAAATTTGACAGTATTAAGTGCTCACAAGGATGTGGAGCCACAAGTGTTCTCATGTATGGAAGGTGGAATTAAAGTTGGGACAACTCCTTTGGAACATGAATTGGCAGCACCTACTACAGTGGAATACACACTTACCTTTGGACCTAGTCATTCCACTTCTAAGTATCTATTCCAAAATATGTACACCGAAAGATCTGTGCAAGAATAGTCACAGCAATGCCATTCCTAATAGCCCCAAATTAAAAACAGCCTATCAAGTGTCCATCAAGGGTAGCATGGATGAGAGCTGGTCATATATTTATATAATGAAATGCATGAAATGAAAATAAATGTTGGGACCCCCAGATCACTAAGCCAAACTGGAAACTATGTCAGGCAAACCTGCCTTCCATTTTATTTCTAAATATGATAACTACAAAGATTTAAAAAGCTACATACCTCCCTCACAATTTGCCAACAAGGAAATTCCCTGTGGGCCTCCAGATCTTTACCTAAAACAGTTCTGTTGAATTTTACCCTGGCAATGTAACCTGGTAGCTTATCTTCACAGGTGCAGGACAGAAAGGCATCCTCCACTCACCTGAGTCTAATGCATATCTGATGGCTTCCTGTGCCCTATTATTTATGTAAAAATTCAGATTTACCGAGCCAGACCAAATTGTGTTTTTAGTGAAAGGCTGGTCAAGGACTCAAATGAACACGATCTTTTGTCTCTTATCTACTTAGGACCTGGAAGCCCCTGACTCTACATCTGCCTTTCTGGACCAAATCAATGTACATCATACACATATTGATTGATGTCTCATGTCTCCCTAAAATGTATAAGCGAAAGCTGTACCCCAACTACCTTGGGCACATGTCGTCAGGACCTCCTGAGGCTGTGTCACGGGCATGTCTTTAACCTTGGCAAAATAAACTTTCAAATTAATTGAGATCTGTCTCAGATATTTTGGGTTTACAAATGCTACAGAGCAGTGAGCAATACCGAACTGAGGCTGCATGCAGTAACATCAACAAATGTCACAAACACATGATTGTGTGAAAGAAACCAGGCACAACAGAGCACACAGCTAATCTACAGTGATGAATGGCAGGATAGTGCCTCCGTTGACACGCAACTGAGTTGGAAGGGGCACAGTGGAGGTTTCCTGGACATTGGTATTTTCCTGTATCTTGAGTGGGCAGTGGTTGCATGGGTGTGTTCAATGTTGTAAGAGCTTATGAAGCTGTGCATTTGTCATTTGTGCCTGTTTTTGTCTATGTTATCCTTCATTAAACAGTAATAAAAGGTTATTTTTACAGCAGTGGATCTCTTACTCTCGTCGTGTAGCTTAGTGATCATAAGCGCTGCCTCACTTCCCATGGGTGAGACTCACATCTGCCTCAGGAAATTTCTACAAGCTATATTTTTTACTTTCATGTGCCCACTGGATTTCTTTTATACTAGACTTCATTTCAAACTGTGAGCCTGAACAATTTTTTTGATATTTTGGTTCTCAGTCTCCAAAAGATTTCTGACACTGATTTTCAGATATATCTTGATTCCAGATTCCATAGACCATGGAGGAACCCAGGTGAATCCCATATACTGCCCTGGCTGTAAGAATCCCAACTTAAATATGACTCCTACATTTTCACTTGTGCAGCAAAGCATCCAGACTGTTTTCTCTATGTGACTCTTTCTTTCAGTGGGGCCATAACATCAGCATAGAATCACTAAGGAAGGGCACAGCCTTGGGGTGATCTTCTGTACATCCCACTCCTCAATTCAATAGGAAACTGCTGTTAGTTAGCTATTAGCAGAGATGAGCAATTCTCTTTTCCTGTCCCTGAGGATAGTATAGTCAATTCTGGAATCTGCTAAATAAAATACAACATGGTAAGTGTTACATTCAGGTACCAAGAGAATAAAAGAGAAGAGAAATCTGACCAGTGATAACTTCCCGAAGAATTTGGTGACTGGGCTGAGTCTTACTACGTAAGGAAACATTGTACAAGCAAGTGGCAGAGCATTCTAGGGAGTGAGAAATGCATGAGCAAATGCATGGTTGGCATGAAACAGATTAATGTCTTGTGGAGACTTTCTGCTCCTTTATTGCTGGAGGTGAACAATGGTGACATGTGTTACAACTTTGCTAAAACCTACCAGCCATCCAACCAAACAACCAGCCAACCATCCAGACAACCAACCACCATCACCACCAACAAACCCAAGAAAACCAGGTCTTCCTAGGACTCAAAGGATGATTCAAAGTACTGCCATATGCTTGTAGAGATTTCCATTGGCCTCAACTTTACCGTAAGATCAATTACTGCTTGGATGCCTTTGGTGTCACTTCCAGGCCTGGAGAACCGGCTCAGAGTAGCCTAGGACCTTCTGCTCTCCTACTCCTGGAGGTGCCATCAGATAGGATGGTGTGCTGGTGATTGCTGACCAATTGGATGTCCACAAAAACATTATTGTATTAATGCATTAATGCACGTGTGCTAATGTACATGAACATAGCTTATTATTAGTTTTAATGATAATAAGGATGTGATACATAATATTTATAAATAATAATAAATACCTAGTACTCTTTTTTATAAATTTTGTACAAAAACGATTTTCATTAAATGCTTAAAATTTTTTTTTTCACAACTCCTCATCAGTTGTAACAAACGTACTACTCTGGTGGAGAATGTTAACAGTGCTGTTGGCTTTGCAGGTATGCGGCGAGGATAGTATAAGGAACATTTTTGTTTCTACTCAATTTTGCTGTAAACTTAAAACTACCCTAAAACAACAGAGTCTACTGAAAAAACAACTCTTGCCCTATAGCCGAATTATGGTTTCCCATTTGTAAATTGATGTAGTTAAAACATCAATGCTGGTTAACGTTCTCCTTGATGTAATGCATACCCAGTCAGATGGAGGGGGTTGGTGGACATGCATGCCAGAACTTCACACGTTGGTCAGTGGTATGTGTGGCTTCTTTGCTAAATCAGATAATAGTTTTTGGATACTGGAAGAATACTTCCTCAGTTTTCGAGCTGTTCACAATGTGATGGCTGCGGATATCCCACAGGTTTTAATGTAATCTGCATTACTAATATTTTTCTCCATCATAAATCTGGGCAATCAACAAAGCACTATATCAAGCCCTGATTCGTGGGCATGCCAATGTCTATGGTGAAATTTCTCTCACTGGGTCCAGTTCCAAGTTGCCGACGTGGTGTTACTGAATGAGCACTGGAGAGGCCTGCACCAGCTCACTGTGCTGCCGGGTCCCACCGCGCAGATACAGCAGGTGCAAGCGACCTCAAGGGGATGGAGCACGGTACAGCACAGTGCAATAATCAGGAAGCGAGAGCCCAAGCAGTTCTCATTTTTACTATTTTTGCTTTAACTAATTTATTTGATTGTAAGTTTCTATAATTTAGTTTTTAGTAATGACTATATTTAAAGAGCAGCTCAAGGCTGGGCGCTGTGGCTCACGCCTGTAATTCTAGCACTTTGGGAGGCTGAGGTGGGTGGATCACCTGAGGTCAGGAGTTCAAGACCAGCCTGACCAACATGGTGAAACCCCCATCTCTACTAAAAATATAAAAATTAGCTGGGCATGGTGGCATGTGCCAGGAATCCCAGCTACTCGGGAGGCTGAGGCAGGAGAATCATTTGAGCCCAGGAGGCGGAGGCTGCAGTGAGCTGAGATTGTGCCATTTTACTCCAGCCTGGGCAACATGAGCGACACTCCCTCTAGAAAAAGAAAGAACAGCTCACAAAATGTCTGAAATTTAACAGTCAGTTCTCGTGAGCTGGTACAAACCATCTTCAGCATGTTGTACCATTATTGAAAATCTTGGCCCAAATGCTCCATATATATCTCACTAAACACTCTGAGCTATGGCTTCTTATTTTCATTTTACAGAAAAAAGAGGGCTCATGGCTATAAAGATAGTTGCAAAAAACGCACATAGCATTTAATAGGCAGTGCCCCCATGACACCTAGACAATTTTTTTTCTAACATTACTTTACAGTCAAATAATAATAATAAAAAAAAGACAAGGACTCTATATACTGGCCCAAAGAAGTTTACAACTCTGGTAATATCCATACAAACTATATGTGAATAACTATTAAAAATTTATTATGCATTGTTTCTCTGTTTGTTTAGAGGTATGATGTTATGTTACTTTTGTTCTATGAAAGATCCTTTTAAAAACTGATTTCAGTGTGTTTAAATTCCTGAGCATAATGACTTCCAAACATTTCTACTTCAATGTGTAATTTCCCTGGCAACAAAGCAAACACACACACCAGAGCACAGGAGCACAGAACAACACACAGGTGAACCCACAAAAGGAGCCCGTTTTGGGTGCCTTGGGGTTGAGTCTACTTGCACTGGAAGAACTTGTATAGAAAGCAAGGATGTTCTCAGAAACTTCCCTGAGCATGACCTGTCCCTGGGGACAGAGATTTGAACCAGGAATGTCCCTGTCAGCTGGACACCCATTTGTCATCCTTGCTTTCCCTCAAAGGAAATCAGCTCCTTAAGCACAAGGTTCTCAGAGCCGATGGTCCAAGTACTCCAGGCAATTCCAGTATGTCAGCATGCCCTCTTCCCTGGTAATGGTGACACAGTCCAGGTAAGAAAGAGATGGACCTTGAAATACAATTGTTTAGAATTTGGTGTCCTTCACATCTGTTGAAAACCGACAACAGACCAAAAAAAAAAAAACCCAAAACAAAAACAAATCCAAGATGATGACTTATAATGTTTCCAGGCATTATTCTGCATTTCAAGCAGGGAAATCCCAGGGGAGCAGGGGAGGCAGAGCACTGTGCTAGAGGGAGGAGAGAGGACAGAGGGGCATCGGTGTTACGGAAACCTCAGCCTCTCCTCCACCACCTCCTCCGATTGGACACTGGACATGTCTCACAGCCCCGTTTATCCCCGTGAACTTGCCTGCTGTGCCCTTGTGGACCTGTATGGTTAACAAAGGTGGTGCAGGTACGGTGTCTGGCTGTGGTAGATGTTCAGTCCACAGTAGCTCCTCATGTCCTCAGGGATGGTCAAAGTGCTTTCATCCTGTCTGCGCGGTGGCACTTGCCATAACACACTTCATCTCCCTGTGACTGCCCTTTCACCAAGCGAGTTTTTCAAGCATACATCACAAACACCTCCTCTTATTCATGAGGATTTCTGGCACTTGGCTTATTGCTTGGCACAGAGGACTTCCTCAAAAACCGAGTCACGGATTTTCAAAAAATATGTTGTGTATGCATATTTGATTGTATGAAATTATGTTCATGGCCAGGTGTGGTGCCTTGTAATCCTAGCACTTTGGGAGGCTAAAGCAGTTGGATTGCTTGAGCTCAGGAGCTTGAGACCAGCCTGGAAAACATGGCGAAACCCAGTATCTACAAAACAAACAAACAAACAAAAAATTGGCCGGCCATGGTGGTGTACTCCTGTGGTACTAGCTACTGGGGAGGTTGAAATGGGAGAATCATTTGAGCCCGGGAGGTCAAGGCTGCAGTGAGCTGTGATTGAGCCACTGCACTCCAGCCTGGGAAACATAGTGAGATGCTATCTCTAAATAAATAAATAAATAAAATTATGTTCATGGTTTATACATGATAAATACAAAAACCCTATACTCAACACTCTATTGTACCAGAATTATTCAACCACCTCCTCACCATCCCATTTTTCACAATTATGAACGTAAAGTTCATAGCTTTCTTAAATGGGCAGATTGACATTTCTACATGGGTAAATTTCTAGAAGTAGAGTTTCTGAGCCATAGCATATATACATTTGAAGGTTCCTGATACCTGTTGCATAACTGGCCTCTGAAAGTTTTTGAGATAATTACTCTTACATGTGGCCATTCATTAATTTTAACATATTGAGCCATTGTTCCCTGCTGATTTTTAAGGTTAGGACCACTCTACCCATGTGCTACATTGTATCATAAATCAGCTCTGTTCTTGTACTTTCCACTCTTTTCCATTATGAGGCAGTTTTCTAGCTCCAGTAAAATGCTTCTTTAATTATTGTAGCTTTATACATTTTTTATAATGTTAAGAAAAATATTTTCTATAATATAGTCATTTTTTTTCTAATGAACTTTAGACATAGTTTGAATTTTTAACCCAATTGTAATCTTTCACTAAAGATATTTAAATTTATAAGTTAATTTGGAGAGAAATAATAATTATATAGTTCTTTGTATTACTGTTAGAGAACATAGAACATTGTTCAATTTAGTTGTGTTCTTTCATCTTCCTTAGTTTAGTGGTTTTCTTCACATAGGTTCTTCTCATCTTGTTAATTTTATTCTTATGTATTTTATATCTCTCTGTCCAATTTTTCAACTGATATCATTTTCTCCCACACCAAACACCTCCTTTATAATTTCTTATAATACAGGCCTGCTTGCAATGCATTCTTTTACTTTATCTTCAGCTGATAAAATTCTTTTTCTCATGTTCATTTTTAAAAGGATACTTCTGTACTTGATACAGAATTTTACGTGGAATTTATTTTTGCAGTACGTTAAAGATGCCGTCCAGCTGTTTTCTGGCTTTCTTGGTTTCTGAGCAGCCTGTTGTCTGTCCTGTTGTTTTTCTTCTCTAAGTAACGTGGCTTTTGTTCTGGCTATTTTAAAGGTTTTCAGTTTATTAGTGGTTTTCAAACGTCTCGTTGTGATGCTCTTTGGTTTGCCTCTGTTTGTGTTTTCCACCTTCATGGTCCAGTGAGCTTCTTGCATCACATTTATAAAATTTCTGGCCATAATTTTTTGAAATAATTTATCTATGCTGCCTCTCACCCCTCTCTTTTTCTCCCCAGGTTTTCTTTCTCTCTCTCTCAGCTTATTTTTCTATTGTTACATCCTAAATGCACTACTGTTTTCTTCTGCATTGTCTAATTGGCTGTTAATCGCAGGTTGTTATTGTTGCTGTTTTTAATCAGACATTGTCATTTTCACCTCTAGAAGTTCCATTTGATTTTTTCCTGTAGTTGTTTCATTATGGTAAAATATAGATAACATAAAATTTACCATTTTAACTATTTTTAAGCATATAGTACATCATCATCCATTTCCAGGACCTTTTGTGTCTTGCCTAACTATAACTCTGTACTCGTTAAGCAATAATTCCCCCTTCCTGCTGCCCTCAGCCTCTGGTAACCACTATTTCACTTTCTGTCCCTATGAATTTGCTTATTCTAGATACCTCATCTGACTAAATTACACAGTATCTGTCCATTTTGTCTGACTTATTTCACTTAGCATAACATCTTCATTATTCATGTATATTGTGGCAGGTGTCAGAATTTCCTTCCTTCTTCAGGCTAAATAATATCCTATTGTTATGTACAGATAGCATTCTGTTTCTTCTCTCATTTGTTGATGGACACTTTTGTTGATTTCACCTTTTGGCTATTGTAATTAATGTTGCCATTAATATGAATGTACAAATATCTGTTTGTGTCTCTTCTTTCAATTCTTTTGGGTGCATCGCTAAGAGCAGAATTGCTGGATCACATGATTCTATGTTTAACTTTTTGAGAAAACACCATACTGTTTTTCACAGTGGCTGCACAGCTTTATATTCCCAGCAGAAATTCACAAGTTATTCAATTTCTCCATATCTTTGCTGACACTTACAAAAATTGTAACCATCCTAATTAGTGTCAAGTGATATCTCATTGTAGTTTTGATTTGCATTTATCTAATAATTAGTGACATGGAGCATCTTTTTATGTGATTATTGGCCATTTATATATCTTCTTTGGAGAAATGTCTATTAAAGTTCTCTCCCTGTTTTTTAAATGGGTTGTGTCTTTTGTTGTTGTTGTTGAGTTGTAAAGTTCTTTATATATCATGGATATTAATCCTAAATCAGATATACGATTTGCACATAGTTTTCATTCTGTGGGTTGTGTTTTCACTGTGTTCATAGCATCCTTTGATGTACAGATGGTCATTTTTAGGACTTACACTTCTTTGCTCATCATGTTTGTTTTTTTTTTAATAACAGAGCAAGATTTATGGTTTATAATAGCTATTTCAATGTCTGTGTCTGCTAATTCCACTATACCTGTTATTTCTTGGTCTGTTTCTATTGATTCACTTTCCTCCTGGATCTGCTTAACAGTTACAGTTTCTCTACCTGTCTAGTACTATTCGATTGACTGCCAGATGCTGTGAATGCCACAGTGTCGAGAGTTGGCTTTGGTCTTCTTCCTTTAAAGAAAGTTGAAGTTTGGTCTAATAGATGGTTAAGTTCCTTTTAGATGTGGTTGGTCAATTCTAAGCTTGTTTTTTCATCTTTATTATGGGTGGAAGATAGTAGTCCTTACTCTAGATCTAATGTAGCCAAACCAGAGGAAATATTTGAAATTCTTGTGTCTTCACTGATAATCCTGATGGTCCCATGAGCATGACGTCCATATCCTGGGACTGAATAAAATTCAAATGCCTTCCTTCCCTATGAGCTTGGGGAATCTCTCACCTCACAGCTACCAGGCAGTTGTTTTTGCTTTGTTTTTTGGAATTTCACTCTAGACATGTTCAAATAAGTGTTTGCTCAAAGACTTAATAAGCCCTTGTGCATATTTCGAGAACTTTCTCTTTCTGCATTGTTCCCACCTTTGTGGACTGTGCCCAGGCATTCACGGCTGCCTCTACCTCCCTGACCATGATCTCTGTGTCCAAAGCTTAGCAAGACCACTGCTCTCGCTGGGATCCTCATTCCTGCACCATTGTCTAAAACGTGCCCCCAGGCAGAAGGTCATGGTACCATTATGTATGTGTATGTTGTTTGGTTTTTTACTTTGATTTCTCTCTATGTGCCTCTCTGTGTGTAACTACTTTAAGAAGTGGGATGCCGGGCACGGTGACTCACGCCTGTAATCCCAGAACTTTGGGAGGCCAAGGCAGGCAGATCATGAGGTCAGGAGATCGAGACCATTCTGGTTAACATGGTGAAACCCTGTTTCTACTAAAAATATAAAAAATTAGCTGGACGTGGTGGCAGGCGCATGTAGTCCCAGCTACTTGGGAGGCTGAGGCAGGAGAATGGCATGAACCTGGGAGGCGGAGCTTCCAGTGAACTGAGATCACACCACTGCACTCCAGCCTGGGTGACAGAGCAAGACTCTGTCTAAAAAAAAAAGAAGTGGGATGCAGCTAAACATACGAATAATAATATATATGAAAATATAAGTAGTTAACCTGTGTTAAGTGTTCACTTTTGCTTCTCATTAATAACCATCCTCTGAGGTGGTGCTAGTACTATCACCATTTCACAGATGAGGAGGGCATCATAGGAAGAAGAATAGGGATTCTCCCGGATAAATGCCAAGCATTGGAATCGCCTTCCCTTTGACCTACAGGGCAACAAAACAATCACCTACAGATAATTAGGACGGTAGATTCCCCAGACAACCCCATCCCACCTCCAGAGACCCAGAGACACTGCAGAAAGAGCACGAAAGGTGAAGAAAAAGAAGCAGCAACATAAGGAAAAAGAAAAGAAAGGGTTTGAAATATTACTCTATCACATGGGTTATGTCTCAAGTTCTAAATATATTTTTTTGACAAAAAAGTTTTGCAGCAAAAGTATCTTTGAAAACTTTTCATTCCAATCTTCCCATCTTACAAAGAAGAACACTGAGGCCCACAGGAGGAAGTTTATGTCAGGACAGCTGGTAGCTACAAAATTTGTGAGAATCAGTGCAAAATAAAAATGTGTGGCCCCTTGTTCAAAAACGTGAGGGGCCGGGCACAGTGGCTCGCGCCTGTAATCTCAGCACTTTGGGAAGTAAAGGCTAGCGGATCACCTGAGGTCAGGAGTTCAAGACCAGCCTGGCCAACAAGGTGAAACCCCGTCTCTACTAAAAATACAAAAAATTAGCCAGGCATGGTGGTGCACACCTGTAATCCCAGCTACTCAGGAGGCTGAGGCAGGAGAATCACTTGAACCTGAGAGGCAGAGGTTGCAATGAGCTGAGATCACGCCACTGCACTCCAGCCTGGGTGACAAGAGTGAAGCTCCGTGTAAAAGAAAAAAAAAAGAGGGATTTCAAGACGGTGACAGCAGAGACAAGCCAAGCATAGGACCCTCCTGGCTGGGGCCCAGGTCAGTGACCAGGAGGTGGCTGTGGTGCATGGCAAGGGCTCTCCGTCATTGAATAGAATTGTTGACCATCTGCTCCCCTTGTCTTCTTGCAGTTATACTTTACTTAGAGCTCATATCAGATTTGATGGTTTCATAGGTTTGCTGCATTCCATCTTCTGTCCTTGCACACAAACTGAAATCAAGGACAAAAACATAACCCCGGAGGAGGCGCCCACAGGAACACAGCTTAGGAAGCCATGGCCCTGCTGAACCCTGGGGAGCAAGGAGGAAGAACAGGTCAACCTTGTCCCTTGCTCGTCCAAGAAACTCCCAGCTGTGCAGAGCCTCAGCCTGTCTTAGAGAAGCAGCTGGAGGCTGTCTCTGTTTGGGGTACAGCAGTTCCCTAAAGCCCAAGCCTTCTTGACTAGCACAGGCTCCGTATTCTGGGTGGTCTCAGGAGCCTTCTGCCGGGCTTGGAGAGACTTAACAGAGACAGCACTGAGCCCCAGCTCAAACGACTGCCTGTGGGCTGAGGAAATCCTCAGAAGGCAGGAGCCAGGCTGAGGATACTGATTAGTAGTTCAGACATTCAGGCCTGGGGATGGATGTAGTCACAGCCTCTCAGCTAGCTAGTGTAAAAACCTTCTCTGTAAACAATGTCACCACCGGGAGGAGATTCTCTCCCGGAGAAGGGGATAGGCATACATGCACGTGCTTGAGCACTCGTACTCACACACTTGCATTTACAAGGACTTGAAGCCCTTGTCGTGCACCACAGCCACCTCCTGGTCACTGACCTGGGCCCCAGCCAGGAGGGTCCTATGCTTGGCTTCAGTCTCTGCTGTCACCATCTTGAAATCCCTCTTTATTTATTGTATTATTTTTTAATGCAAGTTCTCACACACTTGGATGTACATGCACAAGATTACAGATGCATATGCGCACATCCCAAATTAAAGGCGTCCAGAGATTGAAATGACGCTGGCTAGCTATTCTGGATGCAAAGTGAACACAATCTGTGACTCCCCCTAAAACAAAAACTGACTGTCCATACACTGCCGCATTATATAAGAAATCCGCTTGCCATAAGGCTGGTGGAGCCATGTCTTAAAATGCGTGCTGTGCTCTCTTTACACCTGTCAGAGGGTTTGCATGCCTGCAGCAGCACAGTCAGCTTCAGAGCATCGTCATTACCCTCCAGAGAAGCAGGCATCTTTTCTGTTGCAGCGGTGCTGCTGTTCTGGTGGCCAGAATAGTCTTCTCCCACCGCCCCTCCCACCCCCGCCCCTCAGAGCCCCCTCTGCACCCTCATATACCCTTGTCTATGCACAGAACAAGCAGAGCACAGGTGAGGGCTGGAGGCCGCGCGCGGCATGCAGGGGGTTGTTGATCACGCCCACTACTTCGGTGCACGCTGGGGATTGTAATTCAGCCCGTGGCGCCAGGCAGGCGCAGCCCTGATGCAGTGCATGCTGGGGATTGTAGTTTACGCTTGCTACTACGGGCAGTCGCAGTGCATGCTGGGGATTTAGTGCGCCCTGGCACCATCTTGCTTGGATCCTGGGTAGTAGAGTCGTGGGATTTGGGGCGGTGTCCTCAGTGCGCAGAGCGGCTTAACTCAGAGGCTGGGCCCGGCGCTTCCATACCACGCTGTGCTCTAGTTAAGGACTGGGAAGCAAGTCTACCCAAGGCTCATTCATGTAACCACGTGGCAGTTGGCAGGCACTAGTCCTAGACAACTGAGTTCTCCCTGAAGAAGAATTAAAGCAAAATAAAAACTCACAAAAAGGAAAACAACACAAATAAAAAGAAGTAGCATGGGACCTAAAGGACGTTGCTGAACAAGGAAAAGAGCCCATCAGGCTGAAGACCCAGAGGAACAGCAGGCCTCTGAAAACTATTTCTGAACCTGAAATAAAGATATTTAGAAAACTGTTTAGGATCTTTCTTTATAAAAAAAAAAATTTTAGTTTTAATGATTGACAAATGAAAATGAAATATGTGTATGGTGTGCAAAATGACGTTTTAATATATGTATACATTGTGGAATGAATAAATCAGGCTAATTGATAGCCACTACCTCACATACTTTGTGTGTGTACCTTGAGAACATTGAAAATGTACTCTTAGCAATTTTCAAGTATACAATACATGTTAATATATTAATATAATTAATATAGTTAATGATTAACTATAATCACCATGTTGTACAATAGATCTTCTCAGCTTATTTCTCCTAATGACAATTTTATATGCTTTGACCAGCCTCTCCCTATGCCTCCCTGCATTTCCCTCTGCCCTGATAACCACCATTCTACTCTCTTCTATGAGTTTGATTTTTTTGGATTATCTATAAAACTGAGGTCATGTGGGATCTGTCTTTCTGTTTCTGGCTTATTTTACTGAGCTTAATGTCCTCCTAGGTCATCCACATTGTCACAAATGACAGGATTTCCCCATTGTGTTAAGGCTGAATAGTATTCTGTTGTGTATATATGCTACATTTTCTTTATCCATTTACCTCTTGATAGGCACTTGGGTGGATTCCATATCTTGGCTGTTGTAAATAATACTGCAGGGAGCATGGGAGTTCAGTCTGTCTTTGACATACTGATTCCATTTCCTTTGTATATATAGCCAGAAGGTGAAATGCTGGATCATATGGCAGCTCTACTTAACTTCTTGAGGAGCTTCCATACTGCATTCCGTAATGGCTGCACTAGTTTACATTTCCATCAACAACGCAAGGTTCTCTTTCCCCACACTCTCCCATATCCTTGTTACCTCTTGCCCTTTCGATAATAGGCATCCTAACAACAGGTATGAGGTGATGTTTTGTTGTGGTTTTACTTTGCATTTCCCCGATGATTAGTGATGTTGAGCATTTTCTCATACACCTGTTGGCCATTTGTAGCCTTCTTTTGAGAAATGTCTTTTCAGGTTCTTTGCCCATGTTTTAATCAGGTTTGTTGTTTCCTTAGTATGGAGTTTTTTTGAGTTTCTTATGTATTTTAAATATTAACTGTTTATCAGAGGTATGGCTCCACAAATATTTTCTTCCATTCTGCAGGCTGTCTCTTCACTCTGTTGATTGTTTCGTTTGCTGTGCAGAAGCTTTTAATTTAATGTAAACATGTTTGTCTATTTTTGCTTTTGTTGTCTGTGCTTTTGGGATCAAACCCAAAAGATCTTTACCCAGACCAATGCCAGAAAGCTTTTCTCTATTTTTTTTTTCTAGTAGTTTTGCAGTTTTTGGTCTTAGAGTTTAGTCTTTAATCCATTTAGAATTAATTTTTTTCTATAAGGTGAAATCGGAGTCCAGTTTCATTCTTCTGTCTATGGGTGTCTAGTTTTCCTAACATCATTTATTGAAGAGACTGTCCTTTCCCCAGTGGGGGTTCTAGTCACCTTTGTCAAGTATTATTTGACAATAAATGCACAGATTTATTTATGGGCTCTCTATTCTGTTCCATTGGTTGATGTGTCTGTTTTTGTGCCAGTATCATATTCTTTTAATTATTATAGCTTTGGGGTAGGTTTTGAGATCATGTAGCATAACGCCTCCAGCTTTGTTCTTTTTGCTCAGAAGGTTTTGGTGATTAGCGGTCTTTTGTGATTCCATGTGAATTCTAGGAATTTTTTTCTAGTTCTATAAAAACGTCATTGAGATTTTGCTAAGGATTGCATGGAAAGCACAGATTGCTTTGAGTACTGTAGGTATCTTAACATTATTAATTCTCCCAATTCAAGAACACAAGATATCTTTCCTTCCATCTGTGTCTTCTTTGATTTCTTTCATCAGTCTTTTGTAGTGTTCAATGTGCAGATCTTTTACTGCCCTGGTTAAATTTATTCATAAGTGTTTTATTCTATTTTTATGCTATTATAAATGGGATTGTTTTCTTGATTTCTTTTTTGAATAGTTTATTAGTTTATAGAAGCACTAGTTATTTTTGTATGTTTATTTTTTATCATATAGCTTTACTAATTTTGCTTTTTATTTCTTACAGTTTTGTGGTAGAATCTTTTTACTTTTGTTGTTTTCTCTTTTTCAACACTTTGAATAGTCATTGTGGTGAAATGTTTGTGGTTTTCCATTTATAAGATCATGTCATCTGAAATCAAAGATAATTTAACTACCCAGTTTCTGATGTGAATTTCTTTGAATGGAAGTGGTGAGTGTGGGCATCCTTGTCTTGTTCTTGATCTTAGAGGAAAAGCTTTCAACTTTTCATTGTTCATTGTTGAGTATAATATGTTAGATGTGGGCTTTCCATATACGGCCTTTACTGTGTTGAGGTACATTCCTTCTATATCTAATTTGTTAAGTGTTTTTATCATAAAAGATGTTGAGCTTTGTCAAATACTTTTTTGTGCATCTGTTGGGATGATTTTTTTTTTTTTGTTCTTCATTCTGTTAATCCAGTGTATCACATTTATTGACTTGTGTATGTTGAACCATTCCTGCATCCCACAGATAAATCCCACTTGATTAAGGTGACTGGTCCTTTTAATGTGCTGTTGAGTTCAATTTGCTAGTATTTTTTTTTTTTTTGGTAATTTTTGCATTTATGCTCACCAGGGATATCAGCCAGTAATTAATTTTCTTGTATTTTATTTATCTGGCTTTGCTATAAGAGTAATGCTGGTCTTCTAAAATTAGTTTGTAAGCATGTCATTGTCTTAATTTTTTTCAGAGATTGAGAAGGCTTGTTATTAGTAACTTAAATCTTTTATAGAATTCATCCATAAACTCTTCAGGTACTGGGCTTTTCTTTGATGGAGATTTATGATTATTGATTCAGTATCTTTGTGCATGATTGGTCTGTTCAGATTTTTCACTTCTTCATGATTCAGTCTTGGTAGGGAGTATGTGTAAATAAATGTGATACACTGCATGGTGGGAATGTATCCATTTATTCTAGGTTATGCAATATATTTGTATATAATTGTAGTAGTCACTTATGATTTGTTTATTCTTATGATCTGTATTTCTGTTTCTTGCCCTCAATAAAATTAATAAATGGGGGAGAATTTCATTCTACATATATTAGTAATAGAAATAATAATGCTTTTTAGTTTGGTTGTGCAGCTATAACAAAACATCTGAGACAGGGAAAGGTAAAAAGAATATAAATTTATTGCTCACAGCTCTGGCGGCTGGAAAATCCAAGATCAAGACACTGGGAGATTTTGTGTCTGGTGACGGCTGCTTTCTGCTTCCAAGATGGTGTTTTCCTGTGGTGCCCTCACAGGGTGGAAGCAACAGAAGTGCCAGGCAGCTCTCTGAAGCCTCTGTAATAAAGGCTTTAATCCCATTAACGAAGGTGAAGCCCTCATGACCTAATCACCGCCCCAAAGGCCTCATCTCTTCATACCATCACGTGGGAGTTCCTATTTCAGCACATGAATTTTGCAGATCCACACACATTCAAACCATAGCAAATACCTCACATGTATTGAATGATTCCTCTATGGCAAATAGTTTCTAGGTATTAGACATATTAATATATTAACCCACTCAGTTCTCACAAGCAGCTCACTGAGGCAAGTACTGTTATCTTCCCTGTGGTGCAGATAAGGAAGCAGAAGAACAGTGAGGGGAAGTGATTTTCCCCAGGGTTTGTGGCCAGTGAGAACCACCGATATGAATCCAACTCATTACCAGGGCTCAGGCTCCTAACACTAGACTGATGTGCTGCAAAGTCAGTAAGCAAAGATAACAACAGAGCTGATTAAAGCAAGGAAGATGGTTTTAAAGTGAAAATTAAAACAGCAAAATTAAAATCTGCATTGCAAGTGGTAAAGAGAAAAATATATCTCCAGATGATAAATAAAATAACTTCCTAAGAAGTTGAAAACAAATTCCTTTCAGTGAATACAATAAATCTTTCTAGAAAAGCCTTTCCAAAAATTAGAATTTACCACCAGTTTCAGAAGTCCAGTTCAGTATCACTAAAACGTGTCTATCCTGGGGAAAATTCCTAGAGGGAAAATATACAAAAATATACAATTGATTATCTTTGGTGTGGACCAAGAGTGATACTTTTATTTTTGTGTATCTTTATCGGTAACATTTTGTAGGATACCTGCTTCTTTTAAAAATAAAAATAAAAATAAACATTGAAAAGACCACCAGTTTAGAAAGAACTGAGCAGAAGTGCCTGGTGTTCACTTTGTGTCCAGACCCTCTGCCATTCTCCTGGGTCCCCAGAGGGACCCCGGGCTGGGACCTGCATCACTGCCTTCTCGGGTGATTGTAATTCTCATTCTGGTCAAGGCACAGTTAGACGTAGAGTCTCCTTCAGTTCCTAATTTACGTCTTGTCTGTGATTCCATCTAATGCTTTTGGGGCCCTCTGTCTGAGACAGGCCTGGGAAGCTATGGCCACAGGGTGTTGGTGGCTGAGGCTGAGACAGGAACCATGTGCTCTGGGGTCCAGGGGAGGAAGGTATGTCTAACAGCAGGACAGGATATGGGCAGAGAAGGCTTCACAGGAGGCAGGAGCAGGATATGGGCAGGGAAGGCTTCACAGGAGGCAGGAGCAGGATGTGGGCAGGGAAGGCTTCACAGGAGGCAGGAGCAGGATGTGGGCAGGGAAGGCTTCACAGGAGGGGCGGTTGGCAGGGTTTGCATGTTCAGTGGGCTCAGGAGCATAAAAGCTTCTGTGAAGGATGCAAGGGCACATAAGGCCTCTATTTCCAAGATAGCTTAACAAGCAAGGCTCACAAGAAGAGACAACTAGAAGAAATGGTCAAATCACAGAGGTCGTCTGTGTGCAATGGCTTGCTAGGCCTGTGGCTGTCGGTGGGTGTTTGCCAGTGGCTGGGGAGAACTTTGAGGGTTCTCTCAGGACTGGATTGCTGCATGGTATCCTATCCCTGGTATCCAATAAAGCAGCCCCAGCATGATGAGTGCTCAGCAAATGATGAATGACTGCTTTCTTGAGACACAGAGTGTCAGACACATCCTTCCCCTGATGTGCTTCTGGGAGGAATTCCAGGCTCGAGTTCAATGAGCTATACAGAGTTTCCTCTTTGCATCCCTGCGATTTTGGTGGTTGTTTAAGTCGCCCACCTAGAATTCACTCATTTCTCCTGAGGACCTCCTCCGGATCTGCATAACCTGTGCATTCCTATTGTAGAGACCAATTCGTTGGTTGATTCTCCAAGAGAGACTCTCTCCCTGAGGACATGGGCTGCTTTGTGTTTGGATTCTGGGCCTGCCATTTGCAAGCTTTGGGACCTTGGAAAAATACTTGCTTCTCTAAACCATTGTTCATGCATAAAATACAGTTGTGCTGGGCACGGTGGCTCATGCCTGTAATCCCAGCACTTTGGGAGGCCGAGGCAGGCAGATCACCTGAGGTCAGGAGTTCGAGAAACATGGAGAAATCCCGTCTCTACTAAAAATACAAAATTAGCCAGGTGTGGTGGCACATGTCTGTAATCCCAGCTACTCGGGAGGCTGAGGCTGGAGAATCACTTGAACCCGGGAAGTGGAGGTTGCAGTGAGCTGAGATCGTGCCATTGCACTCCAGCCTGGGCAACAAGAGTGAAACTCCAACTCAAAAAAAAAAAAAACAAATGCAGCCGTTTGTGTCTGCCCTGTGAGGTTACTGTGAGAATTTCAATAATGCATGATAAGCGCCTGGCAGGTGCCTGACACACAGTGGGACCTCAGCTGAGGGCAGCAGTGGTGGCTGTGGTGACAGGATCTGTGGATTAACACACAGCGGTACATATCTCATCCAGCAAACACACATGGCTGGCTCTGCTTCACAGAAGCAGCTTCTGGCCACATATCATGGTTGTTGACACCGTTTTCCAGACTCACCCTGCAGGGATGGCTGCGGTTTCCTCAGCATTCCGAGGAGTGTATTTAAGCCTGCAGGCAAAGAGGGGCCCCTTGACACCCGCCTCTGAGGAGCAGGAGAACATTAATGAGCTCGTTCCCATGGAGCCCCACGACACTGAGCACACTTGGTGGGCTTTTTCTTCATTCAAATGGAAGAGGCAGAGGCATCATCTCTTCAGAAGCAGCATCTAAAGCAGATCAGAAAAGGGAAGCTGCAGCTTCAAACCATAACAAGAGTGATGTCCGAACAGCTGGAATCTGCTCCAGATGGGCCCTTGGGCATGTGAATCGGGAGATTTCTAGAGGGGGTTCTGGAAGTGAGGGTGGGGAGAGGAGCAAATGAGCCGGGGGTCAGCTTCGCCCCTGGTGGGACGACAGAAAGGTGAAGACAAGAAAAGTCAGGGTCAGTAAAGTTGGCACGCTCAGCTGAAAGGATGAAGATGGGCATCACGCCATGGGGGATGAGAGGAGTTAGGAAGCTGTGGGTCAGAAGAGCTGGGAGGGGAGGAGGGGAGCAGATTCAGGTCGTGTGGGTCACGAGTAGGCGGGACATTGTTAGTCCATTCTTGCACTGGTGTAAAGAAATACCTGTGACTGAGTAACTTATAAAGAAAAGAGGTTTGATTGGCTCATGGTTCTGCTGTGCAGGAAGCATAGGGGCTCAGGCTTCTGGCGAGGCCTCAGAAAGTCTCCACTCATGGTGGAAGGCAAAGGGGAAGCAGGCGTCTTACATGGCAGGGGCAGGAGCAAGAGAGGGAGAGGGAGGGAGGTGCCACACACTTTTAAATGACCAGGTCTCTTCAGGAGAACTCACTCACTATCACGAGAACAGCACCGAGGGGTTGGTGTAAAACCATTCTTGAGAAACCTACCCCCATGATCCAATCACCTTTCACCTGGCCCCACCGTCCACACTGGGGACTGCAATTTAACATGGGATGTGAGCAGGGGACAGATCCAAAGCATATCAGACGTGTTTCTGTGCTGGGCCAGGCATGTAGGGTCTCCAAGGACTTAGAACTGCAGGGCTGGATGCTGCAAGCAGCGGCGCAGACCCAGGAATGAAAGCAAGGAGGCTCCCACCTCCGTCCTGGGAGCTCACCGGCTCTGCTTCCGAGTAAGCACAGGAGCGCACTCAGTGAGGCGCTCTCTGCTTCTGGGGGACTGTCCCTGTAGCATGCCTATGTCTCCAAGGACTGAGTCTGACCCTGTTTCCCCAAGGAGTCAGTCCTGGAATGCCTCATTCTAAGCTAAGCTCTGGACTCAAAGATGAGCTTTGGTGTTTGGTGTGTTTCTTGCTTTTTCTAAGATCTCATTCATTTTAGAGATGCTATGATCACAAAATAACTTTTAAAATGCAAGTTCAAGATCTATAACAGGAGTAGTTCCAAAAGCACTCAGCCTGACCTAAAGTAGGTTCATTTAAAGCGTATCTCTGTCCTATGTGTACTTTACAGCTGACCCATTACACAGTTCCACCCCAGACAAATGAATCCCCCCACTATGCAATTAACCTTTTCTATCTTTTTCTCTCCCACAGTTTGCCTTAGTGGCTGCCTTCGGCTGGAGACAGCTCCTTACTATTATTTTTATCCATATTCTGTAATCCTGTGGAAATCTAGTGTCAACGCCAGTGACTTCCCTCTCGTCTGAGATTGGTGCATGATCACTTGTGTCAGGTTCTTTGCTGTTGACTCTGTAAAAGACTGGGGCAGCCCTTGACAGCAGCACTGTTCTGTGCGAATCTCCTGTTTCTCCCCAAGGTCTTTATCCATGGCGCCTGAGCAGGACCCTCCCCACAGGAGCCAGGCAGCCCACGGTCCTCCTCCATTGCTAACCTATCTTGTTTGACCTGCAAGATGAAACCTGTTTTCCAATTTTGTCTTGGGATATCTCTTGGGTTATGTACCTCTTGTACTTTTAGTTACTTATTTATCTTTTGTATATTATGTTTTGCCATTTGAGTGGACAGATGGCCTGCAATGGAATGGCAAGTTTTCAGACTGTGCCTTCAACAGCTTGACCACCATGGCTGAGTTCTGCACCTAGGAACTCGTATTTTAATCAGGGGAACCCGTCTCCAGGAGACTGCTGTTAAAAGGCAAATGTGTTTTGCAGGAGCAGCCCATTTGCTCATTATTAACCTAACTTAGAAATCGGCATGCACCTTGAAAGGAAGGGAGAAGGACCTACATGCTGTGCACAGGATTTTTATTCCTAATAATTGCATAGGATAAGTTTTACCATCCCTATCTATAGGAAACAGAGCTCTAGAGGGGTGATAAATTGATTATGGTAACCCAGAAAGTTACCATAGGGTAGGGGCAGCACCCAGGGTAGAAGGATGGATGTGGTGAATGATTTGGGTAAGGGTTCAGAGAGGGTCCCAAGGCTGGGCTTGGCTGGAAGGCTCCTTGCAGCTCCGTGTTCAGAGGTAGATCCACCGTATCCTTGCTGGGCCCCTGCCAGCTGTGAGCTCTCTCACCTATGGCCCATGGGTAGAGCTGCTAAGCCCTCCCTTCATGGGCTCCAGAGTTGCTGGAATTTCCATGACATCTGCCGGGAGCTATGTCCTGGCAGCGCCTCATGGTTAAGGGGTCTCTCAAAAATGATGTCAGTATATTGACAGATATAGGGGTGGCAAGAAACGTGTCCAGGAAAGTGAACTCCAAGCAGCTAGAACACCTCTACATAGAGGCAGGCACCACACGGGGATGGGAATACATCCTGAGAAATGCATGTTAGGTGATTTTGTCTCTGTGCAAACATCCTGGAGTGTGTACACCTAGGTGGTAGAGCCTCCACACATCTAGACTACACAGTGTAGCCTATTGCTCCTAGGTTACAAACCCGTATAGCAAGTTATTGTACTGAATACTGAAGGCAATTATAACACAAAGGTAGGGATTTGTGTATCTAAACACATCACACACCCCAACACAGAAACGGTACAGTGGAAATACGGTATTATAATCGTATGAGAAAACTGTCACATATGTGCTCCAGCATTGACCAAAATGTCATTATGCAGTGCATGACTCTGTGTGTGTGTGTGTGTATGTGTGTGTGTGTGATGTCATTATGTGGTGGACCATTCTGTGTGTGTGTGTGATATCATTATACAGTGCATGATTCTCTGTGTGTGTGTGTGTGTGATGTCATTATGGGGTGCATGATTCTGTGTGTGTGTGTGTGTGTGCACGCGCGGATGTCATGCAGTGGATGATTCTGTGTGTGTGTGTGTGTGATGTCATTATGCAGTGGATGATTCTGTGTGTGTATGTGTGTGATGTCATTATGTGGTGGACCATTCTGTGTGCGTGTGTGATGTCATACAGTGCATGATTCTGTGTGTGTGTGTCTGTGTGTATGTCATTATGCAGTGGATGATTCTGTGTGTGTGTGTGCCCTCCCTGTCTGTGTGGTCAACATCTGTGGATGCAACCAACCACGGATTAAAGACATTTGGAAAAAAATGGATGATTGATTGTGTCTACACTGATCATGTACAGATTGCTTTGCCTGTTATTATTCCCTAAACAATACAGGATAACATATATTTACATAGCATTTACATTGTATTAGATATTATAAATTATCTAGAAATGATTTAAAGTATACAAGAGGTGGCCGGGTGCAGTGGCTCACACTTGTAATCCTAGCACTTTGGGAGGCCGGGGTTGGCAGACTGCTTGAGCTCAGAATTTCGAGACCAGCCTTGGCAACATGGTGAGACTCCATCTCTACAAACAATACTAAACATTAGCCTAGCCAGGCATGGTGCTGCATGCCTGTAGTCCCAGCTAGTCAGGAGGCTGAGGTGGGAGAATCACCGGAGCCCAGCAGGCCGAGGCTGTGATCGCACCACTGCACTTCAGCCTGAGTGCTACAGTGAGACTTTGTCTCAACAGCAATAAAAGTACGCAGGAGGGTGTGCATAGGTTATATGAAAATACTATATCATTTTAGATCAGGGACTTGTGCATCTGTGGATTTTGGTTTTCTAGAGAGATTCCTGGAACCGATACCCCATGGATACTGAGGGTGGGCTAGATGTGCGGATGGTCTCTGGCTTACAGTGGCTTCACCTGACGGCTTTTTGACTATAGGATGGGGTGAAGGCGCTGCCCTTTCAGTAGAAATCATGCTATGAGTGCCCACGTGCCCACCCAACCATCGTGTTTTTTTGTTTCAGTGCAGTGTTCAGTAAATTACATGAGATATTCAACACATATTATAAAATATGTTTTGTGTTAGTTGATTTTTCCCATCTCTAGGCGAATGTGAATGTTCTGAGAACTATGGCAGGCTAGGCTAAGCTATGATGTTCAGTAAGTTCGGTGCATAAAATACATTTTTCACTTATAATATTTTCAACTTACAGTGAGTTTATCAGGACACAACCATTCCATAAGTCGAGGAGCATCTCAACATGTAATATATTAGAAAAATTGTCCTTCAAACATCTAGAATGTGATGGTATGATACGGCCCATAGTGCATGCATTGGTGGTCCCTGACGATGCTCTTGATTTGGTGTCTTTTAGCAGTATTCCAGAATGAATGAAATAACAGGAGTAGAAGGCACATTTAATCCAATCGAAATTTTACATTTAAAATTACAGCTGATGGCTTTGATGTAAACAGGAAATGAAAGCTGTCTGGACTATTATATAAAACAAATCTTGCTTAAGCAGCCAGTCCCTAGACCAAGAAATAAGCATTTGGCCAGATTTGGCATTTACATTGACCTACAATCATATTGCTTATATATAGATATCTTAGAAGACAGAACACATAACTCATTTACAATGTTCTTAAATGTAAAAGCTTTATTGAATGTGAAGATATTCAATAAAGCTTCACAAGCTTAGGTCTAAGCTGTGGGGCCAGACTTCAGAAATCGTGTAGGACTTCTCAGTTTTTCATGATGTTCAGATATCTTCCTATCAGACTACTTGACCCAGGTCCAGATGCACAGATTCTGAATGGACATATTCTCACAGAGAAAATTCAGGGAACATGACAAATAAAAATGTAAACTAGCTGTCAATCAGATATTAAAATGGATTTTTAAGGAGAATTTTTCTCCTTCAAAAGAGAGTAAAGTTGATCCTTCTACTAAATGATTTGAGAGTGTAATTGGCTGATGAGGATGTTGAGAAACAGTGATAAAGAGAAAGTACATTTAATTTTAGCTTGTTACTTCCAGCTTTATAAATTGGTTTATTCCAAATGAAAACTCAGTTTTCAAGATTAAATTACCTATTTATTTATTTATTTATTTATATATTTATATATTTATTTTTCTTCTCCCACCTATTTATGTGGTTCCTTAAATCTACCAGCCAGTAGGCAAAAGCAGAAAAGATGAGTTTGCTGTGCACGTGTGTATGCTTTAAGGCTTATTAGAGCGGAGTACTGTGCTCAATGAAATAGCCTTACCTGGTCATCACCTCACAAGCCCCAGAGAGCACGTGGTGCTGGGCGCACCTTCCTCAGATGAGCACTTGTTTAGGTGAATCGTGTTGAGATGGCCGTGTCTTATTTCCAACATGGCCCTTTTAACCACATGCAACGCTCCCTTTTCTCCCTTGAGGAAACCTTAACAAGTTTCTCCCCACCACGGAGAGCAATTAGGTGTCTTACAGTCTGCTGTGCCCCCAGTGCACCTGCGCCCCACACTGATCTTGTTCTCATGCAGATCCCCCCAGCCAAGTAACGAGAAAGCCCAATGAGGCATTCCCTGACAAGAAACAGGTTGGGAAAGACTACTGTGTCGGTGCTCAGAAAGGCAAGAGAAGAGAGGAGGAGCGTGTTGATTTAGGGAAGTTAGGTCAGTGTCATGAATGCAGTGTTTCTCCGTACAGGGCCTTCAGACCAGTGGCCACAGCGGCCTCACCTGGAAAGGAGTTAGAAACGTAAATTATCAGGCCCCCCCCATACCTGAATCAGAAGCTCTTGGGGTGCGGCTCAGCAGTCTGTTCCCCAGGCCCTCCAGGTGATTACGGTACATGTTCAAGCTTAGAAATCACAGTTCTCGTGCAAAGGGCTCCTGGCGTCGGGCAGAATCTCCGCTCTGCCTCTTGTTGCCTGTGTGCACCCCCAGATTACTCCACTTCAAGTCTGAGTTTCTGTCTGTGTAAACGGAGACAATTAAGCCGACCTTGGCAGGGTGCTATTAAATATGTTATATATTATGTTAAATACGTTTCATAGGAAATTATGTCTCGTATGTGAAGTAGGATGTCAAATGGAAATTTTCCTGCCTGGATGTCAATGGAAGCATCCATCTGGCAGCTGTCAGACATCCAGGAGAGGGGGAAACCCTCTAAGCAGACTCAACAAAGGAAATCGCTCAGAATAACTCCTCCACTCCCGAACTTCCTCACCCACTCTGAATACACAATTGCTGGGCCGGGGGGAAAGGAAAAGGTGTGAAGAAAAGTTTTAGCATTATCTTGTGTCTCCAGTCCTGGTGAGAGGGAACTTCAAAGTCTATGTCCCCTGCAGTTGACAAGAGAGTCTCCTGGTGTCTGCCTCTGCTGGAGGACGCCATTCAGCCTCTTGCTGCTGTGTTGAGAGGGGTCTGCACACTCCTGGAGTTTATTGAAGTAAAGATTGGATAAGAGTTGAACATGCTGTGTGGGGAAGAGAGAGCTGAGAGCAGGTTGCCGACAGATCTTTCCAGAATTTCTGCCAAGGGGGGCAGAGGGACCCAGCGCCAAGAAGTTGGAGGAGGACACACACTCGCTGGGAGCCGTGGGAGGAGTCATACAGCCTCCCACAAGAGAGATTCGTCCACCGGGTCAGAGGCACGGCAGGAGAGAAGCCACAGCAAAGCTAATTTTCAAAAAACACTCAGAAGTGTCCGTGAGAGAAAGAATCCGTTTCAAAAATCTGCCGCAGAGAGTGGAAGGCCAGTTTATAACAGCATGAGCGTAACAAGAATGCTTCTGTCCTTCATCTTGCTTCTCCCGGCTCCAACATGGGAGAGGGCCCAGCAAACTAAAAGCTGGGTGTAGGAGGAGGGAGAAGGGCTGGAAGAGAAACAGGGAAGCTAAATGCAGGCTTCTTTTCCACTCCAGGCCAAGCCACAGCAGCACAGGAGACTGTGCTGTGAAATCAGACTCACAGCTTTGATTAATATTTGCTCTCAACATTCTAACTTTTGAATTGAGACTCTGTGATTTAAGTGACCCTAACATTGTCTAGTACCTAAAAATGAATAAAATAGACAAAGAGAGATTTTTTGGGGAAAAATATTTTCACTGAAAAACTCTTAAAGGACCAAATGCTAACCATCGAGCTGCATTCTAGTTGATTATGACGTGAGTTATGCTTGCTCAGTACACACAAGGGCATACCCACATACATATATTATATGCTAGTGCCTCAGTGATAGTATCTGCTGCTAACTTTCATTAGAAAAAAGAGCATTGGACTCCTTTTAGAATCAGTAAGATTTTATTATCAGATTTTACTTGTCTAAGTATAAAGACAGGTTTAACAAAACACAATATTTTAATAAACATTAAGATGAAGCAACACAAGTTTCTGGCAGCAGTGGTGTTTTCATAGCTTCACAGAATGAGAGGGCTCTGAAGTGGCTGAGAGATCTGCAGGTGATGTCATGATTAGCTCAGAGACGCTCAAGGCTGGAAGAGGCCTGATGGCCAGGGCCTTTACACAGCTTCTGTGTTCCATGTTCTGTGTGGGCCTTTACACAGCTTCTGTGTTCCATGTTCTGTGTTCCTCTTTCCACAGCTTCCGGGGGCACCATCACGGGGCTGACGTCGGGAGTGGTCCCCCTGCCTTTTGAGTGCACAGTCAGTGTGGCTGTGGACAGTGTTCCTGTACGTGTCTGTCAAGGCCCAGCCCCGCTGAATTTAAATCCCTTCCAAATGGTAATGCAATATGTTTGAGCGCTCCTTGTAACAGAGAACCCTCTGCTTCTCATGGAGATCATCCTGCTTATGATTAGGATCACGAAGACATTTTCACTTACACAATTGGAAAATTGGAGCTTCTTGCTGCTGATCTTAGCTACAATCTACAAGGCCACACAGAGCAAATCTGTCCTCTTTTTATGGCAGTCTTTCAGTAATTTGGGGAAAGCTACTGAGATCTTCCTGAGTCTAGTTTCTTCAACACTTTCCCGTCTGAATTATTTCTTCCATCCTTCCCACTCTGATCTAAACACGTGCTGGTGTATATTAGAACTAGAAGACAATTCTTAGAGTAAAGTCAATGCTCCAAAAAACCCAATTGCCATTGCTTTGCTTTAGATAAAACAAAAAAAAGTAAGATCCAGTGAGGGTGTCGACATGTCTAAAACCACGCACTTTGTTAGCTGCAGCGAGATGTCCATCTCTGGGGTTTTCCCGCTGAGCCATCCTTCCTCCAAGGTGCAAGACTATGGCTTCAACATCTCTGTTATTTTTGTTGACAGGGAATGCCTTTTCCCAATGTATATATTTCTGTTTCCTGCTGTGTTTGGGGTGGTTGCTGCTGAGATTGTTACTGAGCCCAAGCAGACCACAGCATGAGCCAAGCATCCAAGGGCCAACTTTCCCTAGAAAGACTCACAACGGAGTCCAGGTAACACTGACTGTCAAGGCAGTTGGTGTGGACTGATGGGTCAAGGGGCATTCCCACTACGTGGAACAATCACATGCATCTAAGGAAGCTCAATGCGCTGAATTTAGTAACTCGGTGAAAGCAGTGAGCATCACTCAAAGCTGTAGAGTACTAAGGACTTTTAAAATGCATCATTCTATTTAAGTATTTTAATTACACCATAAATCAGTGTATAAGAATGGGTTGAGAGATATCTGTTGATTTGTTGAGTAATTACAAATTGCCTACTGTGTGCTGGTACCACCAGGCAAATTCACATTTAGTCCTTACAGTAAAACTGAGATGTCAGTGATCATTTTCATTTTAAAAATGATGGAACTGAGACTCACAGAGAATCAGTGACTTCTCGTGTCACCACGCTGGTCAGCGGTACAGTGGGTGTAGCTCAGTTCCAGTCGAACTTCCAGTCCAGGCCCCTTCCGTCATACACAGCTGTTAGAGCGATCTATTGCTGCATAACAATGTAATCCAAAATTGAGCAGCTTAACACAAGACTGGCCGGGCATGGTGGCTCACGCCTATAATCCCAGCACTTTGGGAGGCCAAGGAGGGTGGATCACGAGGTCAGGAGTTCGAGACCAGCCTGACCAACATGGTGAAATCCCGTCTCTACTAAAAATACAAAAATTAGCTGGGTGTAGTGGCACGTGCCTGCAATCCCAGCTACTCAGGAGGCTGAGGCAGGAGAATTGCTTGAACCCAGGTGGCGGAGGTTACAGTGAGCCGAGATTACACCATTGCACTCCAGCCTGGGTGACAGAGCGAGACTCTGTCTCAAAACAACAACAACAAAAACAACAACAACAACAAGGCAAGTCTTCGATCACTTCACACAGTTTGTGAGGCTCAGGAATCCAGGTGTGGTTCAGGGTAGTTCTGAGTCAAGGTTTCTTTCCCACAGGGCTGTAGTCGAGCTGTGAGTTAGGAAAGCATTGTCTCAGGGTTGTACTCATTTACATTCCCTTTTTTTCTCCACATCTTCACCAGCATTTGTTATTGTCTGACTTTTGGATAAAAAACATTTTAATTGGGATGAGCTGTTATCTCCTTGTAATTTTGATATGCATTTCTCTAATGATCATTGATGTCAAATACCTTTGCATATGCTGTTTACTGTCTATTCAAATCTTTTGCCCATTTTTAAATCAGATTATTAGATGTTTTTCCTATGGAGTTGTTTGAGCTCTTTATATATTCTGGTTATTAAGCCCTTGCCAGATGAGTAGTTTGCACATATTTTCTTTCATTTGGTAGGTTGTCTCTCCACTATTGGTTGACACATTTTTGGGAGAGGAAGCTTTTCAACTCAATATTATTCCATTTGTCCATCTTTGCTTTGGTTGCCCGTGCTCATGGGGTATTACTCAAGAAACTTTTGCGAAGATTAATGTCCTGGAGAGTATTCCCAATGTTTTCTTGTAGGAGTTTCATATTTTGAGGTCTTAGATTTAAATATTTAATCCATTTTGAATTGCATTTTGTATAAAGTGAGACATAGAGATCGCATTTCATTCTTCTGCATATGGATATCCAGTTTTCCCAGTATCATTTATTTAAAAGAGAAGAGACTGTCTTTCCCATTGTATGTTCTCCCTAACTTTGTTGAAAATGAGTTTGCTATAAATGTGTGGATTTTTTTCTTGGTTTTCTATTCTTTTCCATTGGTTTATGGGTCTGTTTTTATGCCAGTACCATGCTCTTTTTGTTCCTATAGCTCTGTAGCATAATTTTAAGCCAGATAATGTGATTCCTCCAGTTTCGTTCTTTTTGTTCAGGTTGACTTCAGCTATTCTAGGTCTTTTGTGGTTCCATATGAATTTTAGAATTATTTGTCTTTTTTCTGTGAAGAATGTCATTGTTATTTTGATAGGGATTGCATTCAATCTGTAGATTGCTTGAGTTGTAAGGACATTTTAACAATATTTATTCTTCCAATCTGTGAATATAAAATATCTTTCAATTTTTTATGTACTCTTCAATTTCTTTTATGAGTGTTTTATAGTTTTTATTACAGAGATCTTTCACTTCTTTGGTTAATTCCTAGGTATTTAATTTTATTTGTGTCTATTGTAAATGGGATTGCTTTTTGTTATCTTTTTCACATTGTTCACTGTTGGCATATAGAAATGCTACTGATTTTTGTACGCTGGTTCTGTATCTTGCAGCTTTGTTGAATTTATCAATTTTAATAGTTTTTTTGGAGGAGTCTTTAGGTTTTTCCAAATATAAGACCATATCATCTACAAACAAGGATAAACTGACTTCTTTCTTTTCAATTAGGATGCCTATTATTTCTTTCTCTTGTCTGATTGACCTAGCTATGACTTTCAGTACTATGTCAAATAACCATGCTGAAAGTAGGTATCCTTGTCACATTCCAGATACAAGAGGGAAGGCTTTCAGTTTTTCCCCATTCAGTATGATACTAGCTGTGGGTCTGTCATATATGGCTTTTATTATTTTGAGGTATGTTCCTTATCCCCAGTTTTTAAAGGGTTTTATCATAAAGTGATGTTGAATATTATCAAATACTTTTTCAGCATCAATTGATTTGATTGTATTGTTTTTGTCCTTCATTCTGTTGATGTGATGTATCATATTGATGGATTGATGTTGAACCATCCTTGCATCCCTGAGATAAATCCCACTTAGTCATGATAAATGATCTTTCTAATGTATTATTGAATTTGGTTTGTTAGGATTTTGTTGAAGATTTTTGCATTAATATTCATCAGAGATATTGGCCTGCAGTTTCCTTTTTTTGATGCACTTTTGTCTGGTTTCAGAGTCAGGGTAATACTGGCCTCATAGAGTGAGTTTGGAAGTATTTCTTTCTCCTCTATTTTTTGGAACACATGAGTCAGATTGGTATTAGGTTTTTTTTTTTCTTTTTTTGAGATGGAGGTTCACTCTTGTTGCCCAGGATGGAGTGCAATGGCACGTTCTCCGCTCATTACAACCTCCACCTCCAGGTTCAAGTGATTCTCCAGCCTCAGCCTCCTGAGTAGCTGGGATTACAGGCACCTGCCACCACACCCAGCTCATTTTTGTATTTTTAGTAGAGATGAGGTTTCACCATCTTGGCCAGGCTGCTCTTGAGCTGCTGACCTCAGGTGATCCACCTGCCTCAGTCTCCCAAAGTGCTGGGATTACAGGCATGAGCCACCATGCCTGGCTGGTATTAATTATTCTTTAAAGCTTTGGTAGAAATCAGCAGTGAAGTCACCAGGTCCTGGGCTTTCCTTTACTGGGAGACTTTTTTTTTTATTATTATGGCTTCAATTTTATTACTTGTTATGGGTCTGTTCAGGTTTTGGATTTCTTCATGGTTCGATCTTGGTAGGTTGTATGTATCTAGGAATTTATCAATTTCTTCTAGATTTTCTAATTTATTGGTATATAGTTGCTCATAATAGTCACTAGTGAAGTTTTGAATTTCTGTGGTGTCAGTTGTAATGTCTTTTTTTCCATCTATTATTTTTTTTATTTGGGTCTTCCTTTTTTTTTCTTACAGTCTATCTAAAAGTTTGTCAATTTTGTTTACATTTTCAAAATAACAATTTTCTTTGTTTTATTGATCTTTTTAGTTGTTTTCTTCATTTCAAATTTATTTCTTCTCTGATTTTTATTATTTCTTTTATTCTACTTCAGCATCAGTGCTGGTCAGTTTTGTCTAAACTCCAAAAGGGAGGGGATATAAGGAGGTGTGTCTGACTTTCCATCCCTTCATGGCCCAGAATTCAGTTTTTAAGGTTTTCCTGGGTTCTCCTTGGCTAAGAGGGGGTACCTTCAGTGGGGTAAGAGGGCCTAGGATTTTGATTTTAGTTCACAAGCTTTGGGAAATTTCTCATTTAGTGGAAGCTCCCCTGCTGTGACCAGCTGAGTCCTTGGTATGAACAAGATGACCGAGGTTTGGCTTAGGTTCCCAGGTTGCATGCCCGCCTTTAAACAGCAGCACTGCCCTGTACACCTGGTGATTCTTATTTTCTTTGTAACTGATTTTACCATAAGCACCTCTCATCCTGCTTTCCAGTCTCTCCCTGTCACTCCTGCTGAGGAAGTTCATTCATTCTCCTCCAAGGCGTCCTCATCTTTCCCTGGGAGGACCACAGGCCCAGCGGTGGCAGAAGTGCTGGCCCCCAGCCCTGCTGTATGAGTGACACAGTGCAGACCTCCTGAGCTCAGTGCCCTGAGAACAGCCTGTGTCCCCCAGAAAGCTGCAGCCTGGCCTCTTCACACCAATCTTCTGCAGCTGCCTTCCTCGGATGAGCTGGCTCTGTCTGGAGAATCCAAAGGACTGCCACCTTCCTTTCCTCCAGAACATGTGCCCAGGGCTTTCAGGAGACCCCAGCACTATGAAGACATTGCTCCGTGTCCACCCTGCTGCCACTGAAGGACTTACACCAGCTGCGATGCTGCCTGTCGTGCTTCTAAGCTGTCATTTCTCTCAATCATAGGCAACTCCTCATTCCTTTTTTCTTCCTTCCTCTTTCTGGCAAAATTATTTTAGGTATAAATGATTCCAAAATCACACCAGGGAATTAAACACAAAGGCAAGATGCTCATTGTTTGACCAACCAGAATAGTCAGGAATTAAATGGCAAAGGACCAGTTAATTCAAACTGGGAAAGAGCTGAGGTTTGGCAAACACAGCCAGAGTGAATGGCAATAAAACATCAGCATTTACTCTGGCTTTACCAATACCAGGTCATGGGGCTGAACCCTTTTCTGTCTCTATCCTGTTTTCATTGATCAGCACACTGAGTGATGCTCTGCCTGAGAAGTGGGCTGGAGTCTCTGCTTTTGGAGGCGTTATGGCCAAGGGCACATCCTTGGGTATCAGAAACCCAACGTAACTAACTGTGTTAGGTACAAGGACTTCCCTAGAATAGATGTCTCTCCAACATAACTAACTGTGTTAGGTACAAAGGTTTCCTTGTGTGTTAGCACGTTCTGTTTTCTCATTTTTAACATGGATGTAACCAAACTGGTGATGAGAAATTTTGTGATTCCCAGTTGTTCCACTCTTTAGAACTAGCTGAGGAGCTTTTAAAAATCTGGAGTCCAGGAAGAACCACATTTTGGCCATGTGAAAATATGGGGAAAGTCATCAGCACTTATTAAAATCCTGAGTGAGTCCAGCATGCAGCATTTGGGAGCCATGGGGTTGTTGTGAGGACTCAAGGGAACCCTGAAGCTACCTTGTCCCGCTGGCTGTAAATCCGGGTCATTCCAGTGATAGCCAGGCACTGCCCCGGCTGCCAGTGTTCCCACTGGGGGCTGTTTCTCTTTCACTGTTCAATTCTTCAGTCATTTAAGCTGATAATTAATTTTGAAAGGTGAAAATTTCCCCAAATATGTTCTTATAGTCACATTTAAAATTAGAATGGCATCAGTCTTTCCTAAATAATTTTATAGTAAAATAGGATTTTAATCAAAATGCCCTAGATATTTAAGCTTTTTAGTGATACTCAAATAAGCAGGTGATGACAGCAAGAGAAGAAAGAAACCATGAGAGGGATGTGGGACTCACTCAGCCAGATACTGGGAGCTGCTCCCCAGTGGGGACAGTTTAAACGGCCGGTCTCCCAGCTCTGCTCCTGGCGATGGCTGCAGGCAGCTGTGCTGTGCCCGTGAGGCAGGTGGTCCCCTTCCCCTGGCACCTTGAGCTCGTGTTTGTGTCACAGCCAGAGTTTACTGTTCTATGGGGTGATTGTCTCCTCAAGCGTGCTTGCTGGATTCTCAGTGTCTTAGTTTCCCATCTATTCTAGGGCATTAGTGGGACGTGGCAGGGAGCGGACACTCAAAACATATTTTTTTGACAGGTAAATAAAATAAGGCAGAGGGAAGGAAGCAGAGGAAGGCGGGATCTTTGGGGGTCTCTTTGAGGACTCTGGGCCCCGCGTCTGTGGCCCTCTTGAGGGATGAGCCCCGAGGCGGCGCAGGCTGCTCTGTAGAGAGTATCTATGGAAGCCGAGCGTGTCTGTGCGCCTGCGTCAGCGTCCTGCTTTGTACTGTTGATCTGTTCATTCGACAGACATGCACAGTGCACCCCCAGACATACACCCTCCACAGACACCCACAGTGCACCCCCCGGACATACGCCCTCGACAGACCTCCAAAGTGTACCCCCTGGACATACGCCCTCGACAGACCTCCAAAGTGTACCCCCTGGACATATGCCCTCTACAGACATGCACGGTGAACCCCCCGCACATACGCCCTCCACAGACATTCACGGTGAACCCCCTGCACATACACCCTCGACAGACATGCACAGTGCACCCCCTCACATACACCCTCGACAGACACGCACAGTGCACCCCCCGGACATACACTCTCGACAGACATCCACAGTGCAGCCCCCGGACATACACCCTCGACAGACATCCACAGTGCAGCCCCCGGACATACGCCCTCCTTGTACGTTGCTTAGGAAGCCACGTTGTGCCAGTTATTGCAGAGATGAAAGCCATGGTCCTCTCTCTGCTTGTGCCCAGGTGGACGAAGACTCAGACAAGTGCATCAGCTGTTGCCAGACCGTGCCTGGTGTCCCAGCGGAGGACACCTGGGGCCTGGGGGTCAGCGACATCTTCAGCCAATAGTTGGGGAAGTGTGCTGGCATCAGCAAGGCCGCAAGAGGCAGAGAAAACAGACCTCAGGGCTTTGCTGAAGCCTGAGAGATTGGAGAGCAGGTGGAAGCGAGAAGGAGGGGAGACAGTGACAGGATCCCACAGGTCTTTCTGTGCCTTGGGAAGGCACTTGGTCTTTAGACTGAGAATGCTGTGATATTTTGGGGGCATTTTAATCACAGTGGTAATCTACTAAGAACTTTCAGAAATCTTTATTTTAAATAAATTTAGGGTCACATAGAGGTTCTAAAAATAGTGCAGAGTCTTTAAATATCCCTCACCAAGCTTCCTGAGATGACATCTTACATAACAAAAAAAGCATCAGCACCAGGAAATTGACATGGGTACAAAGATATGAGGGAAGCTGCAGACTTGTTCAGATTTACCAGGTTTTACACACGCTCTGTTTCCCGCTCCCCCGGGGAAGGGAGAAGGGTTCAGGTCTCTGACATTTTGTCACACATAAACATTCATGTAGGAACTGTGCAGAATGATCCCTGCCCCTCATCACGTAGCATGCACCCCTGATGACCACGGACCCGTTCTCAATCAGAAAAGCGTCAGCCAGACACGATGGCTCATGTCTGTAATCCCAGGACTTTGGGAGGCCGAGGCGGGTGGATCACCTGAGGTCAGGAGTTCGAAACCAGCCTGGCCAACATGGTGAAACCCCGTCTCTACTAAAAATGCAAAAATTAGCTGGGCGTGGTGGCACGTGCCTGTAGTCCCAGCTACTCAGGGAGGCTGAGGCAGGAGAATCGCTTGAACCTGGGAGGCAGAGGTTGCAGTGAGCCAAGATTGTGCCATTGCACTCCAGCCTGGGTGACAGAGCAAGACTCTGTCTCAAAAAAAGAAAAAAAAAAAAGGAAAAACATTGTCATTTTTAGAATATCATGCAAATTGAGTCATCTGGCTTGTAGCCTTCTGAGATTGGCTTTGCAATCCACCAAAAGTTCCCGGAGATCCGCTCAAGTTGCCCTGGGCATCAATGTTCCATTCCCTTTCACTGCTGAGTTGGGCTCCGTTGCACAAATGTGCCGCATTTTATCCACTCGCCTGTCAAAGGATGATGAACCCTCGTTTTCTCCCCCGTGCCTTGGTGATTATGACCACGACTTCTATAAACTTTCATTTCCAGATTTTTTTCTCATTAACATTAATTTTTTTATTTCTCTGGGCTCTATACTCAAGTACAGGGCTGCTAGATCATATGGTAAATTCGTATTTAATTCTGTAAAAAACTGCCAAACTGTGATCCAGTGCAGCTGAGAGTTCTTGGATGTTCTGGATACAAGGCCTTTGTTGGATTTGTGATTTGAAACTACTTTTTTTTCAAGTCTGTAGCTTGTCTTTTCATCTGCTTGACAGAGACTTTCATAGACAAAAAACATTTTTAATTTCTATAAAGTCCAGATAACCAAATTTTCCGTTGTGGCTCCTGCCTTTGGATGCTGTGTCAAACTGATCCTTGACCACACAGATTTCTCTCATGTTTTCTTTTGGAAAAGTTTCCTAGTTTTATGTGTAAATCTACCATACTGTCTCAGTTAATTTTTGTGTGAAGGGTATGAGGATTTTCATTTCACAAGGGTCACTCCAGTGTGCAGGGATGGATTGGAAGAGGCTGCACCTGGAGGTGGAGGAACCAGTAAGTGGGTGACAGAGGGAGTAGGCTCAGTGGCCGAGATGAAGAATTCCGTTTCAGAGGGTGCCCAGTAGCAGGCTGACCCAGTGCAATGTGACATATTTGTGTGCCTGTGTGTGCACATATGTGCACATATGAGTGCATGAATATGTATATGTATATTTGTATATATTGTAGTCACATATTTAAACTTATTAAAATTATTAAAATCCCCTTCACCCCAGCTGCTGAGATTGTTTTAAATCTTTAAAGGGAAATATTTTAGTGTTCAGAAACATTTAACTTGAATTAACACACACATTATTTTTAAAAAGACAAATTATTAATTATTTTGAATACATGTACACACAATTTAGGGACTTATAGTATAATATATGGTTATTTCCAAATTGTTATTAAATCAAGTTACCCGTCAACATATATCCCGGAAGAAAAGCATTGCACCTGCTGGGTCCAGGTCAGTCTGTGTTGGATGCGATGTTAATTACATGCAGCGGTGCCTCTGGCTTCTTGCCTTGGGCATTGAAGAAAAAAATGGTGTCTTTAGATCTGATAAATTAAGCTTTGAATCTTGTGTCACAGAAGAATATGAAGTGGCTTCCAAATGATCTTAGTGAAATACCACAGCCTCCACTCTGGAATCGCAAATCCCAGGGTAGAGCAAACGAAAGCCACAAAGACCAAGGCTGAGGCCCTGTCCCCAGCTTCCAAGTGCACATTTTGGGCTGTGCATCGCCAGCTGCCAGAACACCCACGTGGTGTGCGGCAGAGCTGTTTGCCCGCATTGATTTGAAGGTTTCCCCATGTACACTCGGGCCTGCTATGCTGTGTTCCTGCAAACAATGGTGATATTTCAGCGCTTTGTGATGTATGTGACCTAATGCCAGGGACAAAGCAGTTTGATACGCCACGTGGATGTTGATTTTTTTTAATAGTATAATGGTTTCTGTAATTCACATCTTGAAAATCTCCACTTTTTTTTCTTTTTCTGAACATACTTTTAGTGTTAATAATTTCATTAATTCTAGCCTAGGGATATTTCAAGCAGTTTTCCAGAATAAGTTCGGTTTAAGCAGGTGTGTATTTTCCCATGTGACTGTCCTGCCCTTTCTAGCTGATGGAAAAGGCAAATGGGCTTTAATGCACATACTGTAAATCAGCAACAGCTTTTATTGTCTCTATGATCCCAGGAATCCTCTGTTCCCAGTACATTCTAAAATAAAAGATGGCTGGATCTAAGCCGCATCGTTTCTGTGTTTTTATGGTTGGTGACTTGGGATGCTGAGGGCACCTTCCTGGGTGTCTTGGCCAAGATCTAAAGACATTTGTTGGAGATTTGCTGGATATTTGAATCTACCACATGGTTAATGACTAGGGGAATAAAGAAGTCAACTATGCGTGTGTGTGTGTGTGTGTGTGTGTGTGTGTGTGTGTGTGTCAGAGAGACTGAGAGAGATAATCTCTACTTTCTGTAAAAAGTTCAATATTTTACTCTCTTTAGCCTCAAATAAATTACTTATTTCCAGATGATAATTTTTCAGAAATTTTTCTCAATTATTGTTCTAACTTCTGTACTATTTAAGAGACCATTTTCCATAATGTTCCTTAAAAACAAACTTTAGAGGAAGAAATTTATTACTAGTCCCTATCTTATATCTTTCTTGTTTCAACTAAAATAAATTTCTCCCCTCCTCTCCCATCCCCACTTCTCCCCTTCCCTCCCCTACCCTTTTCCCCACCTCCTCTCTGTTCTTCGTTGTCCCATGCTTAGGTGGAACATAGCACTTCTGATGAGTATTTTCCATAGGATAGGTCATTGTTACATGAATGCAGCTGCCAACTGGACCTATTATAACTGGATCTTTCTGTTATTCATTCACTGCTTAAACAAGAAATTATTGACTTCTATTTGTTTTCACTCTGTCCTGGTTTCCAGGGAGACAAGGATGAAAAACCGCACAGGCAACGCTCATGGAGGGCCAGGTCTGTGAGCAAGTCAGACAGGCAGGTGAGCCACCCCTAAAGCCAGGCGCTGCCCCTGCACTCTCGTCGCATTCTGCTCTTGTCAGGGAGCTCCCCAAGGACTGGGAACTGCAGGTTTGGAAGAGAAAGAGGCAGATCTCTGGCTGTGAGCCCCACACTGCATGGAGAGCACGCTGTCACTCTCTGGGGCTGCGCCTCTGGTCCGAGATCCCTGGCGGTGTCACAGCTCCCACCAGTCACTCCAGTGTTAGGGTCACTGATGTCAACTGCTCTGGTGTTTGAAGCCTGAGAAGCAAACCGGAAACTCTAATACAGTATCCCCTCCCCATAAAGCATTATCAATACATGTTCTAGCATGGCCTATACTGGGGCAGTGGTGGAGGGCAAGTAGGGCTCATAGACAGACACCTGCCATCTCCAGTAGGTAGAGGACATTGGCACACCCAGCACTCAGGCACTACTCCAAGCACATAGTTCAATATTTAAGGCTCCAAAGCTAGAGGGGAAATTAGTTAGGAAAAACCTATTTTCTCCTGTTTATCTTATGCATCTCTGAGTGCCATGCTCATAATTATTACTTGATAAACAATTACTCTTAAATAATCAAATTAATAGATGGGTTTAATAAGTGGTATGTTAGTAGATGCTTAATAACTGGTTCTAAAAAAATTATAGCATTTGCCAATTTCTGTGATGTAAATTCTCCCGCTTGGCTGATTTCAAGCTACTCATGTGACATCAACTGGCTCACAAAGTTCCTGAAAATTTAACAGTTGGTTCTCATCAAGCAGTACCATCGGCCCGAGGAAGCCACTGGACATCTATCCATCATCCCCTGCACTGAGATGGTCAGGCGCATATGCTGTGGATACAGGGTCATTCATACTCAGGAAAGTGTAGCTGATCAGCTGGCTATGGATACAGAGTCATACTCAGGAAGGCGTAGCTTGAACACCTGTCTGGTGGACTCTTTCCGGTTGCTCTGCTAGACGGGAAGCGCCTCACGAGTAGAACTCAGCTCTTACGCTTTGATTCTGCTACCACTGACTGTATTGCAGACCATCCCTGCTGCAGTTGTGTTCAGAATGGAATCAGTTTCACTGGTCCTTAAAGCTGTTATCTCATGCAAGGAGTCTTGTGTTTCAAAACTACAATATCCTGAGGACAAATAGCCAGCACTTCGTGCCAGGTAGGGTCTGGAGCTGCGGGGGCCCAAGGAGAGTGGGGCTGCTTGGCCCCCGACTCTGATAAACACGCAATGAGGGCCAGCGGAGCCGGTGGCCTGTGGGGGTCCCAGGGGACGGCAGGATTGGAGGCCAGCAGGAGGGGCAGGGCAGCCCAGCAGAGCCTCCAGGGTGGGTGCAGAGATGCGGATGGGACGGCTGGACCCTGCTCCAGAGACAGGGGCCTCCCTTCGGGTATCTCCATGCCAGACCTGCATCATCTCTAACACTTTGAGAGGTTAGGCAATAGCCAGCACAGAGGAAAATGGGACAGAAGAGTTTCTGGAAGAATCTTCCACCCCAGCTGTTTACCTGGGTTAACATCCTGTTCCCTGTGTAGGTTGTGGGCTCTGGACCTCACATTTTCCTGAGCCTCATTCTGATAGCCAGGCTCACGGGCTCCAGCCAGGGGTCCTAAGCATGGGCTGAAGGCTGAGCTACTCTTTATTCCCTGCTCCAGGATGGCCCCCCGACAGCTCGTGGTCCTGCTCGAGGATGGCTCCCCGACAGCTCATGGTCCCAGGCAGGATGTGGTGCTCCTTATGCCTGAGTCCACCCAGCCAGTGCCATGCAGGGGGAGGTCCAGCCCCAAGGCCAGCACCTACAATCCACCTGCCCTGGGCAGGTGATCATCACGGTGAGGCTCACGACGCCCTAGGGTGTTCAGTCCCATGCAGGACTGCTCATCCTCCCATTGAACCTGCTCTCCATGACATCACCATGACATCACCACAACCCCACCGTGACATCACCACATCACCACGACATCACCATGACATCACCATTATACCACCACATCACATCACTACGACATCACCACCTCACCATAACAACACCACATCACCATGACATCACACATCACATGACACAACCACATCACCATGACATCACCGTGACATCACTACATCACCATGACATCACCATGACATCACCATTATACCACCACATCACATCACTATGACATCACCACCTCACCATAACACCACATCACCATGACATCACATCACCATAACATTACCACTGCATCACCACATCACCACGATCATATCACCAAGACATCACCACATCACCATGACATCACCACATCACCATGACATCACCGTGACACCACTATATCACATCGCTATGACATCACCACCTCACCATAACATTACAACTGCATCACACAACATCACATGTGTGGTGTGTGAGAGTGTGGCGTGTGTGATGTGTGGTGTATGTGGCTGGTGTGTGATGTGTGGTGTGTGTGGCGTGTGTGGTGTGTGGAGTGTGGCGTGTGTGGCGTGTGTGGTGTGTGGTGTGTGGTGTGTGGCGTGTGTGGTGTGTGGAGTGGGGCGTGTGTGGCATGTGTGGAGTGGGGCGTGTGTGGCATGTGTGGAGTGGGGCGTGTGTGGCGTGTGTGGCGTGTGTGGCGTGTGTGGTGTGTGTGGCGTGTGTGCCTGTGCTTGTGTGAGGCGTGTTTCCTTTTCTCCATTGATGGGAAAAGCCTGGCAACCCAATTACTCAGAAGCCTTTTAAACCGACTTTCCTCTGTCTCTTATAGAAATGTGCCATTTAAGGTTCTTTGAGCCATTACTGAATCTTTCTGTCATTTTGGAAGAAGGACAGGGCGAATCAGAAGGAACCTCTCAGCTCTTAGTCACGGTGTTCATCTGATTTGCTGTGGACACTTGTCGGGATCCCTGTTTCTCCGTCCCCCATCCGGGGAGGATGCGGAGGAGGAGAAGGTGTGGACAGAGCTCCTCTGCCAGGCCCACTGCTGTGCAGACCCAGAGGTGACTCCTGGTTCAACACCTGTGAAGGGAGACAGAGCCAGGGTGGGCGTTGCAGCTGCCGCCCACAACTCCTGCCATAGCGCAGGACAAAGCAATCCCGCCAGGAAGAAACCTCCAAAATCTGGTGCTTTCTAGGAAACCACCGAAGTCTTTACAATAAAAGGACACTTCCGAAGTCTGAAGACCCAGCTACAGAAACTGTGGCCTGGAGGCAAGGAGGCAGCGAGGAGTGGGAGGGAGGAGGCAGGCGTGGGGGGAGAGCATGGGGAGGAAGAGGGGTAGCAGGAAGGGGAAGCCGGGAGCTGCCTTGGCCTGGAAGGGCCCCCCGGATCAGGGCCAGGGGCAGTGTGAAGTCCCCCACCTCATACCATGGCCCTCTCTCCAGCACAGCAGGGGAACAGGATATCTCAGGTGCTGGCCCCACCATCTGCCGGACTCCAGATACCCTCCACGGGTGCCCCACAGGGGTGACAAGGCCCCTCTCCACCGCGTTTCCTGCCATAGGAGAGGCTGCTGTCACCACAAGCCACCCCTTCTCTCCCCTTTGCAGACATGGTGGGTGCTCACGGCCCCTGAGGCCACTTGACCTGAGGGCCAAGGTCAGCTCTGCTTTTGGGAGGGGCCCTTCCTGTCACCAGGTCCCTGCCAGCCCCAGAAGCTATGGCCCTGGACCACTAGGCTGGAAAGTCTGAACCTGGGAAAGGGGTACGCAAGGCAGGGGATTGTCCAGCAGGGCCTTCCTTTCTGAGGGTACCTGGGTCAAGCCCAGGTTTCGGGTGGCCATGGGCACCGTTGCCTGCACCGCACAAGCAGAGCCGGAAAGTCTGCACGGACCTCTGAGCTTGGCGGGAATTTCTGCCACAGGCTGTGAACCCTGTGGCCAGTGCCCGGTCACCCTCCCTCCTGTGGGTCAGCGGACAGGGACGAGGCTTCTCTGGGGCCTGCGTCTGCTTTGCTGGGAACAGAGGAGAGCCTGAAGCCCGCTTGGGGGTCTGAATCAAGGGGGGCCAGTGTGGCACCTCTCAGGGGTCTTCAAGCCAGCCCCTCACACCCCTGCTAAGTGCACCTGGATGGGCTGTGTGCCTTCCCTCCTAGAGACTTGGACAGTCATTGGCATGTGCCAAATCTGTCCCAGGTAGACTGGACACTGGATTTCTGAGTGAGGAGCTGTGAGGATAGCCAGGTGACTGCAGAAACCTTGACCAGAAACAAAGCTGCACACTGAGAGCCAGGTTGGCCTCTTTGGCCGTCGCTCTAGCTCCTCAAGAGATCCATCTGACCAGACCAGAACAGCCATCCATGCCCTGGAGCCATGCCCACGGCATCTGTCTCAGGGGCTCAGCCATGCCTGCCTCATCCCCCCATCCCTCAGCGTATGCCTCACTACCCCACCGCAACTCTTGGTCACTTCCAGGTTCCTTAGGTCAGCCAATGCTGCCTTCTCTTCAAATTTCAACCTGAACTTTACCACCAGCACCACTTGGCCATGGGGCAGGGACTCCCTCCTGAAGGATGCCCGTGGTGCCACCCCGGGGGTCTGTGGTTCTGCCCTGCCCCGCCGAGCCTCGCTGCCTGAACTGAGTGGTCTGTGTGAGGCTGCTGGAGCGTCCCGGTTCTCACCACGTCTGCGAGGCCCTTCTCCTTTCTGTGATGTGAGGTTAGAATCTCAACATGCAAATCCCAGCATCTGTGCACGCCACAGGAAACCCATGAGCCTGCCCTTAGCTGTCCTGACACAGAAGCGACGACACTCGAGATTTTGAGACCACATCTGAATCCTAGTGCTATTGCCTGTAGAATTCCCATTAATTATAATTGCTTCTCCATCTACTGGTCCCTAGAACATTTTGGTAATAATGGCATGACCACAATTCAAAGCCTTCCTCTTTAATTACTTGTGTTGTCTGGGAAGGCAGGGCTGGACTAGCTGTCCCCAGGCCTGCCGGATGGAGCCCGCCCACAGCAGCAGCCAAACCTCCTGGGACCTCGTCTCCAACAGCAAAGCAAAGCAGCATGGTTTTGAATCCAGACCATGCCTGTCTGCCCCAGACCGCCTTCCTCCTTCCAGGAAAATAGCCAGCTTCCTAATATGCGTGTACTGGTGGAAGCCAGAGAGGACTTCCAGCCTGCTACTTCCCTAGAGAGCTTTCTGAATTGTTCAATCTAATAAGCTCACATAAGGTCTTGCTTTCAGATTGAAACTTTCCATTTCAGACCATGGAATGACCCAGAAGACTCCAATGATGGTGTCAGAAAGTGACAATTATCTCTGTGATCTCTATTGGCCTTCGCGGGTCACAATGCCTCAGTGTCCCCTGCCCAGCCCACTGTTCCACAGCCAGGCAGTCAATGGGGGTTTCTAAAGGTTGAGCTCAGATCTAGGGAGAAGCCTTGACATGAAGCCTGCTGGTACAACATCATAATTGGCAGGTATGGCTGTGCCTGGCCAGGAATGACAGCTGCTTCCGCAGCCTGGGACACGCATGTCCTACCCCCACTGCCCACGGATCCACGCCGCCTTCTTCCTCATCCCCTGTGTCCCTGCACTACCTGGTTCTTCCCCATGCTGCCTCCCAGGGAGCCTCTAGACACAATTGCTCACCCCTCACTGCAGCTGAGGACGTGCAGCTGTCCCGGGGATCCGGTCTCAGGACACACAGTGCAGGGCCTCTGCTGGGCATTCCCCTGAAGCGCTGTAGGTTTCCACACAAGGCTCCCCATTTATAGTAGACACCTGTCATAGGCGACCTCCTGAAAAATAGAGTCAATCCAGCCCCTTGTATTGTATCATGACATCCACTGAAGGCTTATGGTTTTTATGCCTTGAGGGCTCTGTTTTCACCAGTGATGCAACCCGTAGGTGGTACAAAAATAAATGCCTCAAAGGCATGCTCTTACAACAGACAGCGAGGAGGAAAATGCAGCCCTCTTCCGTCCAGCCCCAGCCAGCATTATGCTGTATCCAGTAGGAGGTCAGCCACCAGTCTGGAAAGGTTCTTCAACCTCCCCCGTCTTGGCCTGGAGTTACCTGAAATACACACACACCACACACGCCAGTTGATTTTCTAGCTGCAAAGTGGCAGGAGAGAAGGCCTGATGCACACTCCTGGCTGATAGCTGTGCGTAAACAAAGCAACCCGCCCCTCCCTTCAATCTGTCCGTAATATGATAGTTCAGGGGTTCAAGAAACTTCATTCAAATAAACTTAATGTTGAAATAGTAACTTCAAACCATAAAATTAATCTGAATAAAAACACACTTGTGTTAAGAATAGACAGTTTCGTTGTCTTAATTCTGTGAGAACTGAATTTTTCCAACTAATTTTTCCCTACTGTAAATTATAAGCATTTAAAAATTCTCATGAAAAGCCGTGAGTGGGTCCTTCCTTCTTCACAGAGGTTCCTTTGGCTCAGTGGCGGCCTGGGGTGCTCACAGGTCACGGTAGACCCTTCGCCCCACCCCAGGGCGGGAACAAGTCCTGTGTGGCCCCTGCTCCTTCCAGCCAAACTCTGCAGTTCACCTGCTACCAGGAGACTAGAGTATGCCCTGGAAGATATCAGGGGCTCCCTCGGCCCATGAGCTGGGTACATACGGCTGCCTGCCAGCAGCAAGGCCATGTCCAGCGTCGCCCCTGAGCTGCAGCCTGAGCTGATTGCTCTCTAGGGTCGGCGCTGTCCAGACCTCCGCCTTAGCAAACGCTGTCCTCAGGTGAGGAACGGCCCGTCTGTCAGCTTAGATTCCTTTCCTCCCGGAAAGTGGTCAGCTCCACCCACCTCTCAAGTCCCCAGGTAAGATGGTGACTCCAGGTAAGACGGCGACCACCCCCGGTAAGATGCTGACTCCCAGTAAGACAGTGACCCCCAATAAGATGGTGACTCTGGGTAAGATGGTGACCCCCAGTAAGCTGGTGACTCCGGGTAAGATGGTGACCCCCAGTAAGATGGTGACCGCCAGTAAGACGGTGACCCCCGGTAAGATGGTGACTCCTGGTAAGACGGTGACCCCCGGTAAGACGGTGACCCCCAGTAAGACGGTGGCTCCTGTCTCTGCCTCCACAGCAGAGTGTGCAGACCCCCTATGTCAGTCAGCTGGGGCTGCCTTAATGGAGACCACTGGCTGGGCACGTAGGCCAGAGCTTTATTCCTCAAGGCCCTGGAGGTGGAAGTCCAAGATCAAGGTGCCAACTGACTTGCTTCTCTGGGCTTGCAAGCGGCGTCTTCTCACTGTGTCCTCACATGGGGTTTCCTCTGCGTACGCACTCCCCTGTGTCGCTTCCTCTTCTTATGGGGACACCAGTCCTGTCGGGTCAGGGCCCACCCTGACGACCTCATCTAACCTTCGTTACCTCCATGAGGGCTCTGTCTCCAACACGCTCACACAGGAGCGAGGGCTTCAGCATATGAAGTTAAGGGCACACAATTCAATCCATGACACTCATCATCTGACAACACAGGAACCTCTGGGGTGTGTGTGTCTGGTGTGTGTGTGTATCGAGTGTGCAACAATGTTTGTGCGTGTGTTTGTGTCTGTCTCTATGAGTGTATGTGTTGTGTGTCGATGTATTTTTGTGTCTGTGTGTGTGTGTGTGTGTGTGTGTGTGTGTGAGCCCACATACATTTGCTTAATGTCTACCTCCTCCTCTCATAGGTGGGGAACGTTCCCAGGCAGGAAAGGTATCTTATTAGGGATGTGAGAGTTCTAAATACTTGCACCCTGGCTTAGGGAGTGAACTGGGAGAGGGTGAACAAGGGGCGCCAATTAGCACCAATCCCTAAGTGGAGCTGCCCTAACTGCGCCGGCCCCTGGGGACCTGATTAAGTTCCAGGTGCCGGCTGCAGCTCAGCAGCTCCGCGGCGCCTAATCAGCTCTCGAAACGTGGAGGGCTGCCTGCCGCTGTGTTGTGACTGCGCCGTGGAATCATCTGGGTCTGCTTTTTCTTCTCTCCCCTTGCCCTAGTTAAGGAAGAGATGGCAGTGCGGATGCACAAATAAGCACCCTATTTGGCTAGATAATTCCTGCTTGTTCCATGTGGGAGACATTTCTGCTATGGCAAGGAAGGCAGTAAAGGCAGCAAGAGGGAGGAAGAACGGAATCCACAAAAGTCATAATAGATGCTGCTAAAGAGGAGGAATTATTCCTAAGCAAATAAGAGGGCATCTGTCTTCTTGGATTACGGGAGCTCTTGTGCTCAGGATGGAGCCTCAGGGAACTTGGAGGCCTCCGTGGCCTTGGGGAGTCGCTCCCCTCTTTGAACTCATTGTCTCCAGCCCGGAAGAGGGGGAGGGAAGAACAGTGCCCCCGCCCATGGCCTGTCTGCAAAGGCTCTCCTGAGGGCACAAAAGATAATGTGCATGACACTGTGTGGCACTGCCTTTGAGACTTGGGGGTCTGTGTTTCTCCTAAATAATTATAAAAATGCTGACATTCATAGCGGCTGTTTCTAGGTCTCCTGGTGTCCCAGACATTATGGTATCTGTTTTAATGCAAACTTTACAGGTAACCCTGATAACCAGGTGAGAGCATCACCCTGGGTTTACACACACGGGCTGAGGCTTAGCTGCTTTTCTTTAAAGATCCAAGGTCACGTCACAAGGGACTGGTGGAGGAAGGGCTCCAGTGGGTGCCGTCGTCTTTGTATTCTCGGGGTGACTGATCTGAAGGCTATGGATTTGGAAACATATCACCTGCCCACTACCAAATGGGGTCTTACTTGGTAGGCAGTGGTCATGGTGCCCGACAGTGTGGGGACGAAGCTGCCCTGTTTAGCCCTGCTGTGTGACTCCCCCAGCCCTTATACTGACTCACCTTACAGAGATCCAGAAACAGCATTCCTGGCCCCCAAGAGTCACTGCAGCCACCTGCGGCCCACTGGAAAGACCACATCTCTGAAGATTCTGCCAAGGCAACATTTCTCATTCCCGCTGTCTCCACAAATCCTTCTCTCTATGGGTATCTTGGCTCCTAAGCCCAGGCTGGTGCCACCTTTGGGGAGGAGGCCTGAGTGGTGTCAGGTACAGTCTCACCCGCCCACCTGTCTCACCTGCCTCACTTGCCCACCTGCCTCGCTTGCTTCACCTCCCCATCTGCCTGATCTGCCCACCTGTATCACCGGCCCACCTGTATCACTGGCCCACCTGCCCCCCTATCTCACCTGCCTCCCTTGCTTCACCTGCTCCCGTTTCACCTGCCTCATCTGCTCACCTATCTCTCCAGCCTCACTTGCTTCACCTCCCCATCTGCCTCATCTGCCCACCTGTATCAGCTGCCCCGCCTGCCCACCTATGTCACCTGCCTCATCTACCCATCTGCCCACCTGCCTCACCTGCCAAGGGTGGCATTTTCACACCCCTCACACCAGGAGAACTCTTCATAAGCGAGATCTCCTGGCAGGGCCCAGCTGTGCGCATAACCCTTTCGGTGCCCAAACAAAGGGAACCTGCCTCTCGTGGGCTGGGGGTGGGGATCTCCCAAACTGTCTCTGAGTGACAGAGAGGGGCTTCAGGGGACAGGTGGGTGGGAGGAGCTGGGCTGCTCAGATGTGTGAGGAGAAGGCACACTCTAGGTGTTGCAGGGAGGGTGCACACAGGGTGTGATGAGCTCTAGAGCCCAAGGACCCAGGACTTCCACCTGGTAGCCTGGCAGCCTTTCCAGGAGCCCACCCCAGAGGCTCGTGGAGGCTCCCCAAGAGCTCAGGGGCAGATGCCATTAGCAGCCCGTCTGCAGGTGAGGGCTGAGAGAGTCGTTCATGTGTTCCAGGTCCCACCACCACAAATGGCATGGGCTGTAGCGGAATTGAGACCTTCCAACTGCACATGCTACTTCACACCAGCTCCTAACTGAGCCGCTGCCCCCTCCCAAGGCCCTTTCCATCATCTCAAGAGTTGAGGAAATCATAGACTCATGCTGACCGAGCTGAAGCAAAACCCACCTCAAGCCGGGCGCAGTGGCTCATGCCTGTAATCCCAACACCTGGGGAGGCTGAGGCAGGTGGATCACCTGAGGTCAGGAGTTCAAGACCAGCCTGACCAACATGGTGAAACCCTGTCTCTACTAAATACAAAAAATGTAGCTAGGCATAGTGGTGCATGCCTCTAATCCCAGCTACTTGGGAGGCTGAGGCAGGAGAATCACTTGAATCCAGGAGGTGGAGGTTGCGGTGAGCTGACATTGCGCCATTGCACTCCAGCCTGGGCAACAAGAGCAAAAACTCCATCCAGAAAAACAAAAACAAAAGCAAAAACCCACCTCAGCTGTGTGGCTTGACTCTGTGCCATGCTAAGACATCACAGGCTGTCCCTCATGTGGACATCCTGCTTAATTTGGAGCGAAATGGAAAAAAGACAGTGACTCAGGCATTCCATAAGAAACGGGTTTAATCAATGTGGGCTTCGGGGAACAGAAAGATGACTTTGTTTCCTCACCACCATTCTGACCATGGCAATGTCAAACACGGTGCATGCAGTGAGTGTCCACCATTCACCTGGGAATGTGCTGCCCACTCAGAGGGACAGACGAGGGTAGGCAGTGTCGCCTGCTGGAGACAGGTGGGCTCTGCGTTCTGAGGGCTCTGTGTGGAATTATGCTGCTGCCACCACTGGCTCTGGGACATGGGGTAAGTTAGGTCACACCCCTGGTGTCCGTTTTCTCAAGGAGAGGTGAATGTTTCCCTCCCAAGTAGCTGGTGTTTATGAAGGAGCTGTGATGGGATGATGGACAGGGGCAGCTCGCTCTGTGCTGGGGCACAGGATTGATGGCGCCCACTAACAGCATCTGCTGAGCGTTTCCTGCGTGCCCGGCCCTGCCCCCAGAGCTTCCTGTGCATTTCCTCACGAATCTGCATGAACACCATCTGGGTAGTTACTGTTATTCATATTTCATAGAGGAAGAAATCTAGGAGTCAGTGTTCCTGCCTTTAAATATATCACTTCTGTGTATTTAGGGAGTCAAAGTGGATACACTCAAAAGAGGACCCTGCAAGGGGTTTGCCGCAACATGAAAGGGAAGGACGCCACCCTGGAGGCACAGGGAGCTCGGACTCGGCTCCAGCTCTGCCCCTGCCTGCTGTGTGCATCTTGGCATGGCTGGAGGTTGCTGCATCTCCCTTGCCCATCAGGACTAGCTTCCCTGGGCTGCTGTAACAGGTCACACAGACTGAGGCATGAGAAGTCCAAGATCAAGACATCTAAGGGCCATGTCTCTCCCAAGGCCCTAGGGGAGGACCCTTTCTGCCTCTCCAGCTTCTGGAGGCCCCAGGTGCTCCTTGGCTTGTGGCCACATCGCTCCCATCTCTGCCTCCCTCCTCACACACTCCTTCCCTGTGTGGCTGTGTCTTCATGTGGCATATTCCGTGTGTCCGTGTCCACATTTCTCTATTCCTGTAAAGACACTTGCATTACAGTAGGGCCCAGCAATCCAGTGCAAGCTCATCTTAACTTGATTATTCCTGCAAAGAACCTGCTTCCAAATTAGCAAACATCCACAGGTTCCAGCAGTCAGGATGTGAACACATCACTTGGAGGACAGAATCTGACCCGCCACAACACGCATTGCGTCAGAAAGTCATTGACGCCTCCCATGGCTCTTATGAGATTAAATGAGATCACAGAGAGAAAAGGCTGAAGTTGTCTTTTGCTCTTGCAGTTCTATCTAAGAAGAATCTATTGAATGTTGAGAATTGTGTTGGGATGAGGATATGCTGTGATTAAGCGCATCATAACTGGTTGGCTAGTAAGAGCTCCCGGAAAAACAATTGGCACAGAAGTGGCCTAGGAGAAAGGGGATCTTCCTCACCTGAGCATCGGGCCACTGCTTCTGCTTATTCCCTGTCCTCAGTGAGGGGCTCCTCCCACAACTCAGGCAGCTCCGGCCTCCCGGGTCAAGTGGGGCCAGGTTCCCCCCGGGGCGTCCACTGGACGTGCCCAATGCATTGTGAAAATGCCCCTTTCTTAAGGGGAGCACTGAGCAGGCTGGCTGAGGCTCCACGTAGACAGTGGTTTGCAAGTGCTGCCCATAGTCAAGAGCAACATCTAAGTCCTTAGACACGGAGGCCACATCATCCTTGGGAGGAGCCTGGGCTGGTGTCCCTCTGTCCCCATGGGCTGGTGCCCACTCACAGATGGACGTAAAGCCAGCTCCAGTGCCCAGCTCCCCATGACTCATATGGGCGTCCACACCCCACAGCCGGTCTCCCTGTCAGGCCCTGCTGAGCTAGCAAGGAAGTCCAGCACTTTGGAGGGTCGCAGAGGACACATCTTTGTTTTCAGAAAGTTTATCAGGGAAAACACTGCATTTGGGAATAGAGGCGGGACCCAGGGAGGGTAACAGAGGAGGAACCGGACCCTGCGCCAGCCCCGAAGTGGCAATGGGGAGGGCAGTAGGGAGCAGAGGAGCTCAGCCACTTGCAGCACAAGCTGGGCACATGCTGTGTGTTCTGCCGCTGTGCACAGCATACACTCTGCCATAAATACAGAGGCAAATCCTGCCACGGCAGCTTCCCCTCAGTGCTTTATTCACGCTGTACCCACAGTCCAGTTATCAGCTCAAAGCCAGGCTAACAGACTTTGTGAGACTTGGCAGCTTCTATTGCAGAGGGCAGAGAGCTGCTTGTACCCCCTTTCCCTGGGCTTTGTTGAGTGTCTATTTTGTGCCAGCCAGCATGCCAGACTTCCAGAACTTGCAAATGAACACCAGGTTCCCAACGCACCAAGGCTGGGTCTTTGAAGGTCGAGAGACTCCAGCGTGACCTGCACCCCAGCAGGTGTGCAGCAGTGCTCAGTTGGAGGGGCCAGTCCCCAGTTCTGTGACAGGGATGAGGGACCCGCTGGAGAAGATGTGTCTTGGGTCCCCGCTCTCCAGATATGTGTTGTCCTGTTAGAGAAATGGAATGAAATCCTGGTGTCTGGGGATGGGGTGGGGAATTTTATAATGTTATGAAACTAGAAAGGATCTCAGGGATCACTGAAGGCTCCTCACTCATTACAGAGTTCACAAACCTGGCAGCCAAAGAGATGAAAATAAATTCAAAGGCTCAGGTTTAGAACAAAGCCCAGGTTTTCCTAAATCAAATAGAGTGAATTTATGCCACCCCATGTGCTGCTGGAGAACAGAGGCTCCTGGAAGAGGCACTTGGACAGAAGGAGCCACAGCCAAAGACTGAGAGCAGCAATCCGCACCCAGAAGGCTCTCGGTGAATGTCCGGCACACGCACAGATGAGCAAACAGGCTCCTGAGTGGATTCCACCGAAGCGGGCCTGCGTCCTCACTCCTGAAACCCACAAGCATGACCTTTTGGGAAAAGGGTCTCTGTGGATTAAGGATCTGTAGATGAGATCATTCCTGACAAACTGGGTGGGCCTTAAATATAATAAATGTTCTCAGAGACAGAAGAGGAGGCCACGTGAAGATGGAGGCAGAGATTGGAGCTGTAGGGCTACAGCCAAGGCGTTCCTGGGGTCCCCAGGAGCCGGAAGAGGCAGGAGGTGGATTAGGCAGCTCAGGCTGTTGTAACAAAACGCTGCCGACTGGGCAGCTTCAACAACAGACATGTACTTCCCACCATCCAGGAGCCTGGGAAGTCCAAGTTCAAGGTGCCGTCAGGGATGTTTTCCAGCGAAGCCTACTTCCTGGCTTGGAGATGGTGCCTTCCTTCTGTGTGCTCACACGGTTTGTGTGTGCCTGGAGACAGACAGCTCCGGTGTCCCTCCCTCTCCTTGTAAGGTCACAGTCCTACTGGATTAGGACCCCACCCTTATGACTTCACTTAACTTTAATTACCTCCATGAAGGGCCCACCTCCAAATAGTGTCACATGGAGGTAGGGCTTCCACCCAGAAATTTTGGATAGACACAGTTTAGTCCATTTCCGAAGGATCCTCCTCTGGGGCCTTCAGAGAGAGCATGGCCCTGCCAGCACCTTGATCCTAGACTTCTGGCCTCCGGAAACGGGAAAGAACACCTTTTTCTTGTTTTGAGACTGGCAGCCTGTGGTCCTGTGTTACAGCAGCCCCAGAACATTCGTGCGGCCACATTGGTGTCCCGATTCTCCTGCCATTCTTTCATGGCTCGGCCCAGTCACCGCGCATCTGTTCATCGGGGAAAGAAAAGAAAGTGAGTGGGATGATGTGAAGGGAAGATGGTTTCAACTTCGACCAGCATGGACATGATTTGCAATTAAATGATTGTCTCCCTTGTAAACTTACTAATTTTGTGCAGGGCGGCCATGGCCAACTGCAAAAAGTTCTGTTTTGCAAAAAGACAAGTGGAAAGAGAGAAGTTAAGGCTGCCAGTGAATGACATGTTTTCCTGCTTTTAAATGCTATACATTGTTCCTTATAGTAGGGATATATTGTGTTTTTTAAATTATATTGCCAACTACTCCTTTTTTATAATTATCATTTTAGGAAAGCAAGTAAAAGATGCCCATGGGTTGGTTAAACTGGAAAAATGTGGCTTAATCTTCCTTCCCCTGCCGTAACTCCTAAAAGCCATGTCAGCCACATTTCCTGTCTCCATTACTCCAAATTTGATTCGAAGGGCAGGCTGTTCACCTTCCCCAGGTGATGCTCATCGGAGCTGAGTGGTCGCCAGCTAAGAGGGGCTTGGTTCTTTTCCTCTTCTTTCCATCAAACTCTTCTTTTCCTCCCTCACCACACAAAGTGCATGTGTTTCATCCTTCTGGTGCTGAAGCGTTGCCCTTGCCCGCAATGTCTTCAGTCTAGATGAGCAGCTCTCCCGTCTGACTGGTCCCTTGTTGTCTCCCAGTCTGGGGCTCGATGGAGTCTCTATCACATCTTCTTGCACTGGAGCTATAATGATCCCATGACAGCTTGGCCTCGTGCATGGCTGCTTGTGGTTCATAGGAAGCATGTGTGTATTCTTTCCCTGGATAACTCAGGAATACAGGATGATTCCAATGCAACAACAACTCATCACTCTGCTGCCGTCAGAGCTCCTAAAGAGCCACTTCCGCCCACCAACCCCTGTGAAAAATATCACAAAACTATGACCTAGACACAGAGCAGTCAGGAGGGGTCCTCCCAGGGGTGATGTTTACAGCAGAATAGTGACGAAGTGCAAAACCACATTCCAGGTTGATGTGGTCCTAGGCAGCTCTGCCTGCCTCCCCCTGGCTGCCAGAATAAGCAAATCTTCATAGAGGAAAACAGTCCTAATTTAGGGCCACAGGACCATCCCAGGCAGAGTTACAACAATGTCCACCAGGAAACTGACCACGCACAGAAGTCAGGGGAACTACAAGGAAAATGTGTATTCCCAAGGTTTGCAAACACCGGAATTTTCCGACAGCATACAGTAGAGGTGTTCATAGATATTCAGAGAAATAGAAGATATAATTACAAAAACGAGCAGGCAACCGGAGGCTTGTGGATAAATTTGAAAATAAATACAAAAATTTTAAAATAGAGCTACCATGTGATCCCACCTCTGGGTATATAACCAAAGGAAATGAAATCAGTGTCTGAAAGTGATAGCTGCACCCTCATGTTCATTGCAGCATTAATATTATTATGTAGAAGAGGTGTAAATAACCTCCATGTCCATCAACAGATGAAAGGACAAAGAAAATACAGCAGACACATAGAGTGGAATATCACTCAGCCATAAAAAAGGAAATCCTGCCATTTATGACGATATGGATGAACCTGGAAGATATTCTGCTAAGTGGAATAAGCCAGGCACAGAAGGGCAAATACTACATGATCTCACTCACATGTGGAATCTAAAATGGTTGAACTCATAGATGCATAGAGGAGGACTGTGGTTGCTAGTGGCTGGGAGTGGGGAAATGTTGGTCGGGTGTTATAAAATTTCAGTTCTAAGATGAATAGGTTCTGGGGGTCTAATGCACAGTGTGGTGACTATGGTTAATAATGAGCTATTGTGTAGGCCAGGCAGTGGCTCCTATGTGCAATACCAGTGCTTTGGGAGGCTGAGGCAAGAGGATTGCTTAAGACCAAGTGTTGGAGGCTGTAGTGAGCTAAGATGGCCATTGCACTCCAGCCTCGGTGACAGAGCAAGATCTTGTCATCATCATTATCATCATCATCATCATACTATATTGTATACTTGAAATTTGCCAAGAGCACAGATCTTAAGTGTCCTCAATACACACACACACACACACACACACACACACACACACACACACACAACTGGTAACTATGTGAGATGATGAATGTGTTAATTAACTTTAATATAATAATCATTTCACAATGTATACTTACATCAGTGTGTCATGTTGTAGATCTTGGATATATATTGTTTCTATTTATCAATTATATCTCAAGAAGCTGAAAAAATATAAAAGGAACTCCTAAAAATTAAAAAACTCTTTTTTATTTATAATAAATATTTACATACTAAAATTGATTTATTTTATATATAATATATATAAAGTCTGTGTGATTTATTAAACTAAAAATTATAAATAACTCAGTGGATGAATTAAATGTCCAGTAAGTCATGATTTAAAAAAATGAAAGAAATTAAAGATATGTCAAAAAAGTTTATAGAAAGGAGAAGATATGAATTGTAATTTGAGACATAAAGGGCAAAAAAGGAGAGAAGGCCTCACATACTGTCAAAGTCCAGAAAAGAGGAGAGAGAAAAATGGAAGAAAAGCAATCTGAAGAGCTAGTGCCTAAAAATTTTCTAGAAGTGATTAAAAACACATGCCTGTTTCAGGATGCACCACGTATCCTCTGCATGAAGACTTACTGAAATCTTTGCCTACTCTCATTTTAGTGAAACTGCAAAACATCAAAAGCAAGGAGAAGATGTTAAGGAGAAAGAAAGGAATGACAATTAGAAAGCTAGGAGAACCCTCAAGAGCAACCATGAAAGACAATGAAACAATATCTTCAAAACGTTGATGGAAAAGCATTTTATTCAGCCAAACTGTCTTTTTAGTACAAGAAAAAAAATGCTGTTAAATAAATAAGAGGGATATTTCACCGAGAGTTCTAAACTAAAGAACTTTCTGAAGGATATGCTTCTGAGAAAAGAAAAATAATCCCCAAAGAAGCTTCTAACATAAAAACAAATGGTACGTATATAAAATGGAAAACAAATGTGTAACTGAAAATAAACACCGCTTCTATAAATTAAGAATAAGAACAATGATAAACGTAAGTGTTAAAAAGAGGAGATACCTTGAAATTATTGAGAAAGATCATGTGAGAAAAGTGATGGTAATTAAAGATAATTTTTTTCTGCAAGAATGTTAAGATATTCTTTTTCTTTTATTTTCCTTTTTATTTTTTAACTTTTAAGTATAGGAGTACATGTGCATGTTTGTTATATAGGTAAAGTAGTGTCATGAAAATTTGCTGTACAGATTATTTTGTCACCCAGGTATTAAGTCTAGTATCCATTACTTATTTCTCCAGATCCTCTCTTTTCTCCCACCCTCCACCCTCTGATAGGCCCCAGTGTCTGTTATTGCCCTGTGTGTGTCCATGTGCTCAAATCATTTAGCTCCCACTTATAAGTAAGAACATGCAGTATTTGGTTTTCTGTTTCTGTGTTAGTTTGCTAAGGATAATAGCCTTTGGCTCCATCCATGTTCCTGCAAAGGAGACGATCTTGTTCATTTTTATGGCTGCATAGTATTCCATGGTGTATCTGTACCACATTTTCTTTACCCAGTCTACGATTGATAGAATTTAGGTTGATTCCATGTCTTTGCTATTGTCAATAGTGCTGAAATGAACATACACAAGCATATATCGTTACGATAGAATGATTTAGATTTCTTTAGGTGTATACCCAATCACGACATTGCTGGGTTAAGTGGTACTTCTGTTTCTAGGTCTTTAAGGAACTGCCAGACTGTTTTCCACAATGGTTCAGTTAATTTACACTCCCACTAACAGTGTATAAGTGTTCATTTTTCCCTGCAATCTCACCAGCACATGTTACTTTTTGACTTTTTAATAATAGCCATTCTGACTGGTGTGCGATGGTATCTCTCTGAAGTTTTAAATTGCATTTCTCTAATGGTCAGTGATGTTGAGCTTTTTTTTATATGTTTGTTGGTAGCATATATGTTTTCTTTTGAAAAGTGTCTGTTTCTGTCCTTTGCCCACTTTTCAATGGGGTTATTTGTTTTGTTCTTATAAATTTGTTTAAGTTCCTTACAGATGCTGAATACAGATGCTGAATATTAGTCCTTTGTCAGATGCATAGTTTGCAATTTTTTTCCCATTCTTGAGATTGTCTGTTTACTCTGCTGATAGTTTCTTTTGCTGTGCAGAAGCTCTTTAATTCGATTTCATTTGTCAATTTTTACTTTTGATGCAATAGCTTTTGGCATCTTTGTCATGAAACCCTTGCCTGTTCCTATGTCCAGAATGGCATTGCCTAGGTTATTTTGCCGGGTTCTGTAGTTTCTTTAATTCTAGATATTATATTGAATTTGCATAGCAATTACCAAGGTTAGTTAAAATACAAATAGATTGTACAAATTTTGTATCAGTAGAGAGCAAAACAGAAAATAGGGCAGAGTAAAAATCTCAGCCTAAATAAAGAAAAAGATAGAAAAAAAGGAGACAAAAAAAGTCCAGAGCAGACAGAATGCAAAATGGTAAGATGAGAGAGACAACTCCAAATGTGCTAGTGATCCAAATACCTCCAAATGAAGTAAGTTCACCAATTGAGACAGACCTTGTGAGATAGTTTGCATCTGTGTCATTGCCCAAACATCATGTCAAATTATAATCCCCAATGTTGAAGGTGGGGTCTGGTGGGAGATGATGGGATCAGGGGGGTATATTTCCCCCTTTGGTGCTGTTCTTATGATAGAGTTCTCATAAGATAAGGTTGTTTAAAAGTGTGTGACACCTCCTTCCTCTCTGTCTTTTTTTCTGCTTCAGCCATGTGACATGCCTGCTCCCCCTTCACCTTCTACCATGACTGAAAGTTTCCAAAGGCCCCCCCAGAAGCAGAAGCTAATATGCTTTCTGTACAGCCTGCAGAACTGTAAGCCAATTAAACCTCTTCTTTTTAATAAATTACCCAGTCTTAGGTATTTCTTTATAGCAATGTGAGGATGGAATAATACAGAAAATTGGTACTGAGGAGTGGGGCATTGCTATAAAGATACCTGAAAATGTGGAAGCAGCTTTGGAACTGGGTAATAGGCAGAGGTAGGAAGAGTGTGAAGGACACAGAAGAAGGCAGGAAGATGAGGGAACATTTGGAATTTCCCAGAGACTTGTTAAATTGTTGTGACCCAAATGCTGATAGTGATACGGACAATGAAGTCCAGGCTGAGGAGGTCTCAGATGGAAATGAGGAACTTACTGAAACTGGAGCAAAGATCACTTTTGTTATGCATTAGCAAAAAAAAAAACAAACAAACTTGGGAGTCATTGTGCCCATTCCCTAGGGATTGTAGAACTTTGAACTTGAGAGTGATGATTTAGGGTATCTGAGAGAAGAAATTTCTAAGCAATGTTCAAGATGTGGCCTGGCTGCTTCTAAAACTGTATGCTCATATGCATGAGCAAAGAATGGACTGAAATGGGAACTTATATTTAAAGGGGAAGCATAGTGCAAATGTTTGGAAAATTTGCAGCCTGGCCACGTAGTAGAAAAGAAAAGCTCATTTTTCAGGGGAAGATTTCAAGCAGGCTACATAAATTTGCATAAATAAAATGGAGCCAAGTACAGATAGCCAAGACAATGGGAAAAAGGCCTTGAAGGCATTTCAGAGACCTTCCAGGAAGCCCCTCCCATCACAGGCCCAGAGGTCTAGGACAATAGAAAGACTTTGTGGGCCAGGCCCAGGGCTCTGCTGTACTGCACAGCCTTGGGACACTGCTCCCTGCATCCCAGCCACTCCAGCTTCAATTTCCACTCAAAGAGCCTCAAGTACAGCTTGGGCCACTGCTTCAGCGGGTGCAAGATGTAAGCCTTGGTGGCTTCCACATGGTGTTAAGCCTGTGGGTGCACAAACTATAAGAGTTGAGACTTGGGAGCTTCCACTTAGATTTCAGAAGATGTGTGGAAAAGCCGAGATGTCCAGAGAGAAGCCTGCTACAAGGGCAGAGCCCTTACGGAGAACCTCTACTAGGGCAGTGTGGAGGGGAAGTATGGTGTTAGATCTCTGACAAAGAGTCCCCATGGGGGCACTGCCTAGTGGAGCTGTGAGAAAAGGGCCACCGTCCTCCAGACCCCAGAATGATAGGTCCACTGACAGCTTACACTTTGTGTCTGGAAAAGCTGCAGATACTTAATGCCCAGCTATGAGAGCAGCCACCAGGGCTGAACCCTGGAAAGCTACGGGAGTGGAGCTGCCCAAGGCCTTGGGAGCCCACCCCTTACATCAGTGTGGCCTGGATATGAGACACAGAGTCAAAGGAGATTATTTTGGAGTTTTCAAATTTAGTGACTGTCCTGCTGAGTTTCGGATATCATGGGGCCTGTAACCCCTGTCTTTTGGGCTTATTCCTCCCATTTGGAATGGGTATATTTACCCAATGCCTGTACCCCAATTGTATCTTGTAAGTAACTAACTTTTTATTTTAGTTTCATAGGTGGAAATGACTGGCTTTGTCTCAGATGAGGTTTGAGACTTAATGCCGGAATGAGTTAAGACTTTGGGGTACTGTTGGGAAGGCATGGTTGTATTTTGAAATGTGAGAAGGACATGAGATTTGAGAGGTGTCAGGTTTGGAGTTTTGTCCCTGCCCAAATTTCATGTCGAATGGTAATCCTCAATGTTGGAGGTGGGGCCTGGTGGGATGTTATTGGATTATTGGGGAGGATTTTGCCCTCTGGTGCTGATCTCGTCATAGAGTTCTCATGAGATCTGATTGTTTAAGAGTGTGTGGCCCCTCCCTGCCCTCTCTCTTCCTCCTGCTCTGGCCATGTAAAGTGCTTCCTCCCCCTTTGTATGTTTCCTGAGGCCTCCCCAGAAGCAGAAGCTGCTATGCTTCCTATACAGCCTGTAGAACTGTGAGCCAATTAAACCTCTTTTCTTCATAAATTACCCAATCTCAGGTATTTCTTTATAGCAATGTGAGAACAGCCTAATACACGTTGTTAGTTTGGATTATTTTTTGTCATGTAAACCATTTTTATTTTTTTTTTACTTTGATACTTTTATAGGGGGACCACTTATGAAACTCACTTAGGTGTCTGATCTCTGTTGCCTTAGGCTCTTTGCCAAAATATCTACTTAACATTCTGTTAACATATTGTGCCCAGTGGCGGCATCACTCACCACCATCATCACCATCACCACCGTCATCTACTCGTGGGCTGGGTTCATGTCAGTAGTTCTCTCTGGTGGGAGTCAGAGAAACAACGTAGCCCTGGTGATGCTTCCTGAGCACTCATGTTCTAATTTTACAGCCAAGAGAACTGGGGAGGGTTAGAACCTGCACCTCTCTGCCTGTGCCAGGCCTCAACCGTCAAGGGATGTGGGATGAGTCAGCTTGGCTGTGTTATGCCGGGTAACAAGCAAACTCTGAAATCTCTGTGATGCTGCAAAACTAAAGCCTATGTTTCATTTATGCAAAGTCAGCTGCACCTCTCCAGGCTCTAGGGAATGCTCCCTTCCACCTGGCTCCTCAGGATCCAGGGGCTCTTGATGTGGTAGCCCATGTGGGCACCTGCCCTGGGGAAGAAGTTTGCAGAGGGATTCAGCCTGGCTGGGACTGTCAGCTGCACCCTCAGCACATTGGCTGGAACCACACAACATGGCTGGGACCAGCAACACGGGTTACTCTTCATTCACCTGCCTTCAATTCAGCACATCATGAACCAGTGCTCATCCCTCCCTAATTATTTGGAACAAAATGCAGTTTGGACGACTCAGTTTATCTCCTGAAAATAGAACCTCATTGGCTCTGCCTGATTGTAAATTAAAATCTGAATATTTTCTCCTATTTCTTCTGGGATTCTAGTTCTGTCATGCCCTCTCACCAATAACTTCACTTCAAAACCACTTATTGAGCACCTGCTGTTAGCTCACAGCTACCCCTATGCTCACTGAAGGGCCCCATGGGCCTGCAACCATTGGGAGAGGTCTCAGAACTTGTCAGATGCCTGAGGACAAGCACATACAGGTAGTTATCCTCCTTCTAGATGCTGTCCAGCCCACGAAGCTCAGCCCCTCCCATGCTGTCCATTCTCAGAGTGGGCCTGTTCCTGTCAATGCACCTACCTCTCATCTGCTCCAGCAACACCTGATTAGGTGTTCATTTTGTCCTGGGAGATGGCTCTGTATTATCTCCTTGGCTCACTCTGAGGTCATACTGCAGCTTTTACATTTTCCTTCAGTACCGTGAGCTCTTGCAAGGGAGGTTTTCAAGTAGATTTAGGTAGATACAACTTTGAGTCCTGGATTAAGTCACATTTTCCATTGTCTTTTCTGCATTGTATATCACTATTTCCTTTTAATAAGACCCAGATATCAAAGAATCCCAGGATAGTACTGTTGTACTAACCTAAGCATTAATATTAAAGAGCTATTATCTATCCAGGGTCACATGGCATATATGCAAAACAGGCATATTATTTCATTTATCCTTTCAACAATTTTTCAAGGTTAGATTATTAATTTCTCCATTTTATGGATGGAAAAATTAAAGCTCAGGGATTTTTCAGTAAACTGCCTGAGATTTCACAAGACCAGGATTCAACTTTGTATCTACATGACCTTCAATCTCTTGCCCTATTCTTCAGTATCCTCCAGCCAGCCAGCCAGCCACTCATCCATCCAGCCAGCAAATATAAATTAGGGGACAAAGGTACTTAGGGCAATGTCAGGAGCTAAGAGGAAACAAACAGGCTTAGTTGATGAACTGTGCTCTCAGGGTGCCTGGTCTAAGTGAGGAGATGAGACCTAAGTCGAGGAGAAAGCTGAACGATGGCCTGCAAGGAGTCAGAGGCTGGTTCTTCTTCAATGACATGTGAACACGTCCCGCTGATGGTTAGGGCTAAGATCTCCCGGGCAAGGCATACTCCACAGAGCAGACTGCCGAAGCAGGGGTGTCTAGAATGAGGGCTTAGATAATAAGTGAGATCTGATCAGGTGCCGGGAGTACCCACTGCCATACTGCCACATTGAAAAAAAAATACATATGTATAGCATACATATACGTAATGTATATAGTTGTTGTGATGGTTAATATTGAGTGTCTACTTGATTGGACTGAAGGATGAGAAGTATTGTTCCTGGGTGTGTCTGTGAGGGTGTTGCCAAAGGAGATTAACATTTAAGTCAGTGGACTGGGAAAGGCAGATCCACCCTCAGTCTTGGTGGGCACCGTCCAATCAGCTGCCAGTGTGGCTAGGATAAAAGCAGGCAGAGGAACGCAGAAGGACTAGACTGGCTGCGTCTTCCGGCCTTCATCTTTCTCCCGTGCTGGAGGCTTCCTGCCCTCGAACATCAGACTCCAAGTTCTTCAGCTTTTGGACTCTTGCACTTACACCAGTGGTTTGCCAGGGGCGTTCAGGCCTCTCGGTGCAGACTAAAGGCCGAACTGTTGGCTTCCCAACATTTGAGGTTTTGGGACTCAGATTGGCTTCCTGGCTCCTCAGCTTGGGGACAGCCTATTGGGGGACTTCACCTTGTGATTATGTGACTGAATTCTCCTAACAAACTCCCCTTCATAGATTCATCTATCCTATTAATTCTGTCCCTCTAGAGATCCCCAACAAATACAGTTATTGTACGTAAACACACGTACAATATATAATAGGATATTGTGTACACGATTGACCCTTGAACAACACGGGTTTGAACGGCACGGGGCCCTTTAAACGTGGATATTCTTCCACATCTGCCACTCCAGACACGGCAAGACCAACTCATCCTTCTTCCTCCTCCTTCTCAGCCCACTCAGTATGGAGAAGACGAAGAGGAAAACCTTTATAATGATCCTCTTCTACTTATTAAATAGCAAATATCTTTTCTCTTTCTTATTATTGTCTTAATAATGTTTTCTTTTCTCTAGCTTAATGTTACCATTAAGGCCTTTGGCCAACAGTAGGCTATTAGTAGTTAAGTTTTGTGGGAGTGAAAAGTTACAGGCAGAATTTTTACTGTGCAGGGGCTTTGATGTCCCTAATCCCTATATTGTTCAAGGGCCAACTGTACAAAATCATATAGTACATATTACATATAATCTATAATAACATAGTGCATAATATATGTGTATTGTATTATAGACATATTTCCATGTGACGATTCATTTATAGAGAAATATATGGAGGATAACAAGGCATGAGTGTGTGTATGGGCTGCAGTAGCTGCTCCGTGTCCAGATCAGCTGCCTTTGGTGTTCACCAAGCAGTTCATGGAGCACTTACTGTATGACAAACACTTGCCTTAAACAAGCTCTTCCTTTCCTTTAAAGCATTAGGAAAAAATAAACACAGAATGAAGCAATGACACACTCACAGGAAGGCTGCTCTTGCACTGATGTGCAGAAGATGTGAAGGAATTCGTCAGGAAAGCAAGTCCCATTTGCTGAGTGATGGGGAAGGGCCTCAGCTCAGGTCGGCCTGGGAGAGTGGGGGCCCTGGCAGTGGGCAGGGACAGAGACAGGCAGTGTGGATTGGGGGCAGGGGTGCTGCGCTGGGTTAGTGAGCCTGAGAATGGAGTGCTGGATATGGGACAGGGGGACAGAGAGAAGATGGAGGCCAAGTCATGGAAGCCTGTTAGAAAACATTCACCAATCTAACTCCCCCATTTGGCCAATATGGAAGGATGCAGAGAGATGTATCAGAGTGGCCACCTCACCCAGGCCTTCTCCAGAGCTCTGCAGCCACCCCACAGCAGGTGCAGAAAGCAGGACAAAGATGGCAGAGCCCAGACACCACCATTGTCCTATGTCTGAGTTTTGCAACAACCTGGAGTGGACATGGCCTCTCTCCTGGGAGGGTTGAGAAGGCATCCCATGTGGAAGCTGGTCCCTCAGCATGGGCAGGCCACACAGGCACAGGCCAGTGCCCAGAGGGCTGAGAGTGCCAGGAGAGGGGCAGGGGGAAGCTCCACCTGGGCCTGAAGATGTCATCTGCCAGGTCTCGGCAGGCAGCCTCCCTGGGTACAGTGGCCCTCTCTGTGTGAAAGGCAAGTGAGCGATTGTTATCTTCAGCCCAGGATCATGACTGCATCTCTTTAATATTATTTAAAGGTTAAATAAAGTCATTGAAAAGTATTTAAAGTCCACTTTTCCGGTTCCTTACTAAAGTGTCTGGCTCACCCATGGATCTTGGATTTCACCACGTAGGGTCTGGAAATGCTTGTTTTAATGCCTACAGAGAGAGAAAAAAAAAACCCAACATATGTCCAGTGGGGTCCGGATGAGCAAGTTCTCCTTTAAATAGCTGCCCCTTGCCCACCGTATCTCAGTGCCACAAGCAATGCTGAGGCAAGAAGAGCCTCTCCTTTAAAGCCTGATGCCTCGGAGCTTTTCTGAGAGGCAGTTCTCAGTCAGCCCTCTTCAAAAGCATCTAAACATGACCTCCGTTAAAAACACACTCCCCAGACGAGAAAATCTGGGGAAAGCTCAGGAACGTGCATGTTCAACAAGCTCCTCGGTGATGCCAAGGCAGCTTAAGCCTGGAGTTGTGATTTAGAGTCAAGGGTGAGCTTAAATGCCTGTGCAGAGGAATAGCATTTGGTCTTAAGGCATCTGTTCAGCCCTTTGTCCCATCCTCCCCATCCTCGGGCAGCCTGAGATCTGTCCACATGAGGTGCCACAAAGGGACCACCAATGTCTGCAGGAGAGAGAAGCTGATGGATGTGCTGGATAGACCTTTGGAAATCTATGAAAACACAATTGTCTTGAAAGCAACACTTTCCTTTATAGGAGCCAAGTTTTATTTTGTGATAAAAATGGATTAATGGATTATAACATGCTAGGCCTTAGAGAACTGGGCATAGATTTTTATATCATAAGCCCCAAGGTAGGCAGAAACAGTTGATGTCCTGTGAGCTGCACTCCCACTGCAAGAGATGGAAGAGTTTCGCCAGCAGGCACAGCTGGAGCTCCAGACACCTCCTGGGTCCGTGACAAAGGTCCTGGAGGCTCTTCCTGGAGACCTCCCTTTGGACACATGGCAACGTTCTGCAGAAACACTGGCAGAAAGCAGAGATTAAAAGCAGAACCTGAGGAGAGTGAACTTTTGTCTCACCACTTAATGAATAGCCTAGGAACTGTGAATCTCAAGGAAAAGACTTTATCCAACATGGCACCAGAGAGACAGGGTAGTGATGGCTGAGCACGATGGTTTTGGGGGCTGGACCATTTGCAAACTCCTCAAACTCCTGCACATTCCATAGTGGAGGAAAAAAGCAGAAAGCGGTCAAGGCCCACCCCTCCACCACAAAAAGAGTGGAGTTCCCGAGCCAATGGGGAGAATGGGAGAGGATCCAAGCTGAAGGCTACAGAATGGACTGGCTTTGGGACTGCAGGCCACCGCAGGACCATGCATTTCCACAGTGGTTGCCCGTGCACCAAGACCGCAATCCTGGTGACATGCACCCTGAGCTTGAGTCCGCAGTGAAGAGAATGTAGCCCATGGTCCTGCTGCCTACCTCCCCAACCCAGGACAATGCCAGGGCATGAATCACTGAGGAGGACAGAGGAGAAGAGTGATGGGGAGAGCCATTGAACTGCTGGGGAGAGCATTCACCCTGCAAAAGTGAGGTTCAAGTTTCAAGGAGTTGAGTCACCTTGCATTGCTGGGAAGGTCGTGATCTTTCTGCTGCCGAGAGAAGTGGGGGCTTGTGCACTTCATGCAGTTCAGTTTTAGAGAAATACGATCATTTGCATCTTTGCAAATCCTCCTTTCAGAAATGTACATTTTTAACCGAGTGCCCTTGTACCTAAAACTACTTACAAGCCGTACAAATGGTATATGTCACCCCGCACTGCATCCCCCATAAACCACTCCATCAAGAAAGAGAAGCATTGCTCCAAGCTGCAAGTATCAGTGATAGTTTTTGGAGGGTGCAGCGCTTTAGAAGCAGCATTTTTTCAAGTTAAGTTAGAGACACTAAATACCGTTAGAATCCACATCCACCCCATCCATGTCCATGAGGACAGATTCCTCGGTGGGAGATAAAACTGATGTCATGAGAAGGATCAGTTTCATGACCAGCTCCCAGGTCTGCTGGGTGACTGACCTTGGTTTTCTCATCTCTAAAATGTGAACGCTGCTGCCTAAGGAGTTTCAGGGATTCACAGATGATCTACGTAAAGGCACCTCTGTAAACTGCAGGTGCGCACATCTGAAGATATGAGTGAGGCACCCCCTCCTGTATGACTTAGATGCAACCACCATCCATGCTTCCCTGTGACTCCTGTGAGACCCACGGGGGATCCCTGCTGTGCCGTGACAAGTGTCCACACTGACCTTTCCCCTTTTCCTGAACTTGCTGACAGGCGAGACCCAGGCCCCACCTTCACTTCTGTGTCTCAAGAGTGATTGCCTGAGATTACGATTGCTTGTCCCCTGAAACTGGCTAGACACAGAGACAAACGTTTCCCCATCAGACCTCCCCTGACTGCAGAACAATCTCAAGAGCAAATCACTCAGCTGCGATCTGCCTGTGCCTCCCTATGAAAGTGTGGCAAAGCCACCCTGCTGAGACCTTGAACTTGGATCTGGGGTGCTCCCCCTATTGCAGTAAGCTAAGGACGTTATCTCCTGTCTTGTGCAGTTTTAAAGTTTGTCAACGTCTGTAGCTACGTTCATATCTCTGTCTTTCTATCTAATCTCTATCATCCACCTATCTACCTATTGTTTATCTATCATCTGTCTAATTAGCTCTTCACTCACTGTGTATACAAATAGGCTATGGGTTGGAGCTGATCGTTGGGTACGCGTGTATCATTAATCTATCTAATCTCTGTTGTCTATCTATGTATCTATCCACTTACCTACCAACCTATCATCTATCTATTCGTCTAACCTCTGTCTGTCATCTATCTAGTCTCTGTTGTCTGTCATCTATTTATCATACATGCATATGTACACACACATACTCACACATATAGATATAATATTTGTGTCTGTCTAGTCATTTCCAATATATAATCTTTTTTTTTTTTTTGAGATGAAGTTTTGCTCTTGTTGCCCAGGCTGGAGTGCAATGGCATGATCTTGGCTCACTGCAACCTCTGCCTCCTGGGTTCAAGTGATTCTCTTGCCTCAGCCTCCCGAGTAGCTGGGATTACAGGCATGCACCACCACACGCCCGGCTAATTTTGTATTTTTTTTTTTTTTTTTTAGGCGAGATGAGGTTTCTCCATGTTGGTCAGGCTGGTCTCAAACTCCCGACCTCAGGTAATCTGCCTGCCTCGGCCTCCCAAAGTGCTGGGATTATAGGCGTGAGCCACCATGCCCGGCCCTACATAATCTTTTTCCAACTTGATGTTTCCTTGGTTTGGGGCATGAAAGCGAACGTAGCTTAAAGCTGATCCTAAATGTTCGCTGCTCCAGATGTGGCCCATGGATAGCAAGCATCGGCATTGCTGGGATAGAGGTCAGAAGACATTCCCTGTGAAGGACCACATCATAAATATTTCAGCCTTTCTGGGCCACGCAAGGCCTCTGTTGTTTGGTCTTCTTTTTTTTCTTTTTTTTCAATCCTTTAAAAATGTAAAAAGCCATTCTTAGCTTGCTGTGTACACACACAGGCTAGAAGCTGGGGCTGGTCCTTGGCTGGGTGGCAGTCCGTGGAGTCCCGACCTAGGAGGCAGTTAGAAATGTGGAATCACAAGCCTTTGCTACCTCTACTGAAGCAGAATTTGCATTTTAACAAGAGGCCCAGGAGATTTGTGTGCATATTAAAGTTTGAGAAGCAGACAACTTATTAATCCATGTCAACTAAGGTAGAGGCTGATTTTCATATTTGTCATTTATAAATTGATTTTATTGAGATATTTAGTACCTCCTTTGCTGCAATCTGTGGTCTGAACTACATTATGCAGTACTTTTAAAATACAGACACACAAACCTGGGTGTTTCATCTTCAGTGAGCAATTCACAGGATCCCAGAACGTGCAAGCTGAGAGATGTTTGCTTCGTGCTCTGAGAGCAATGGAAAGCTAGTGGCCTGCTGTGCTTAACTGACCCGGAAACAGCTTTGCACTTAATTTTAATTTGCTTTGGGTGGCAACGGTGTTCTCTTTCTGAGGAGAAAAGCAGCAACCCCCCACTCCGGTGACAGGCTGCGGCTTCGATTGATTGCAGAGACATCTAACGGCGACGGGAGGCAGGGTCGCTGCAGGGCCGGGCGCCATCTTCGTGCACAGAGGGAAGAAGCGCCTGCAGCAGCTTCCCCAGACGCTGGCGAGCTCTGTGCTCCACCTCGGAGGGGCCGTGGGGGCCTCCCCAGAACCAGAGGCCACCTGCGCTCGGGCTCCTTACAGCTAGAAGTAGACTCCAGGTCTAGGGGAAAGGCCCAGAGAAGGGACACTGCGATCCTCTGGCAGGACTGATTTATTCTGTCTTCTGCAACTAGACCAGCTCAGGCAACGTGAAAGTGTCTTCAAGGAGAGCCCTGGGGGCCTGTAGGCCCCACTTCCTTCCTCTTCTCACTGACCTCAGGCACAGGTGGCCTCTGTGATCTCCCTCCTGCTCCCCGTCCGCTCTCATTGCAGACACCTGGGAGGATCTGTGCCCACAGCCTCGGAGGGCCCTTCTCAGGCCCTTGCTCTTTTTTTTTTTTTTTTTGAGACAGAGTCTCCTTCTTGTCGCCCAGGCTGGAGTGCAATGGCGTGATCTCGACTCACTGCAACCTCCACCTCCCGAATTCAAGAGATTCTCCTGCCTCAGCTTCCTGAGTAGCTGGGATTAGAGGCGCCCGCAACCACGCCCAGCTAATTTTTGTATTTTTAGTAGAGACGGGGTGTCACCAGATTGGCCAGGCTGGTCTCGAGCTCCTGACCTCAGGTGATCCACCTGCCTCGGCCTCCCAAAGTGCTGTTCTGGTAGTTGTTTATAGCAACACAAGAAAGGTCTAACACACTACCTGTCACCCCCAGGGACACCCCTGGGTTCTGCTAAGCGCCAGGCCGTCTCCTGGGCATTTGGACTGGGCAGTGGTTTGCCTCCCCGTCACTCTTGTCTTGTGGCACCTGTGCTCCCTGCCCTCTGAGACAGACGGGCTCAGCAGGGGAGGCTGTGGAGCCTCCTATGCTTCCCAACAGGCCAGGCTCTCCCCAGAGAGTGCTTGGGGCTGTATTCACCATCTCCCATGACACAGGGGAACTGCTGGAGACAGACATGCAGGACTGTTGGGTGCTGGGGACAGGTTTGTCTCCAAATAGATAATAACTTTCCCAAAGTCACTCAATACCAAGAGGCAGAGCTAGAATTCTAATACGTATTTTTCTGACATCAGTTTTCTCCACCTCATGATGACACGACATTGTTTCTTGTTGTAAACTCTCAAAATCCAGTGGCATTAACGTTCAGGACCTTCTGCTCTTTTGTATTTCTTTGGGCTGTTTTCTTACACTGGTGAATATTGTACAGATGTTTTAGTTAATGGCAGGACTTGAACGCAAAGCCTGGAAATTGCATGTATATATTTAGTAGCCTGTTTGCTGGTCTTTAGGGTCATATAAAGCATCTTTTGTTGCAGGGAATGTTGGTTGTTTCCCTATAGAAGATCTCCATTTTTTTTGTAATTAAAATGAACCTACTAGAGGTAAAATTTCAGCTAAGCACAACGCCCCTTGGTGGAAAGACCTCCGTCTGTAACCTTTGCAGCTCAGGTATGTCCCAGTGACGAGGTTGAGGCCAAGGAGATGTAGGCAAAGGAGCTGTGTCTGATGCTTGGGAAATGTTCTTCTAAACTGGGGGTGCCCCCTCTTTCCCTCCCTCCTCCTGTGCTCTGGGATGTGGATAGGATGGGTGAGGGCAGGCTCAGGACCCCGCACAGCACTGTGGCCCAGCAGCACAGTGGGGAGGCTTGAACTCCAGTGCTAAGGATGTCAGCGAGCCCTGGACTGCCGGGTTCTGGGAGCTTTCTATGGGGATGCGACCTTCTGCTTTGTTTAGTCATTATAATGCTGACATTTCCATCACACACAATTGAAATGATCAACGTATGCCCCTCACAGGAGTTGAGATGAAGGGCGATGCCTCAGACCAGTGACTTTCCTAGAAGCACTCCAGACCCAGATTCCTGAGCTTTGTGGACCCAGAACTCAGGCAAGAGCTCAGAAGACACATCATTTTGCCTTTCCCCCAAATCCACATCCTTCTGACAGAGCCCCTGGTGGGTGATGAAACTGAGGGTTTGAAAGCATCGTTAATTGTTCTCTGCTGCCTGCATCCTCTCTCTTTGGACTTGACAACTATTAAATGATCTAAAGGCAATTCTCTTTTCTAAAGACCACTTACAGCCTCTCCCTCTTCTCAGCTCTGTGATCATCTCCCTTTGTCCCCCCTTTATACAAAGCCCTGTACTTTCACCCACTGGAGCATCAGCCTGCCTCCCCACCCTTCAGTGGTCTTAAAACTTTGCCCCTCTGAATTCTCTTTCTGTCTCCACACCTATTCAGGCTACATCTCAGCAAGTCATTCTCCTGGAAAAGATATCAGAATAACTCTGGCTGAATTAGTATGTTAATAATAGCTACAGATCAAGGATATTTGCACTAGGCAACTCTTCAACTCAAAGGCATCCATTTATAATATGAGAATGTGAGGCATGAGGAGCTGGCTTGGGAGACACAGGTATTTCGGATTTAGTTTCCCACACCCTGAAAGTGTTTGCCTGACCACAACACATTTCCTGTCCATGCTTAGAGCTAAATCTAAAACATTACGTCGAGTTTCTGAAAGGGCTGTTGTCATCCAAGAGGGACCGTGGTGGAATCGTCATGGTGGTTTTCTGAACAGCTGAGATGAACGTATCAGAAGGTACTCAGAGATCACTTGGCTCTGGAGGAGCCAAACAGACCACGTCCCAGGAAACTGGGGTGTCCAGCCCCATGCACCTCGAGTCTCTATACTGTCAGTCTCCACCGGGCTGGATGGTGCAGGACGCGCACCAGGCCGGCTTCAGCCCTGAACAGAAGCTATTACGCTCAGAGGTCACCTCTCTATCTTCCCAGGCCCCTTCTTGCCAGGCAGTGGAGCCTGAGTCGAGGAGGAAGGTATCCGACCTGATTAGATGGGTCCCCTGTGCAATATTTATGATCTTAAGTAAATTATTTATATTTTACTGCTCAAATATCCTCTACTATAGATTGCAGGTAATCATACATGTTTGAAGGACTCTAAACATTAAATGAAGTGTTGCTAAGTCCCCAGTACCGTGCCTGTCAGTGGTCACGCCTGGCAAGTGATTTCCACCCTTTCTTTCTTCTCTCCTGCACCTGAGGGTTTCCCTCTTCCCTTTTCCTCTTTCTCTCTCTCTGCTCCTTTCTTCCCACTCTCCTAATTGGCACTGGGACTTTTCTACCAACGGATTCATTGGCAATTCACTGGAAATTCTAGTAGGTAAAGGCAGTGAGTTTTCTTGAGGATGTTATAAAGGATTAAAGAAATCTAGCCAGAGCTGGAAAAAGAGAGGAAGAAAGAAGAAAAGGGAGGGGCCTAGGATGGGAAGTTAAACTTTTTTTTTTTTTTTAAAGGGAGAGAGGAAGAGAGGCCTGAGTGCAGGCAGAAAGGTTTAGCTTTTTTTCTTCTCCTGGCTTCCGGGTGACCCCTGGAAACCCACTCCAGCTGGTTTTCCTGGGGGCTCCTAAGCTGCACCCTAACTGTGGGTGGTGCCAGCCGGTCTCCACTTCACAGCATCTTTCTGGAGACTTGGCAAGTTATGGCGGGTGGCTGCAAACCTCACTCTGCAAACAAACTTACCCTGGGAGTTTGGTGAGGACAGAGCAGGGGTCGGGGAAGCTGTGCCTGTCACCTGTTGTCAACGGGTGGATCGGATTTATTTGATTCAACAAATATTCACTTGAATGAAAGAATTCATTCACATACCCATCGTCCACTTATGCCTCACAGCCCCTGTGCTGCACACGGAGGTGCCATGAGAACCACAGAGACCTGACCCCGAAGCCCTCACTGCTGAGGAGGAACCTGGCGGAACGTTCCCGGGAGAGCTGGGAGGGGCGCAGCGGGCTCTACTAAAAATAGAAAGCTGCTGATGTTCAGACCCACCGTCTCCTCCCACCCCTACTTTCAGCACGCCCTAAATTATTCTCACCATGAGCTTCCTCTGCAAGGAAGAGGGCAATAAATCGCCGTGTTTGTCTATTCTTCTGCAGGGTCATTTGGACCCTGAGGAAACTCTAGGTTCATGTTTAGGTTTTACAGACATGGTGACCTTTCCTATTGTCTCTGCTCCCAAGCCTCAAGGGGAAGTAAACTGGAGGTGTGAGTAGGCTAGAGGTTCCGTCTAGTAACACTCCAGGGAGAGTTTTGCTAGAAAACAACATACGTGCTTCTGAAAATTACCGTGCTATTCAAAATCCTGCAATAAAAACCCCAGGGTGTATGAGATTGAAGACAAAACACTCAAAATCTTAGTGACACGTTTAGAGAGAGACAGAGAGAGAAGAACCTAATAAAAATGTCAGCACAGCTTTCTACATGTAGACGGTTAAGAATCAGAATCCTACCATAAATGCAGCTCTTTACCTTGAGAAAGACCTGCCGTGAGCTTGTGGAAGTGGCTGTGAGAGGGTTTGCTGCTTGGGGGTTGTCGCTAGTGGTGGAAGGCAGGTTCCCTGAAGTGACATGGGAAAACGGTAACGCCTGATGCTTGTGCGTGGCCCTGCACCCCGCGAGGAGCTGAGGTAACACTGGTGTTTGAGGTGTGTTAAACATTTCTAGCTCTCACCTGGTTTGGTTCTTTGGGTCACCCAGTATTTCTTTCAGATGAGTCCGTGCGGAAGCAAACGTGAAATCCACATTTGGCCAAAGCTCTTTCCTAACATATCAATCCTGTTGGAATAAATCGGCTTTTCTGAAACCGGGGCTATCATGGAACACACTGTATTTCCTAATTGGCTGGGTATGGTCCTGAAGAAAGCCTATAGTCCGGTGCAATCATTACTGGCATCCCCATTTCACTCTCAAACTACCCCAGTTCCAACAGTAGAATTCTCTGGTCATTCTAGGTCTATTTGGCACCCTGAGGACCAGCAGGCTATCCCACATGAAAAGTACGTTTTGTAATGAAAGCATCCCCTTGGTGTGTGGGCCCGTAGTTTCTCCCATGGTTGTGTAGCATGAAGGGCAGGTGGTTCTGCCATTAGCACCCTTCCGTATTCTTTGGTTCCCAGCCCTAAGCCTCCTTTTTTATAAGCTCTTCTCTAATTCAGTCCAAATCAGCTCCTTCTTTCAGACTTCACCTTCAGTTCCATCTTAGCTGTTATATTGTAACTCTGGGAATGAGTCCAGCCAGATGAAGGAGGTGAGGGATACTCAAGGTCTAAGACTATCAGTTCCATAATTGGTAAATCTCTCCATATCTTCCCACAATTTTTGTATTTGTTTTTTATTTTTAATTTTAGTTTGCACAGAAGTCACCTGGAGCACTTGTTAAAAATACAGATTTCTGGGCCCCATTAATAGAGATGTTCATTCAGGAGATCTCAGAGATTTGGGGAATCTGCATTTTAAATGAAGACACTGGTTTGTTATGAGGGGGTTGCTCCATGGCTCACAATTTGGGAGGCGTTGCTCTAGATCCTGGACCTCATAGCCTCATCCCACAGCACTCAGCCTGACCAGCAGCAAGTGATAAATAATGCCTGTGAATAGACGCAGTGCTATAGTTCATCTGTCACCCTTTTAAGCTTTACAGACATTTGAGGATTCAAAGCCAGGTGCTTGAAGGATGAGCTCTGGGCATGGCAATGCTGCAGTGGAACCCTGGGGCCTGCACAGCTGAGCAACCTTTCAAAATTAACTTAAAATCTTTGGCCTTGGTTATCATATCCACAAAATGGCCTGCATCATGCCAATCTCTCAGGGTTATTGCAAAATGAACAAGCGACACTATGCACATATCCTCTCTCAGAAATGCAAAAGTCATGCATAACAAAGACAGGCCCTTAATGTCGTCATGGTTTTAAAAAAGCAAATAACCTATAGAGGAATTAACACTTAAATCCATTATGCACCCTTCATCAGCTGACGTAGCAGACACAAATGGCTGATGAAAACAGAGCCTGGCCAGTGCTGGTGGGAGGAGTGCGATTCAGATGGCCCCAGGAAGGACAGACAGACAAGAGAGCCTCCTGACCAGGGAAGGACAGACAGGAGACCCTCCTGCCCCCGAGAAGGATAGACAGACAGCTGCTCAGGGAAGGAGAGACAGACAGACAGGAGACCCTCCTGCCCCCAGGAAGGACAGGCAGACAGTTGCTCAGAGAAGAACAGACAGACAGACAGACAGGAGATCATCCTGCCCCCAGGAAGGACAGACAGACAGACAGGAGACCCTCCTGCCTGTTTGCTCCCGTCTGCTCTACCTGCCTCCCCAGATCCACACACTTCGCCACACCTTTGCCAACAGTACAAAGAGCATGCACAGCACATTCATTCAAAGAAAATGAGACAAAAGGAATCAAAGGGCACTTTTGCAAATACACCAGAGGAAAGTCGCGCTTCAGATGAAAGAGCACAAGTCCGCCAAGTCAGGGACAACAGAGGCTGGCTCTAAAACATCGGTGCTTCTAAGGCTCTGGTTTGATTAGGAATCACCTGGGGGAGGAAGCAATGTAATAATTTCTGTGTTAGGAAGTCAGGCCGAGGTGGCAGGGAGAGCAGTGGAGTGGGCCTCAGTGGCATTAGTCTGGGCAGGCTGGAAGCCCGTCTGGTGGAACTGGCACAGCACACACACCCAGGCCCCTGTCTTTGGGCTTGTCCCTTGCTGACCAGAGGACTTCTGGTCACCTTGTCCCTGAGCCTGAAATTTAAAAGAAACATGAAGCCTTCTCACATGCCCCTCCCGAACTCGCTCCTCATCCCACCAAAAAATACCCGCTGAAAGGGCTGCGGGCATTCCAGGGTGCTGTGATGTGTGGCAGCTCCAGAACAAGGAGAGACGGTGGCTCTTCTGTTCTCAGAATGGATGGGGCCACCCCTCGGTCATTAGTCCCCATTCTGGGTACCACACTCAGGAGATGAACATCCCTGAGCTGGTGGAAGGACAGCTCTGAGAGGTCTCCACACCCTGCCATGAGAGGAGAGATCCAGGGAACTGAGCATCCTGTTCCTGGAATAAAGACTTCTTTTTTTGGAAGGGTGGTGGGGAGAAACTCATTACATTTAAGATACCAGGTGGGTGAAGAACAAAAGCTTTTTTAGTTCACTGCCTTGAACCCAGTTTCCAGGCCGGAGGACTCTTGATGCTGTCTGCCCTGCTTGCTTCGTGGGGTGACCACATCTCAAAGGCCATTCTGGATACATAAGCACCATGAGCTGCCAAGTACTATGCAGACGTAAAGGGCGTTCCCGTCCAAAATGTGAGCGGACACAGGTCAGCTGGCCGAGCGGCACCAGCCTGCCATGGCTCTGAGCAGTGTGGAGCATCCCGCTTTGTATCATTCACAAAATTACAAGAAGAAAGTAGGGAGGAAGGCTGTCACTTGAAACAAGCAAATCCTTAGAAGATGCTGGAGACGTACAGATTTTGTCTATCCCACAGGGCTGAAATCATCCATTAATTTTCCGAATTGCTGGCGACCATTTCTGAAAACCCTCAAAGGAATGTACAGGAGCCATAGCTTGCATGGGGAAAAGCCCTAGGGTTTCGCCTTCCTAGATAAGAAGATGGCACTTATTCACCTCCACATACCAGCAACGATCTATGTTAGCTTGATTTTGCTAATGTGGATGCATTTACTACACAAAAAACAGGCCGTTCAGCAGCCAATCCAATTAATATCAATACTGTTTTGGTCCTGTTTGTATTAATATACTTAAGGAGTTGGCTAATGTGGAATATTCTTAATATGTGAGAGAAGTACCCAGCCTTACTCAGCCTGGATAAGGCACAGACCTTACACTCAGACACACCTGGACTGAGAACTCCCGGGGTGGCTCAGCAGGTGGCACTGGGTTAGTCTCCTAGGCACGTCCTTCTCCACCCCTGCCACTGCCTGTTCCTGACTGTCTTCTTAGGAAAGCCCACCCCTCCCCTCCTCAGCTGTGAGCATCCCCCTTTTACTAAATTCTGTACGCACACTTGTGCATTTGCACCTAACAATATATAGCATTGTTGGGTTGCCGGGAGCCTCCCCCTTTTATTATACACACGTGTGCACATGCTTGTGCGTGTGCAGCTAACAATAAGTATAGCAGAAATAAACTTTAAATTTCCAGATACCTGCAATATAAAACTCAAAATATCTGCGTACTGGCTGGGCGCGGTGGCTCATGCCTGTAATCCCAGCACTTTGGGAGGCCGAGGCAGGTGAATCACCTGATGTCAAGGGTTCAAGACCAGCCTGGGCAACATGTTGAAATCCTGTCTCTATTGAAAATACAAAAATTGGCCGGGCGTGGTGGCACACACCTGCAGTCCCAGCTACTTGGGAGGCTGAGGCAGGGAAATCACTTGAACCGTGAGGCAGAAGTTGCAGTGAGCCTAGATCATGTCATTGCACTCCAGCCTGGGTGACAGAGCAAGACTCTGTCTCAAAAAAAAAAAAACTGTATATTGTATGCACCTAACAATAAGTACAGCAGAAATAAATTTTAAACTTCCAGACACCTGTAATATAAAACTCAAAATATCTGATTATGCAACATTTTTTCCAAATGTGCATGCAATCCATTGCAAATTCCCTGAAATAAAAAGTCAGTCTCACAAATGTTATCTTTCCACATATAATACCATCTATTTCAATAAAGGTTACATATACATTCTGATATTTTAATAAAGTTTATAAATGTTGCAATATTTCTCATAAATTTATTAGGAAGTTTATTTCTCATAAATTTAATAGAAACAATTTATAATTCAACCCACGGAACAATGGAAGATATAGCATAACATTGAAGGCATTATCTAAAACAAGTTAAAAAAATTTATAAAACACATGCCCTACAGACTTCAGAGCTCTTTCCAACAGGATTACCAAGCTCTGTGACAAAAGGGAATACAGTAGATATTTAAATGACTTCACTAAAGTGTTTGATACTCTGCATTTTCATAAACAATTGACACCCAAGCAACTATGAATGTGAATTAATAATAGATTTTCCATAAGCCACAATTCTAAGAAGTACATACTGCTTAGAATGTGTAAAATTAAAAAGACTAACTACACCACGTGTTGGTGAGCGTGTGGAGGAACTAGAACTTCCTTTCACTGCTGGTGGGAATGTAAAATGGTGCAGCCACCTTGGAAAACAGCTTGTCAGTTTCTTAAAAAATTAAACATATATTTACTATATACGTGATCCAGCCATTCAATTCCTAGATATTTTCCAAAGAGATAGAAAAATATATTCATACAAAGACTTGCACATGAATCTTCATTGTAATGTTAATGTAATAGACCAAGACTGGAAGCAACCCAAGTATCATGAGCAGCCAAATGGATACTCAAACTGTGGTCTATCCATAGAATGGAATACTGCTCGGCGATGATATGCAATGGCCTATTGACATACACAACCACATGGCTGTATCTCTAACTCCGCATGCTGCGTAAAAGAAGCCAAACAAAAGCATTCCATGTATGTCAAGCTTTAAGAAATGCAAATTAATCTATATTAACTGAGGACAGATCAGCAATTGATCGGGGATAAAGAGAGTAGGAGGAACAGCAGAGAGGGTTAACAAATGGAGCAAAAGGGAGCATTGGAGGTGAACATGTTCACTTCCTTCATTGTGGTAATGGTTTCACAAGTGTATACATATGCTAAAATTGATCAGATTGTACACTTTGAATATGTGTTATTCATTCTATATCAGTTATCCCTTAATAAGATGTTTAATGTTTTTAAAGGGAGATTCCTACTGCCATAAACCAAGAACAGTAACCTGTGGTTCCTGTCCCCTCACAGGATGACATCATGCAATTAAAGGTTTTTACTGTTTAGTCACAATATTCAGCATTTGGAGGTGGAAAAGACATGGCATTCTCACACACGCCTAGGAAAAGTGTGAAATGGTCCAGTTGAGCTGGACGGCAATTTGTCAACGTGCACCCAGAGCCTTACAAGTGGTTATAACCTTAGATCAGCTAGGAACCCACTAGGATGTGTCCTCTAGAGAAACACCCGTGTATGTATTATTGAAAATATCCAAAATGTTATTTAAAACAGTGATAAGTGAAAAAGTAACCCAAAGCCCAACACTGAGGAATTAGTTAAATAAATTTGGACTGTGAATCATGTATTCTCGCTGTCTTTCTCCACACAAATGCTCTATCTCTCTGTCTCTCTCTCTCTCGCACGCAAAGATTTTTGAAAATAAAAAGCACAAATTGAATGGTTTTTGCATATGATTGTGCAGCATGTTCATCTATAATGTATCTTGTGCTTATTTCCATGTCAGTAAGTAAAGAATTAACTTTTTTTTCATGACTTTAATGTATATACTTCAAGTAATTTAACATGCCATCAAATGAGGACTCTTTAGATTTTTCCCAATTTTTTTTTTAAATTGAATAATACAGCAGTAAACTTCCAAATGCATATATTTTTCACTTGTGAGAATTCTCCAATTTATTCTGTAGAATAAACTCTGAAAGGTGGAATTTCTGAGTCAAGCTATATACTCATTTCAAAAAGCCGTAAGTATTTGGTCTCTAAAAATTGTGTTCTAGTGCTCATGTACTCCAGCAACCTGTCCCGACTCATCCTGCCAACAGTAAAATTTACCAAATGCACTGACCTCTGTGACATGATGAGCTAAAATGGATTTAATCATTGCTCTGGTGCTTTTGTCTTTAAGCATTAGTTTGGTGAATATTTCTGACCTGTGAACTGCCTTTTTACATCTGTAACCCACAGGCTCTTTTGTTTGCCTGGCTTACCTTTCTAATCAAGAAAGCCCCACTGTGTTAGTCCATTGTCATACTGCTATGAAGAAATACCAGAGACTGGTAATTTATAAAGAAAAAGAGGCTGAATGGACTCACAGTTCCACACGGCTGGGGAGGTCTCACAATCATGGCGGAAGACAAAGGATGAGAAAAGGCATCTCTTACATGGTGGCAGGCAAGAGAGCATGTGCAGGGAAACTGCCCTTTATAAAACCATCAGATCATGTGAGACTTATTCACTATCATGAGAATAGCATGAGAAAAACCTGCACCCATGATTCAATTACCTCCCACTGGGTCCCTCCCATGACACGTGGGGATTATGGGAGCTACAATTCAAGATGAGATTTGGGTGAGGACACAGCCAAACCATATCACCCACCCAGCAGCCGCTCCATGTGACTCTGCTGGAGTGTAACCTGTGTGTGTCCTTGGCCCCTGGAAATTGCGTCTGACTCTGGCTGGGCCACAGCCCTGGGCAAACCCATGAAGTCAGAGTTGGCAGGTGACCCGAACAGGGCCAGTCCGTCTGTCCTCAGGATTTTCCAATATGTAGTGTGAGGGATCACTTTCTCTTATCTTGTGATTATTTGTTGTAGGAACATTTATCTTTAGTTTTTTCCCCTACCATGTGGTTTGACTGTGATTGTAGCAGGAGAGAATAAGTCCAAATCACAAAGACCGTCAGAGACTCGTTGAGACTGGAGAGAGTAAGTCCAAATCACAAAGACCATCAGAGACTCGTTGAGACTGGAATGTCACCATGCCTAGTCCATTTTCTGCCTTATTCCTTAAGCCAATAGATTTTTCCTAATTGAGCCAATGGAGGTTGGCTCATTGCCTGGTATCAAGTATCCTTTCACTGTTTTTAAAAAGTTGATTAGGCTGGGCACGGTGGCTCACACCTGTAATCCCAGCACCTTGGGCAGTCAAGATGGGAAGATCACCAGAGCCCAGGAACTCAAGAGTAGCCTGGGCAACATAGGAAAACTCCATTTATACAATTTTTTTTTAATTAGCTGGGTGTGGTGACATGTGCCTGTAGTCCCAGCCACTCGGGACGCTGAGGTGGAAGTTGCCGTGAGCCACGATTGTGCCACAGCACTCCAGCCTGGGCCACAGAGTGAGATCCTGTCTCAAAAAGTATTAATAAATAAATAGTTGATTGAAGTTTTCATTTGATAAAATAACATGGAGAAAATTAGTCCCTTGTCTCCCATTTCTCAATTAGAAAATAACAATAGGGAGCTCTAGAAAAATTAAGGTGTGCTGGGGGTCACCGAGCCAATTATTTTACCTTTTTCCAAGTGTTTATTATGTCACAAACTAAATTAATTTAAATAAAAACAGTCAACCTGAAGATGTAATCAACTGCTAACACCAGAAGCAACTGTGTGCAGAGTTGAACAAATTTAACTTCGCTCTTGAGGCAGAGTAGTCAAATGAGTCCACGCAGCGGGAACTGCTGGTGTGTGAGAGCAACCTTGGAGTACCCTACTCCACTTCTAACCAGGTCAGGTCTGGGAGCAGTTGGTGGCAGTGCCAGCCAAAAGGAGCATATGCAAAATGAATTAGGAGGTTAGTCAGCGCCGAAGACGCTCAGGCCCCTCCCAGGCTGCATTGGCAGCCAGAGGAGATAGCCAAGCACCCCCAAGAAGAGGAGTGGGCAGCCAGCTCCCACTAGTAGGCCGGCAGCTCCGCTCTCCACCAGCTGTGGCCGCCATGTGGCCATCTGTGTCTGTGCCAGGCTGGAGGAGGCTGCAAAAGGCACCCTGGCTAAATGTGACTCGAAGGACACTTTCTTGCGGAATGACCTTAGATTCTCCTTCCACATCAAGTTTCTTCCATACGACCCCCGCAGACTTGTGCGTGCACTCACACGTCCGCGCCCACACACACACACACTGTCTTTGAGCCTCCTAGCGGCTCCACGTGTGCAGCTGCCTGTGCCCTGGAAGGAGACAGTGTCTGTGGCACCTGCCAGAGGGAGGAGACAGTATTCTGTCAGCCTGCAGCAGAGGGTTGAGTAGAAATGGCTCTGTTGCAAGTTCCACTTTGACCTTCTGGGTGAATAGTAGACCCTGATGCTGATCACGGTGGCCAAGTCCCTCGTCTTCCTGGCCTGTGCTGGCTGGGGCAGTGGCCAGTTTGACCCCACCTGAAAGCAGCCAGACTGTGGGCTTAGCATTTCTTTGTTGGGAGAAGATTTCCAGAAGCCCTGCGGCTGGTATCATTAGCGTCCTGGGGCAGAGGCTGGCACCTCACTGCCCCACTGCTCCCAGGGTCCATCTTTAGTGACAGCTTGGAGGGGGGAAAGTGTACTTTTGAAAATACCCACTGGGGGAGAAAAAGAAATAGAAAAGAACACTGCAAGAACAGTGCATGTGAAGTTAGGGTTGGCGAATAGGACAAAATGAGCACGGATGGTCCTCACTCTCCCATCCTGACCTCATCCCAACCAAACTAATGATGACAAAGGCGACCCCTCCATGGCCTGCCCTTCTTGGTCGCTCCTGAGGGACTCCATCTCTCACCCCTGCTGCCAGCAGAGCAGCCCCAGCAACCACATCTCATCTCTCCTCAGCTGTGCCCTTAGTCAATAGTTCCTAATTTAGGGCTAAATGGACTCATGCTATTTTATAAAAATGTAATGTGGGGGGAGGCTGAAATTTAGTTGCTGGCTTTAAAAACATTACCTTATTTATTGCCATTACTTTAGAAAAGGAACATCTTACTCACACCCAATGTAGGACTGCATCACGCCAACATGGAGATAATTGTTCAAGCTGAACATACTCAGCGTCATGATTCCTTACTGTGTTGTCCTCATTTTTCTCTGTTTTCCTGAGACCAGGGCCATGGTGGCCAGGCTGTGTTAGGACCCTAGTCCTGCTGCTTTCAATAGCCAAACCTCACCTCTGCTGCCTGTCAGGTGGAAAAGGATCAACGCTACCTCGTCAGGGGGTTTACAACTGATACGGCTCGATGTAACAGTCTTCACAAGGAGTTGGGACTTATTAACAAGAAACCGGGTCTTATCCTAAGTAGATAAGTAATCAAGGTGGAATGTCAGACAATGTGGCAGGCCAGGAGGCGTGAGTACTTTGGGACCTTTTAGACAGGATACTCTGTGTGCATGCTCCTTGCCACGTTCCTGAAAGGCAAGATGCCCGTGAATGCTGAGCTCCTGGGCCAGAGTCCGAGACTCAGCACCATTCCTTTGCAATCCGTGGGAAGGAGGCCACAGATACGGCACCTGCTCTTGGAAACGACTCCTCCGAGATCCAGGTCTAAGCTCTCCAAATCTATCACCTTTGTTTATGGTTGAAAGACTTTCAATTCTGGTTAATAAAGAGCGGGTCTAGATGACACTGCCTAATGAAACAGAGTAAATGAACATAGAAAATCTTACCTTAGAACCTTGAGTAACAAAGGGTTTGAACTGCAAGGCACCCTGACAGCAAGCCCCAAGTTCACCTCTGCCCGGCCTCGCTGGTCGCTCTAGGTGGCTGTTGGCTCTCAGCGTCTGGCTCCCCCAGTGACCCATGTACTTGGACTATGATGTGCTTTGGACACAGACCCAGATGCCTGACTGAAGACAATCCCCCTCCTGGGAATTTAAAGCCAGAAAAGATGCACAGAGATGGAAGGAGGTAGGAAAACTTTTTGTGAGATGAGAGTGGCCTGCATTAAAGCTCCTGGGATGGGCCCTGACCTTCCCAAACACCGGTGGGAATACTTCTCTTTGGTTCTGTGAGTTATCCCATAATTCTTCCAATAAACCTTCATTTTTCATCGATTTCTTCATTGTTCCTTTTTTTCATACTCAAGTTAGACGAAGTCAGCTTCTGTTACTTGCAACTCAAGACTCTCCATATCATGTATGCAACTTGGCAAAGCTCCTTCACTGACCCTGAGCAGGTGACAAGCTTTCCGATGCTCCACTTCCTGTGGAACACACGTCATATTAATATCTTCTTAGAGGATGGTGTTGAAGATGACCAGACGTGAGTATGGAAAACCACTGAGAAGTGATGAAGTTCAAGGCTGCTTTTAGTTACACCTTATACATGTCACAGGGAAGCAGCCATTTTTCTTTCTTTTTTGTTAAACTCATTCCCAATGTCCTGAGGTTTCAGACAAGCTTTAAATATGAAACAAGCAAGCCAGCCTGGAATCACATGTGCTCTGGAGTCCACATTTTCGGTGTATTCACCTCATAGGTGATAATAATGGTGATAATAGCAATAATGTTTGGTGCTTATTTAGAACCTGTAACATATGAATGCATATATTAACTCTGATTTCACAACTTTCACTACAGAGTTAAGGAAACTGAGGCCCCGAAAGTTAAGTGGCATGCACAGGAACCCGCAGAGAGCATCAGAGTCTTTGTGTTCTCCAAGCTCTCTGTACCTCATCATGCTGGTGCCCTATTGAATAAAGAGAAAACATGAGAACGTAGAAGTCTGGCACAGCAGGCAGGGCTGGTGGAGGGTGAAGAGGGTCGGAGTGAATGACTTTCACATCTCCATCCAGTTTCACAGCATCAGCAGGACCAAATGCACCATTGAATTGTGCAAGTGGGAATCCCAGACACACTTCAGAGGTAATAAAATTGGAGAAGTTGTGAACACCAGTGAGCGAAGCTCAGAGGTAGATGAGGCTTAAGTCCTTACCTGAAGAATAATTTCTACCTCAATAAAAGGAGTCTATAGATAGTGACCTCGGCCACGTAGTCCAGAGACATGCAGTTCTGCGAACAGTAGGTGTCACGTCATTACCTCCTTAGGAATGAGTGTTTCAGCTGACATGCAGGAAATGACCTCTTGCTGACTAGGGTTGGTGATGTCATGCACTGCTGCAGCTGAGTCACCCATGATACAATGGGCTAAGTGACACACTTCATTACTAACACTTATCTTAGGAATCCTAGACATGGCCTTTTCAGAGGAGCTGGGGAAGAGGGCTGGGTGAGCCAGAGGGGATCTGTCATAAAACCCTCCTCTGATCTTATAGGGAATTCTAGAAGGGGCACTAAGCTTGAGGGGAGAGGAGCTATGTTTTAATTTCTAATCAATCACTTATTACATCTCTGCCCTTGGCCAAGATTCTTACCTCTCTGGGCATTAGTGTTCTCATTTGTAAAACACAAACAAGATCAGTCCTCTGCCTCCCAAAATCAAATGAGGTGATATGCATGAGAACATTCTGTGTACTGCAAATGGTATTTCTGATGGCTCCAGTGTTGACATCATTCAATACTGTGATTATTTATTTTTAATGATTTGTGCCCAGCACACACGCGGGATGAGGAACAGGAAAATCTGGGAGGGAGACTGGCTTTGCTGTTTTGCTCAGGGTCTCCTCCATCAGGTGGGAGGATGGGCTCCAGGTGGAGAGCGGTGGAGGAGCTGGGAGGTCAGGGGAAGGCTGTGCAAGGCTGTGGAGCCTTCTCTTCTCATTCTGCAAAGGCAGGAACAGGAAGGCACAACTGAGTGGGGAGTGTATAGGAAATGAAGCACACAGAACCAAGAGCTGCCCCTGGGCCAGTGCCCACACTTAGCAAACATGAGACAAAGGACCATCATCCAAGGAGCAAACCAGCCATTAACAATGTAAGATGAAAATTAAGGTAGCATAAGTCCCTGAAAGCCAAAAAAGACAGGTTTTCCAGGAAGGAAAATGGTAAAAAGTGATGCGGAGAAGATGTCAAGAACCAAAAGAATGAGGGCCAACAACAGGGCCTTTGATTTAGCAATAAGACCTCTTTGGTGCCGTGCTAGAAGGCCACGGCAGCTCCAAGTGGGAGCCACAGGAGGGGGCACATTGTGAGGACACACAGCCTCCCACACCCCCAGGACTTGTCCTGATCACATGTTTGCAAAAGGTCCATCAATTGATTAATTGTTAGGAGGCTACATTTTTAAAACTTTAAAAATTTTCTCTATATCCTAGTTATATTACTAGCCTAGAAAAATTAAAACAAAAATTAATACCAACGAATCCTCATTAGGAAATTTAAAACATGAAACTACCCAGTCAGATTTTCAGGTTTCATGAAGAAGGTTTCGTACCCTGTGAAAAGGCTTTACCACTGGCTTAGAAAATCACCGTGCACCACCACCTGCAGTATTCTGTTATCAGGCAGGATTTGGAATTTCTCAGCAGGCGTGGCCCCTTGGTGAAGCTGTGTATATCAAGCTGCCGTCCGAAGATGTCGAATCTCGAGAGGTCTAATAGATGCTGTCATGGACTAATGAGAAGGTTAATATGTAAAAGTCATTAATAGAAGAACCCCCTTTAATTACAAACCGAAACAGTAAAGCAAAACCAAAATGTCCAGAACAGTATTTAGGAGCACGTGTTTCAACTTGGGTTGTGATAAAAATCACTTCTGCCACGAGCACCGTGGCGAGGTGGGAAATGGTACTGCGTGTCTGGACGCTGCTTTCAGATGCCCTCCTCCTTCCTTACAGAAACCGTTTCCGGGAAGGTTGATCTCCGCGCCATGCATGGGGGTATGGGTTCGCTTTCCTGCGTTCACTTCTTGCCAGTATCTCTGTGTTTTAAAAATTTAATTCTAATGGATGAATGAAAATTAATTTCAATTAGGGAAGCTGATGGGGAAGGTTTTGGCAGGAGTAGAGCTCTGCTTGAATTCAGAGAATCAATCCAAGCAGGGCAGCTTCCGTCGCCCCTGGAACTAGGCTCTGTCCTACATAACCAGGTCAGCAATGGGTCGTCTTCTTATCCGCTATGAGACTGCGGAATTTGGGGCAAGCAGCACACGTTTTCTATTGCTGCGTCAGTGTCACACTATACACACACCTTCACCTTTGTGTTCTCCAAAAGGGAAATCCCTGCCCCATGGTTCAATGTCACTAGACTGTGAGTGGTGGGTCTTGGGGTTTCTTTCCTGGCCTGACACCCTGGCTGGGCTGGGGTGCCAAGGAACACGGGAGTGTTGAGGTGAGACCCTGAGACACCTTAGCTGCCAACCCTCTAGTGTATGATGAAGGAACCTCAGAGTTTCTCTGGGCTTTTTTTCTCATGTCCAAAATGGGGCAAACAACGTCTTTTCGCAAATCTGATCCACAACATGGTGGTAGGATACAGAGGGCTGATGGCACCAGCATGCTCCAGGAAGGCACCCAATGTGTTAAGGTTGCAAAGCTATGGATGAAGCACTTCCTTCTGCAAGCTTAAGCTCTCTAAATCCTCCTTTCCTTATGCCTTCTCACCCTTCACATCACAGAGGAGTTAGAGGTAAGAGGAAAAGGAGGCCCAGCAGGAGCAGGGACACCGCAACCAGAGACAAGATATGGAGTGGCCCTGAAGAAGGTGCCTGTGACGGCCTTCTCTGGTCCGGCGACACACGGCCGTGAGGGCTGCAAGGCACAATGGTTGCCCGGTTCCAATGGACTCACAGAGCTGCTGCTGCCGTGGGGCCTCCCTCCGTTCCATCACTGGCTCTTTGCCCTCCATGTGTCTGGTTCTCTCAGAGAAGAGAATCATTTCAGCACATTCGGATCCTACCCGTTGATGCTGCTCCCAGCTCAGGTACCGGCTTTCCCTTCAGTTAAAGCCCACGATGCCATGCGCAAGGTGCACCGTTCAGCCGGAGGCCGGGGTGTGCCAGTGTCCCTGCATTCAGAGACCGTCCGTGGGGCTGAGACGGAGCAGCTTCAAGATGTGTTCCCTCCCACACTTTTTCATTTCAGGATCCCAGGCAATCAGGGTGGGGTGACAAATGGCAGTGGCTTTTCTGATGTTGCTGTTCTGAGATCCGAATGAGGTTGCAGCCAGAAGCCCAGGGATGAAGTATGGCATTAAAATAATAAAGATTAAAAATATGTACCCTCCCAAGTCAGCAGAGCAGAGCTAACAACCCCATATAAAGAAGCTTTGCGTGGGATGATCCTGTCTCTAGGAGGCAGGAGCAGAAATGCAGCAGCTATAAATCTCCCTCCTGCACCCACTGCAGAGCCAGGGCCAGGAGGGACGCAGAGAGCAGAGCTGTGAGAGTGCTCACAGTGGGAGCAGGGAAGGCATGTGTGTGCGTGTGTGCATGTGTGTGAGACAGAGAAAGAAAGAGAAAGAGAGACAGACTACAGGAGGGATAGGGAGAGCATGCAATGTAGGTGCAGCCTGACCTGACAGGGAATGCCAGTACTCATTTTTCTCTTATGTAACCTGGAATGGCAGCCCTGCTTTCCTGACTGCAGCCTGTGCATTTATCTTTTAAAATTGCATTTTGCCATAAATCAAGATTGCACAGCGTGGTCTTTTTTTCTTCACGACTGCAACCCCTAGAAAATCTCCCCCCTCCCCTTTCCCTCTCTCTGTCGTCTGCACCTCCCTACTCCCTTCCACACTCAGTTCATGGATCACATCCAGCAGGCTCCCTTCTCTTCTGTTCCTGCTATAAATAGTAACTTTTCAGATGACAACTTGCTTCTTTAGGGGTATAAATCTATCTTCCAATCCATAAACATGCATAAGACACCTGCTAAGTGTTACCCTGCATGTTAGGGGCCGTGTGCGTGCACGCATGTGTGTGTGTGTGCAGTGCGTCTGCAAGCATGTGCGTGTGTGGATGGGCCTCCTTAGAAACAGTAACGGGTTTGTAAACTTAGAGCTCAGGAATCTCAATCTAAGGAGGTGGGTGAGGCGCTGAGGGCAGGAAGTGTACATAAGTGACTGCAATACAGTTCAAATGAATAATTATATTTAAACACTTTAAAATAAAGAGGTGCAGGAGAAAGCGAGTTTCTGTGGAACTAGAAAGGCTAAGGAGGCCAGCATAACATCATGTATTTCATTCTCCTATGACAGGAGGACTTTTCATGAGGAATAAGCGTGGCTCTAGGCCCTCAGGGCTTAGGATTCTAAGGGGATGTTGACCCATCTGTATCTTTGTCACACCACTGTCCCTTACGGAAGCTCTGTAAATTCATTCATCCACTCATTCATTGGGGATTCGAGTAAACTAATAAAATAGTTTTCTTATTTTCAGTGGGACAGGGTCTTCATGATAATTAACTCAGGAAAATAGGTGACTTTTGAAAATGAAGGGCCCTGTGGCTTGTCTCTAGCACACCCCTCACTTTACACTCGCCTTTGTCAAGCAAAAGGCACTGTGCTTCACTGCGCAGTGCTCTTCTGCCAAGTGAGGGGTCAGAAGGCAGGTCCACAACTGCAAAGGCAGGGCAGGGGGCCACCTGGCTGCCTGGTGCTGAACTCTGGCTCGCATTCTGGCTGAGCGGATTTAGGCAAGTTTTTGGCCTATTTCTCAGCTTCCTCATCTGTAAGTGGTGGATAACAGAAGCACTTTTCTGATAAGGTTGTTGTGAGGATACAAAGTGATGATAAATGAGCCATGTTAGATTAGGAACGCACAGCCAGGACTGCCTTAGTGTTGTTGCTAAATGACGTTTAGGACTTCATCTAGTGTGATTCCTTAAAGTTCTATGATTCATACATCATTTAGAATTTGTCTACTTGTGAGGGCTACACATCTGTTTCCCATTTAAAGCTCTCCTTAGGCATATAGAGCTCTCTATGGGCAGAGCCCAGCTCCCTGTGTTATGGGGTCTCTTTATGTATGCTTTTTGATGAGGATGATAAAAGTGTTATAGAATGTTCGAGCTAAAAGTGGCCTTAGAGCTTACCAATCAAAGCTTTTTTTTTCTACAGATGAAGAACAAGGGGACTGAGAGGTTTCATGATTTGTTCTATTCAACTTTGAGTTCTTCCTAACGGGTGACACAGAGCTGGGTATTTAAATGCTTCTTAGTACAAGACTGATGGAAGAACAAATGGGTGGGCAGGTGAATGGGTGAAGGGATAGATGGACACAGAGATAGATAGATGGAACACAGGCTAGATGGACGTATGGATGACTGATTATGGATGGATAAATGGATGGATGGATGGATGGAGGATAAGTGATGGATGAATGTGTGAGTGAATAAATGAATGAATGGGTAGATGAATGGGTGTATAGATAGATGGATGGATGAAGGGATGGATGGCTCAATTAATGAATAGATGAATGAATGGATGGGTGGGTGGATGGATGGGCAGATGGGGGATGGGCAGGTGGATGGTGAATGGATAAATGGATGGGCGGATGGATGGATGGATGGTTGGATGGATGGATGGGTAAGTAGATAGATGAATAAGTAGGTGGATGGATGGAGGCATGGGTAGGTAGGTAGATTAATGGATGGGTAGGTAAATGGATGAAGGGATGGATGGATGGATGGATGGATGGATGGATGGATGGATGGATAAATTATGGATGGCTGGGTGGTTAGATGAATGGATGAATGTATGACTGGGTGGATGACTGAGTGCGAAGATGGGTGGGTGGGCAGATGGGCAGTTGGAGGGAGAGATGGATGAATGAGTAAATGAATGGATAGGTAGGTAGATTGATGGATGGGTAGGTGGAAGGATGGAAGGATGGAAAATGATGGATGGATTGATGGGTAAATAAATGGATGGATAAATTAATGGGTGGGTAACAGGTGAATGAATGGACGAAGGTTCAGCTGGACGAATGTATAAGAAGGTGGATTGATGGATGTGTGGATGGGTAGATGGGTGAATGAATGAACGATAGCCAGACAAATGGTGCTTTAGCTTTGATTTATTAAAATGCAAAAATAATGGAGGATGTCATTTTTGGTTGTAATTTAGCAAAGGGTTTCTGAGGAGGACATTCAGACAATTATTGATAATGAAGTGCAGTTTGAGGTTCAGAGAGTTATTTGTAGAAGAATAAGGAATAAAGGGAGAGGCAACACAAATAGGAGGCTGGGGAATTGAAGAAAGGATGCAAAAGGAAGATACTGAGGGCAACACTCCCTTTCACACACATGTTAAAGAACTGTCTGCTGCACATACTCTAAATGTTATCTCTGTTAATTCTCCCCAACAAATTACAGGTACTCTTTTATCATTCTTCTTCTTCTATTTTTAACACAAGTGAGGTAGGAGGGGCAAAACAAAGCCTCAGAGGTGTTGAACAACTTCTTTGAGAGCACACGGCAGTCACTTTTTTTTTTCCTGGAATTCAAACTGACGACTGAGTCTCCCAAGGCCATGGATACTCAGTCAAAGGGCATGGCCTCTGGGAAGCAGACACTAATGGCCAGTCATGTGCCCCTCACAGGACATGCTGTACTGGTGAGGACAATGGGGCTGGCTTTATGGGAAGCAGGCAGGTGGTATTGATAATACAGGGGCGCCTCCAGGGTGGCAAGCATTGAGATTGAGTCTGTCCCTGGCTGTGGGGATTGAAAGGGTGAAGTCCCTGAAGTCTGCTGCAAAACTGCCCCTGGTCCTCCTTCTAGAAAGAAAAGCTGTTCCTGTCTGTCTGCGTGCAATCCTCAGCTGCTCAGCCCCAGACAGACCAGCCTACTTACTCATTATCCTCTGGGTGCCCTGCCCTTGGTCCTGGATTGGGCAGGAGGATAGCTGTGCTGACGGGGCAGCAGGCGAGACCCACCCTCCTCCTCCGAGGACAAAGAGCTGCTGCCTCTCCGCTTGTCTGGAAAGCTCCCTGTGTCTGCAGGCTGAGCGCCTGCCGGGATGAAGTGCCAGCCCAGCGCCAGCTTATGCGGCTCAGTGCCTGCAATTTGCACAGGGGGAGTTGAGGTATTTCAGACACCTGAGGTGCTTGTAATATCTGAGTGGAGGGAAAATATAGATGCCTTCACCGCCTCCTCCCACGCTGCCCTCAGAATCCAGGGCAGTGCAGGGTGAACTTTTGATCAAGGTGACATTGGTTTAAAATAGAAAAATGGCACTAATTTTTGTAAAGGCTGGACAGAGAACTGAAGAAACCAAAAGACGGATGAAATTCCCAGGCAACCCAGCCCTGGCCAAGGAGAGGGCAGCTGTACCTCCTTCAGGGCAGAGCTTCCCAGACTTAGAGGTATACACTGGGCGTGGGGGGTTGGGGGTGCTCCTGGGATCTTATCAAGATGCAGATTCTGATTCTGGGGAGTTCTTGGGTGAAACCTGGGGTTTTGCATTTCTAAAAAGCTTTCAGGTGACCCCTATTGCCCGTCCTGAGTCGTGTTGGGTTGCAACGAGGCCATCTTCTTTTGGGACACCTTCTCTCTGCATAGCTGCAGGGCATCTATCCTCCAAGCTCCAGCTGTCCCGTGGTTAAGGGGAGCAGCTTTCTTCCCAAAGAACAACCCCGATGGGCACCTGCCGGCCACCACTAGTCACTGGCACATTGAGTTCATGTGTTCGTTCCAGGAAAGGGCCTTCCCAGAGTAGACCCTGCAGCCCAGGGAGCTCCTGGGGCCTCCAGGTAAGGGTCTGAGTTCCTCTGACTCCCCGTGCAGCCCCCACCACTCTCTAGTAGGAGAGTCTTAGCAGACCATGACGGCTGGAGCTATTCCTGTTCTGTGAGTCCTGCAGAAAATATCATGCGGAATTGATCACTGGAGAAGTCAAGCCCTAGGTCACAGCTCCTTTCCTGTGTAAATCATTTGAATTAGCAATCTGAATGTCTGCAGAGCCTCATGCTCACCCTTGGCTGGTGGTGCTGGGCTGAGACCCAGGAACAAGAGGAACCATCTGGGACCCAGTCCCAGGGCCTCACACATCTGTGATGTCATAGGTTGAGGGCCCAGCTGGGCCCTTTCATTCCAGCTTAGACACAAGGTTTCCAATTAGTTTTCCAATAATTTTCAGAGGGATTCTATCCCAAGTCATCTTGATAAGAGCTTCCATCATGAGTGACTGTGAGCTCCCAGGAAAACCCCACAGGCACAGATTCCATCACTAAAGAAAATGTTCGGCTGCATTTTATTTTCTCTCTGAAAATCTGTTCCAGGATCCTGAAAGGAAGGAAGAGGAAAAATATTGGTTCCCGGCTGAATGCCACATCTTCAGAAACATGAAAATCAGCAAGCTTGGTATCTTCTGTGCCCTGAGTGGGATTCTTTCCCCGAGACTCTGGGCATTGAAACTGGAGGGTGCAAGGCAAGAGTATGATGTTCAAGTCTATGTGCCAATGAAAACGACTCCGAAACCAGGTAAAGGTGGCCAGCGGTCAGCTGTCTGGCTTCACTGTGTTTCTACCTGCAGGTTTGGTGCATGCCAAGGGCCACTGTACACACCACAGGCTTAAATTTTCACAGCAGCCTTACAGCAATAGATGAGGCTATTTCTGTTTTCCATGAGAACTTCATGAAGCTCTTTCTTTCTTAGGAGTCACTTCCTCAGCAGTGGCAGGGCTGGGACTTGAACAAGCATTAATTACACTCCCTTTCCAGGGCACGGCACACCCATTCTCATCTGGGGGGACCTGCAGCCTGCTCCCACCTATGTTGCCTTGTGCCATCACCACACTCGAGAAAGCCCTGGACTTTTCACACCCTCTTGCAGACTAAGAAAGTCACCATCAGCAAGCAGAAAAGGCAAAATTGGACTTCAGGTTTCTCAGCTTCAAATCTCAGACTTGCTCTGATGGAGTCTGCAGCAGGGACCCAGCCTCCTTCTTTACCTGACAGTCACCATTGTGAGTTCGTTCTCATGGTTTGAACACCTCTGTCTAAGAGCTCACAAACTGTGACTGGCCACTCACACTGTGGGGTGAATTCTTTCCTTGGATCTGGTTCTAGAAATGACATGCTGTGGGATGGGGCCCACACATGAGATTGCAGAAGCCGAATGGAGCATTGATCACGCGCTCTCAGAATCCTCGGCTCTGATGGGGTTTCTCCAGTTTGCTCACGGTGTCTTACCTCACACCCAAAAGGCATTCGACAGATGTCTGCAGCTCTAAGTAGCATCACCTCAAATCGGAAAATTAGTAGCTACTGATGCATGCAACAGCACTTCCAAAGGTTCAGGTCAAGTGTGGCTCTTATCCGTTATCATCATGGTATGCATGGTCTCATTTTACCTCCACAGGCAGAAGTGTGGGCCTTGCTGTCCTTTTCCATATTAAAAAAAAAAAAAAAAATGAAGACACACAGTTAGTAAGTGATTAGCTCACATTGTACCCCCTAGTTGGTAGCAGAGCCAGTGGAGGACGCCTGCGTCTCTGCATAAGGGGGCAAGAATCTGCTGTCCAGTCCCCAGCTCCCACCTCCCAGTCAACAGAGCCCCTGCAATTAGGAGGGGGATGTGCCCTGCTGTGACTGGATGTCCCCAGCCTCTCCCAGAAGAAAGACTTCCAGTGAGATGCAAGGAAGAGCCTCTGGTCTGGCCTCCTCTCCTCCCATCTCCCTCCCTCCTGTGGGAACATGGGCATCATGGCTGGAGCTCCAGGGTCACGGTGGCACCATGAGAGAAAGAACTAGGGACTCATTTCAGAAGCATCGCCCTAATGCCCTTGAATGTGGGGACAAAGGCCCGTCACCATCCAGTTGTAAGTTCCTCCTTACACAAAGGTAAACTCACAAACACATAAAAAAGCAAATACACCTTTCAGCTGTTGCAGTCCGGTGCTTGATTCTGTGTCCTGCAAGGCTCCAGAAGTGGACTCAGCATGGTGGTCACCAGACATAGTGGCATATAGTCCCCAGATCCTGCAGAGCAGGGGGCTGCGACCCAGAGAGGTGCAGACACAGGCAGTGCCTCTCTTGCTCCCGGTGCAGGCAGAGGCAGCAGCTGCCGCTAGATGAGCCTCCCTCTGGGTGACCAGGAGGGGTCTTTCTGTGTTGTTTCCAAGCATGGATCAAAAGGGACATGGACACTTCACAGGCTGCAAAGTAACTGTCCTTCCAGAAGCCTCCTGAGCAATCACCAAGGCAAAGTGAATGAATTTTAATTAAAGTCTCAGAACAATCAAAGACAATCAGGTGTCTCTCCCCTCGGAATGCTGACAGCTCCCGATGGCCCGAGGCTGCAGGAGCAGACAAGCAGGGAGGGGAGCAGCCCTCGCAGCAACCAGGACAGGCAGCCTGTGCCCTCAGCCCCTCCTGGCCCCAGCTGGCACAGTGGGTGCCCGTGGGCTGCTCACTCCCTGAGGTCTCACTCCTGCCCTGACCTCCATCCCCTTTCAGAAGTGGGGCTGGTCACTCAGCACTGTCTCTGCAGCCCGGGCCCTCTGAGCCCCTCCAAGTTCAGGAAAAGGAGAAAGGATAAAACCCCTTTGAAAAACAGGTTGCCGGAGCCACCGGTGGCCGCTGGGCCTGGATTTTGATCTGGCTCTGCACAGAGCCCCCAGAAAACCCACTAGATTTCTGCATTTCAGTCTCCTAGTCTATAGAATGGAGAGTCTTAGGATCCAGTGAGATAAGGACAGTGAAAGAAACATGTAGCCACGTAAAATTTTGTGGAAACATTTAAGTGCTATTATTCTCCAGTGGGTGTGTTTTTCTTAGGTTAGCCTGCATGGTTTTTAGATGTGTAATTTCTAAGGTTTTGGAAGACAGCTCTGAGTGGGTACTCCCAGTGAGGCTGCCGGCAACCCCACAATGTCAGGGACTTAAGGATCGTCGGGAGGAACCTCCCAGCACCTCCGTTTTAGGGATGAGCAGACAGAGAGCAGAGCGAGAGCGAGACCGTGCCAAGGCCACGTGGCTCCCACGGCTCTGCTCTGCCACGGATCCATGTCTCTCCGCAGCTCCTTCCTGCTGCTTCTGAGCTTTGCGCCCCCACGGGCTCTCCTGCCTGCCTGGCACCCTCCTGGGCAGCTCCTGTCTGTGCAAAATGGGATCCTGTTGTTAACAGCAATAACTATTTTTACACAAACAAATGGCTATAGACACTATATTCAGGACAAAAATCCAGGGAAGATAAAGCGACTGTGGCCAGAAGAGGCTGATGATAGAGCAAGAAGCAGCTTTAAAATAGCTGAAAAAAATCCCAACCTGGGAGTGGGCAGAAGCCGGCACTGGAGTTTCACCTCGCCCTGCCGCAAAGGCACGTCCTCTTCAACCTCGCCCTGCTGCAACGGCACGTCCTCTTCAACCTCGGGCAGAACGGATGAACAGTCACCCCCAGCTATGTGGATATTCCATGTGTATCTGCATTTAAAAGTTTTCTTAAACGAGATTGGTGAATGTGGCTGGATTGTGCCAATTTTTTTTTTTTTTTTTTTGAGACGGAGTCTCGCTCTGTCGCCCAGGCTGGAGTGCAGTGGCGCGATCTTGGCTCACTGCAAGCTCCGCCTCCCGGGTTCACGCCATTCTCCTGCCTCAGCCTCTCCGAGTAGCTGGGACTACAGGCGCCCGCCACCACGCCCGGCTAATTTTTTTGTATTTTTTAGTAGAGACGGGGTTTCACTGTGGTCTCGATCTCCTGACCTCGTGATCCGCCCGCCTCGGCCTCCCAAAGTGCTGGGATTACAAGCGTGAGCCACCGCGCCCGGCCCAATTTTTAAGGACGAAGGGCTGGCGGGTGGTGGCAGAATAAGGAAGACGTGACATGTTCCTGTTTTGATCCTAGTGAAGGAGGATGTTGTCCAGGAGCGGGGAGACCCCGGAGGGAAGCGCAAGGGCTGGGGAATCGGGCAGCAGGGCGAGGCTAGTTCTTGGTCAGATGTACCAAAGGCTGAGGGTGCACTCTGGCCTAATTTGGAGACGACCTTAAAAAAAGAGCTCCAGAAAGCAGTGAGAGAAGGTCTGGCCTTCACACGGGGAGGTGAGTGATCTGGGGTCATGGCAGCTTAGTTTAGAGGGATTGCAATGAAACAGCAGACATGTTAGGCTGTGAGACCCTGACAGACGGAATCCTCTATTTCATTAATCGATCCATAATCCCCACCTGGAATGAGGGTATTTTGTGCTCTCAGTGACCAGCTGGTGAAATTCTAACAGTGCTGCAGAGTGAAGGTAACAATAGCTGCATCTTGTTTTTGGATTCTAGAATTCTTAAAGTAATTTTAACTATATGATTCCGTGTCATGGTCGCAGCAACCTCTCCCGGTGTACAGTCTAACCTCTTCCTTTTGTAGACGATGAAATTGAGATAATGGGCGGTTGCTCAGATTTCCCAAACTGCTGACAATGGGCTGTGTTGCACCTGCTCCTGGTGAAAAATCCTATGAGCTCTCTCCTACTGAATACACGGGGGCCAGGGGGCCATGTCAGGGAGTCCTGAGTCTGCAGGCAGTGGCTGCAGTAGAAAGGGAGTTCTGGAGGCTGAGGCGGGCAGATCACCCAAGGTCAGGAGTTCGAGACCAGCCTGGCCAACACGGTGAAACCCTGTCTCTACTAAAAATACAAAAGTTAGCTGGACACAGTGGCAGGCGCCTGTAGTCCCAGCTACTTGGGGAGCTGAGGCAGGAGAATCACTTGAACCTGAGAGGCAGAGGTTGCAGTGAGCTGAGATCGTGCCAGTGCACTCCAGTTTGGGTGACAGAGTGAGACTCTGTAAAATAAGAAGAAGAAGAAGAAAGAAGAAAGAAGAGAAGAAGAAGAAGAAGAAGAAGAAGAAGAAGAAGAAGAAGAAGAAGAAGAAGAAGAAGAAGAAGAAGAAGAAGAAGAAGAAGAAGAAGAAGAAGAAGGAGGAGGAGGAGTAGTCCCAGCTACTTGGGGAGCTGAGGCAGGAGAATCACTTGAACCTGAGAGGCAGAGGTTGCAGTGAGCTGAGATCGTGCCAGTGCACTCCAGTTTGGGTGACAGAGTGAGACTCTGTAAAATAAGAAGAAGAAGAAGAAAGAAGAAAGAAGAGAAGAAGAAGAAGAAGAAGAAGAAGAAGAAGAAGAAGAAGAAGAAGAAGAAGAAGAAGAAGAAGAAGAAGAAGAAGAAGAAGAAGAAGAAGAAGGAGGAGGAGGAAGAGGAGGAGGAGGGGGAGGAGGAGGAGGAGGAGGAAGAAGAGGAAGAGAAGGAGGAGGAGGAGGAGGAGGAGGAGGAGGAAGAAGAAAGGAAGTTCTGTCCACAGTGAAAATGGTGGCTATGCTCTCACAGAGACTGTTCTGATCTGGTGGGTTCTGGGGAACAGCGACTAGAGCAACAAGACAGGCAGTGCATTCCCAGGAGCAAATACAGCTTGGAGGAAAGAGGAGAACCCTGGGGAAGAGCCTGCATTAGACCCACACTCTGTCAGAGAACAGGCACTTTGACTACTCTTCTGGGTATTTGAGCATAATTACTAATGATGTCTTTCATAGTTTCCATATGTCACTTATGCCACCAGGTTCCAAAACTAAATTTAATGAACACGACTTTGTTTTTAACAACTTTTATTTGCTTTGATTTAACAATGCAACTGCCTGATGAATTAACATCTAGTTTACCTGGCCAATGGTAGATACATCGAAGCTTCTAAGAACCCCAGCCTTGGCATCAGACTGATGTGGATTCACATTCTCTGCCCATGTATGTCTATCTACAAAACATTTGTATATTGAAGCCACGATTTTCACAACAAATGTATGGAGATAATATCCTGTCATAGTTATGAGGATGTGTTCATGTATATAATGCACCTAGCAAAATGTTTAGCGTAAGAAACGTTCTGTGAGGGTAGATAAAAATAAGTGTTCGTAATAGCAATAATGTGCTTTACAATATTAGACATGCAGGTTATATAATGTCAGCAAACCACACAATTATTACCTGAAGGAGAGTAACCATGCCCCTAAAATAAAAACAAAGAAAAATAAAAATGAGACAAAACGAAGCAAATAAATTCAAATACATTGTGGAACTGATACATAAGATAATCGTTTAACAGTGGTCAGAGTTTCATGAGAGCAGGAATAAGATCTTATTTACTCTGATGTCAAACTCATGGCAAACACATAATGGTTTTTTGAATGAATGAGTGAAGAAATAAATCAATAGTTCTGAAAACTGGTTGATTTGGAATAGGATGTCATCCAGGATGTGGCTCCTCCGTGAGTTAAGGCCTTAGCACACAACAGTGATCATATACTGCCTGTCTTCGCAGAAGTTTAGTGCCCCCCAAATCTCTAGAATGTGCATAATTAATTTGGATATGTGTGTGCCAGATATTAACAACTAGGCTCACTAGACACTCTTCAAAATTGGAGGGGTAAATATGCATTTACATATTCTTCTCTCCATCCACCCACCCACCCTTCCAGTGTTTATTAGGTGCCTGCATACACCAGGCTATCTTCCAGGTGGTGGATGATATTCCATTCACAAGGCAAGGGTGATCCTGGCCCTCCAATGTTAACCTGGCCACTGAGGAGGGAGATAATGTTAAAATACCACAAAAATACACATGGACCATGTAGCAAGGAAATAACTTTCCTGGAAAAAGTAGTTCTAATATTACATTGTGATGACTGCAATAACTTTTTCCTTCTTTTTTTTTCAAATTCCCAGTCATTAAAAATTTTCTGAGGCCACAGTTTTATCCAGATAGCATTGCATTATATAATTGTTGTTCGATACTCCCAGGCTGCGAGATGTTTATGGTGCTCTTCATATTATTAATGGACTTTTACCAATGCTTGATTGCTTACTGATTACTCTATTCTTCACTCTTAGATCATTCACTTGAAGACACCTCAAGTTATAAAGCTTGAATTTTATCATGCAGCCTAATAATCTTTCTTTATTTCATTTTGGTGAATTCAAAAAAATTATTTTTTTCAGTTATCATGGATCAAAATGCACAACCTAATGCAAAATAAATGACAGAAATGGAGGATGCAGTGTATGGTCACAGGACACACTCAGTTCGTGATATAATTGAGAGAGTGGATAACATGTGTGTGTGTGTGCTGCAGGGGCACGTATTTCAGCAACAATGTGTATTTTTAAAGACCCAGTGCAGCACAGTGGCCATGAATGAAGCCCTTCACATCCAGGAGGGATGACTGCTATGCTGAGGGAGCACGGGAGCAGAGGAAGCACGGGAGCAGACGCAGCATGGGAGCGGAGGGAGCACGGGAGGAGAGGCAGCATGGGAGCAGAGGAAGCACGGGGGCAGAGGCAGCATGGGAGCGGAGGGAGCACGGGATCAGAGGGAGCACGGGAGCAGAGGTAGCATGAGAGCTGAGGGAGCATGGGAGCAGAGGGAGCATGGGAGCAGAGGGAGCACGGGAGGAGAGGCAACATGGGAGCGGAGGGAGCATGGGAGCAGAGGGAGCACGGGAGGAGAGGCAGCATGGGAGCGGAGGGAGCACGGGAGCAGAGGGAGCACGGGAGGAGAGGCAGCATGGGAGCAGAGGGAGCACCGGAGGAGAGGCAACATGGGAGCAGAGGGAGCATGGGAGCAGAGGCAGCATGGGAGTGGAGGGAGCACGGGAGCAGAGGGAGCAAGGGAGCAGAGGCAGCATGGGAGCAGAGGCAGCATGGGAGCGGAGGGAACACCAGAGCAGAGGGAGCAGAGGAGTGGAGGGAGCACGTTGAAGTAGATCTACATCCAGCCTTTCCTCTGTCAGCTTCCTTGCAGCAGCAAATACTCTGCCGGGATATAAACAAAACAGGACTAGAGTGCTTATGACAGACACCACCTCCTAATATAGTGCCACAGTCCTAGCTACCTGGGAAAGGGTTGTTGACATGGAAGGATCCAGGACCAACCCCTTGGGAAGTAAAGTGAGCAGAGGAGGCAAGGCAGAAGCTACACTGCAGTTCTGTCCCAGCCAATCAATCAGCCATTCATCAGATCAATCAATCAGCCAGTCCTCTGCAGCTGGGACAACCCTTCGGAGCTTTCCTTATTGAGTTGAGGTGACTGGGCCTTTATAGCCCTGCAATGACCAGTCACTGATGAGGTTGCACCCCAGGGGTGTGGTTGGACAGCACAGCTCTCTCTAGCCATGGGGACCGGCTGGAGAGGGACTCATTTGAGACTTCAGCCACCAGCACTCAGCAAGAGGGTGATGGGTGTTCAACCCTGAACTGGGTAAGTCCTATAACACTTTTTCCATTCGATAACACATGCTTAAAAGCAGATAAATGAAACAGCCAAGACATTTCTTTCTTGACCCTGTATCCACCTCTTGCTTCTGTTCTACTTCTCCATCTTCCTTAAAGTGCATGCTTCCTGAGCAAGGTCTCAGGACATGAACTCCAATTCCTCCTTCCCATTCACTCCTCAGCAGGGTCCAGTCCAGTCTCTTCCCACATTGTGACTCAGTAACCACTTTTGTCTCAATAAACAACGACCTCCAGGCTTCTAAACACTGCAAAGAGCTTCCTTCCTCGGCAAAGTCCTTTGCATCTCTAGGTTTCCGTGACCTCGGACTCCTACTATTTTGCCCCATAACCCAGCGGGGCCCTCACAGTCCTGTTTGGTGCTTCATCCTCCCCTACAAGTCAGTAAGCCCTGGGGTCTTGGCTCTGGTCTCCATCTTCCCCCTCCCTGCTCTGTGCTGTCTCCCCAGACAGCCTCTGTACCCACGACTAAAAACACTCCCTGCACACACTTGCTCACTAGCTGCCACCTCCAGCCCAGACCCAGACCCTCCCCTGACATTCCTCTTTCCTGGCTTCTCCACTAGTCTATCTCAAATATATGCCGGCGGCCCTTTCCCCAAGCCCCTCCCACAGCCCCTCTGCTCTCTGAGGCCATCACTGCCCATTCAGTCGTACAAGCCCGGAAACCAAGAATCATTGTGACACCTGTCTTAGTCCATTTTGTTCTCCTATAGCAAAATGGTAATGAGTATGGGTAATTCATACAGAACAGAGATTTATTTCATACTGCTCTGGAGCCTGGAAAGTCAGAGGTCGAGGGGCCCGTGTCTGACAAGGGTCTTCTTTCCGTCTCATCCCATAGCAAAAGGCAGATGGGGGTTGGGGAAGGGAGGGAGAAAAGGAGGAAAGTGAGGTGGGGAGGGAACAGAGGAAGCCAAACTCATCCGTTTGAACAGCAACCCACTCCTCTGGCAATGGCATTGATCTATTTATGAGGACAGTGCCCCCTGACCCCGTTACCTCTTAAAGATGCCACCTGTCAACACTGCTGCAGTGGGGATGGTTTCCAACACATCAACTTTGGGGAACATATTCAAACTACAGCAACACCTTTCCCTTTCTTACTTCTCAAGTTCAATCTATCACCATGACATGTGGTTTTGTTTCCCCATATGTCTCAAACATAAATTCATCTCTGCATTTTCCCCACCACTACTCGGGCCAAAGCTGCTGGGACCATTGCAGTAATATCATTGTTTACCTGCATCTCTCCTCTAATGCACTCACCATAAGATAATCAAAGTGATACATTATTTAAAATGAAAATCGGACACTGTCACCCCATTACTTAATGCCCCCAGTGGATTTCCATTACTTTTCTCAGAAACAAAAAGATGCTCTCATGACTTCCCACAGTGCCTGACAGGGTCTGGCTTCCCCCGCTCCTCCGCCCCCAACCCATCACTCACGCCACCCTGTCCCCACCCTTGCACACTCTTCCCTGGGGTAGAACACTGTTCCCCCATGCCCACTTACTCCCTCTATCTTTTCAGTGTTAGCTTGAGGGAGCTCTCCCTTCAGAAAGCACCCCCGTCTTCATGAACTGGGCAACATCCCTGGCACCTGCTGTCATGTGTCTGCATATCTCTCTGTCACAGTGCCTACTGTACATGAAATTTTCCATTGGTTCATGAAATTATTTAATTAAAATCTGACATTCTCTTTCTACTGTAAGCTCTGTGAGTATGGAGACAGTTCAGGCACAGTGCTCAGGACATGTTTTTTGGATGGAAAGATGGGTGGGTGGGTGAATACATAAATGAGTTCACTGAGATGTGGAACACAGAGTGAAGAACAGACACCTGTTCTGGGAATGATGACCACATCGGTGTTGAGAATGCTGCGTTTACGAGGCCTGGGTGACATGGAGGTGCTCTGTCCAGCCCATGCAGAGATCAGTCTCAGGAGAACACGCCCTGACGGGTCTTTGGTCACAGACTTTCAGCTTCCAGAACCGTGGGAAAATGGATTCCAGACGTTCAGGCTGCCCAGTTTGTGAGATTTTATTGTGGAATCCCAAAGTGACTAATACACTGGCTAAAGCAAAATCCAGGGCATCTGACACCAAAAAAATCCTGAAGAATACTTTTCAATAAACAATATAGTAATCAATATTATCATGTTGCTAAAAGTTTCTTAAAAACAAACAAACAAAAAGACAAAATCTGAAAATCTTCCATTGAGTTTTATCATAAGAAGTCACTGATGTTCTCAAAGAGAGTGTTTCCAGGGGAAAAGTCATGAAGAATTCATGGGAAGTGGGGAAACGCAGATGCCATGGAGGTCACGTTTCTTGCAAAGTCTGGGTGGACAGAAGACATAACACAGGGCTGTGGCCAGAAGTGAATGAGAGTGGAGAGATTTTTTTTTTTTTTTTTTTTTTCTTGCTGTTGGGATGATCCAAGAACAGGTGTTTATGCTGGTGTGGGCTCGTAGAGGGTGGATGCTGGAAGGGAGAAAAGAGGTCAAATGCTGATAGAAGGAGGTTTCCAAGAAGGCAGGCTTGACTGGGGTCAACTGGTGTCAACTTGACTGGGGTATGGGGTGCCCAGGTAGTTGGTTTGAATATTTGTCTCCTCCAAATCTCATGTTAAAAATTTTTTAACATGAGATTTAAAAACCTCCAGTGTTGGAGGTGGGACCTAGTGGGGGTGTTTGGGTCATGGAGACGGATGCCTCATGAATTCCTTGGTGTTCTCCTCTTAGTAATGAGTTCTTGCAAGATTTGGTTGTTAAAAGTCGTCTTGCACCTCCTCTGCCTCTCATCCTTCCTGTCCCACTGTGTGATGCCTTCTCCCCTACGCCTTCCACCATGAGTAGAAGCTCCTGGAGGCCTCACCAGATACAGATGCTGGTGCCTTGCTTTCTGTACAGCCTGTAGAACTGTGAGCCAAATAAACTTCTTTTCTTTATAAATTACCTAGCCCCAGGTGTTCATTTTAGCAATGTAAAACAAACTAAGACAGTTGGTAAAGCATGATTTTTGGATGTTTCTGTGAGGGTGCGTCCAGAAGAGACTAGCATTTGAACTAGTAAACTGAGTAAAGAAGAAGACGGCCCTCACCAATGTAAGAGGGCACCATCCAATTCACTGAGGGCCCAGATGAAACAAAACCACAGAGGAACAGCAGATTCTCTCTGCTTGAGCTGCGGCATCCATCCTCTCCTCCTCTTGGGCCTTTGTGCTCCTGGTTCTTTTCTGGACTTGGGCTTGGACTTATACTAGTGACTCCCCTGGTTCTCAGGCCTCTGGGTTTGTACTGGAACAACACTACCAGCTTCCCTGGGGTTGCAGCTAGCAGATGTAGATTTTGGGTCTTCTTAGCCTCAATAATTATGTGAGCCAATAATCCCCCATGATAAATATATCTATTCCGATAGATAGATATATGTTATATTGGTTTTGGTTCTATGGAGAACCCTAAAATAGTAAGCAAAACAAAATGGACAGCAGACAAAGGAAGGATGAAGTTTCAAGTCAGTTTTTCAGTTTGGTGGCCTGAAAGCTAAGTGGGTCTTGACTGAAGGATTCTATTTTCTCTGAAATCTGAGGGAGTTCAATTTATTCATTCTGGGTGGCTCTCAGGGATATAGCTAAGAGGCACTGGGGAAAATTTAGCTATGCAGGTCTCAGTTCAATAATAAGAGCATCTGAATAGTGACAATTGTTTCCAGTAATGATATCTAACTTTCATTGAACATTTATCACGTGCCAGGCTTTAAGTTAATTATCTCATTCAATTATTTCAGTAACCTGATGAGGTTGGTATCATTATTATTTTTATTTTGCACACAAAAATTAAGATTCATAAAGGGGAAGTAACTTTCTGAAGGTCACACTATAGGAAGTTAATCCAAATATAGAAATATCTTGACTGGTAGTGAGTTCCCCATCACTGATAGTAATTTTCCCTAAATTGTGTAATGATTATTTAGATCAAAAAGTAGGAGTTTCTTTTAGAAATAGAGGATAAAAATATATTTTGTTAGGGAAGGCTGGTCATTTTCCTACCAAGTACTTAAAATAACAGTTTGTTAGGTATGCTGTAAAGAATAATTCCAACAATAGAAATCAGATTACAATAACTTGGTAGTTTAAAAACTCGGCATTTTGGAATCCTGGAGGTCCATGAACATACACCAGGGTCCTTCAAGAGGGGCTGGCTTCTTTCTTTTCTGCTTCTGCCCCATCATAAGTAAAACAGCTACATGTCCACTTTGCTCTCCTGTGTATTGGGACCACATGTAAAATTTCATATAAAAAAATTGTATGGATAAGAAAATGTCTAGAAGCCATCAGAATGAAAATCCTTCATCATGTCCTAGCCCTATAATTCCGTGGAAAGAATTTTCTGGAGGGCAGGTGTGAACCGGAGGCTGGAACAGTGACCTTTTCCACACTGCCTAGTCCCCCCATCCTGGGTACCCCGCCCAGCCTGCTCTGCGCTGCACCGCCTGCCTCTCAGAAGAATCTCCTCCTCTGCGAAGGCCATTCAGGGCTTCTCAACCCGGGGCAGCCCTCGTAGCTCCCAGGGGCTCTGAACACCCAGCGGCTGGGCCACCTCGAGCTCTCTGCGGGAGAGGATTTGCATTTGCAACAGGCTCCGGCCTCCTGGGCGTGGCCCGGGTCTGCAAGAACCTCCCAGGCCGGGGATGGAGCCCCGCTGCTCTGCCAGGGGGATGCTCCCTCCCTGTCCTCTGAAAATGTCGGCTGTGAAAACAGCACTGGCAGGCACACTCTCTGCTCACACAGAAAGCTCCTGACTCAGCTTTTTGTCGCCGATCCTGGCAGTGTCCCCCGGGACGGGGAGGGCAGGCCATGGCCAGGCCAGCCACAGAGGAGGCTCTCGGTGACCTGCGGGGCCATTTGCCACCCGTCACTCCAGGTCTGCGGTCTGCCGAGCCGCCACCTGCACCTTGTGCTCTTCCAAGATGGAATTCCGGGGGTGGGCACCGGGCAGCTAATCCCCAATTGGTGATCAAGCTCCGTTCCCATGGTGATTTCCCATCGAGCCCACACACCCTGGGCTCTTATCCCCTCCCATTCACTGTAACCTCCATCAAGTAGAAACAAAAGATTAATACGGCAGAAGCCATTTAATGAACTCGGCAGTGGTGCAGAGGCTTTTAGCTTTTTCCTGGAGCGGATTCCTGGAACAGCAAGGCCGGGGCCCCTCAGCCCCTGCAGGAGGTGCCACAGGCTTTCCCGGCGTCTGATCTCTCGCCCCATTGTCAGACTTCAATTGCAGCAAATGCCTGCCCAGACAGTCTCCTGGTTTAGGGGAAGACCCCCTTTTCTTTACCTCTGTGTGTAATTCATTTTATCTCTCCACACCAGGAAGGGAGGAAAATAGGAAATCAAAGGAAATGAAGAATGATGCAAACTTTCTCTCCCAACGGGCAAGGGAAGGGAAGAAGGGGGCAGGGAGAGTTGGGCAGGGTGTGGAGCAGCAAATTGGGCATCTGGAGCCCCCGTTGCTTGGGACTTGGTATGTGGTCACAGAGCACACCACCTCCTGTGGTCCTCCTGTGAAATAGGATGAAGTTGCGGCCCCCAGCCAGTGTGAGGCTTTACGGGTTCTGAACAGTATCTGCAGAGATGCTCATTTAAAAGGGGTGGGTGGGGAGGGTTCATATCTGTATCCTACATTGTATAAGTGCCCACCTTCTCTCCTTTTCTCAGTTCATTTTCCCTCCCCACTCAGCCATCTCTGATGGGAGCCAGTTCTGGGCTGGGGCCCTGAGGAGGGAAGTGACAGAGCCTTAGCACTGCCATCTGGGACACACACTGCCATGTTGGACACACACTGTCATCTTGGACACACACCGCCATCTTGGGCACACACTGCCATCTTGGACACACACTGCCATTTTGGACACACACCGCCATTTTAAGTTCCCTTGATTAAAAACCACCTAAATCCAGCCCCAAAACATCAGCCTAATGTTTAATGTCAGCATGACCAGAAACATTCCAACCCTGAGATAAACCCCTCTCCAGCCAGAAGCATGCCAACCCCAGGATAACCTACCCTCTGACCAGAGACATGCCAGCCCTGCAATAAACTTTCCCTCACACAGAAACAATCCAAGCCTGCGATAACTCCCCCTTCCTAAACCCTTAAATACCCTTAGTCTGTAAGAGAGAATGCTCCTGACGGAAATTGGCCAGAAGCCCCTCTCAGGTTTATTCTCCAAAATAAACCTGTCTTTGACTGTTGAGCCACTTTTCATGTTTCTTTCCTCTTTCTTTAGCTCTATGGGAAGGCCTTCCTGCTCTGTTCTGACCACCTGCACCTGCCTTACCTGAGTGGTGAGGATCTCACATGGAACTCTGGCTTCTTGGGAAGGGGCTTCCAGGGCTGGCCTGTTTGTGGTGCTCACACAGGATCCTGGTCTGCACCTCCTGTGTGAATGCAAATGTCCCTGAGATGACCTACCAAGAATCCTCTAGTCCAAGAATGGTCAAAGGGCCTTTCAGGGAGTGTCTCAGCCATGCATGCCAGCTAGCAATAAAAAGAAATAAGGCTTCACTGTCAAGGTAAAGGGAAAAAAAACTAATTATGAAAGGGATAAAGAACAAAAGTACAAGATCCAGGGCCCCTCGTGGAGGCTGCCTACAATGGGAGGGGTTTTTAGCATCAGAAAGCCTGGGTCCAAACCTCCCCACTGGTCCCTGCTAACCACGCAAGTTCAGGGACTTGTTTGATCTCCCCAGCAGGACTGTTCACAGATGAGGGTTATGTGCGCCAAGCCTGGCCCAGTGCAGGTGCCAGTCAGTGACTCATGCTATTCCTTATTGTCCTGACTCTTCTGCTCTCACCCTTGTCTGGCTCTCCCTGACCAAAATCATTGTGGAGGGGAGGAACATCTCCTGACACTTCCCCCAGGCTGCTGGGAACCCAGTGTTCTAGCAAAATCATTGCTTCTCTCTCCAGCCTTAGTTTGGTTTCCTCTTTGGTAACACTGCCCGTGCGCAGGGCTGAGGAGGAGCTGGACCCTGGATGGTGGGTGTTAAGCTTGTTGGGTTGTTTACCAGAACTAAAGGCAGACGTTTCCCCAGTGATGACCATAAATTGTAGCTGAATAAGGGATGGAGTCAGAATCAGAGAAGTAATGCCTGACGATGGCTCCAAGGGCTAAATGTGGAGCACGGCTGGGAAACCAGGCTGGGAGTTGTGGAGGAAGTAACCAGAGAGGCAGGCTCTGGTCCTGAGATACATCTTCTCACTGAACTTCTGGGTTAGGCCCCACCAGCCTCAGTGAAGTCAAGAAGGGAGAGCAGATGCTGGGAGGCCCATCCAGGGTGGAGCCCCAGGTTGTGGCTCCTTGAATCTGTGCCCAGAAAAAATTTGCTTCAGTAATTGAAATTGCTGGGTAACTTGGTTTTAGTTCAAACTAAACTCCCTATAATTATTACTTTTAAACTGCAGAGCAACTGCATATTTTTTTTAGTGGAGTGATGGTCATGTGTTGAGTTGAAAGCATTGAAAATAAGAGAAAGGCTGCTCTGGCCAGGTGCAGTGGCCCACGCCTGTAATCCCAGCACTTTGGGAGGCCGAGGAGGGTGGATCACGAGGTCAGGAGATGGAGACCATCCTGGCTAACACGGTGAAACTCCCGTCTCTACTAAAAATACAAAAAATTAGCCAGGCGTGGTGGCGGGCGCCTGTAGTCCCAGCTACTCTGGAGGCTGAGGCAGGAGAATGGTGTGAACCCAGCAGGCAGAGCTTGCAGTGAGCCAAGATCGTGCCGCTGCACACCAACCTGGGTGACGGAGCAAGACTCCATCTCAAAAAAAAAAAAAAAAAAAGAAAAAAAGAGAAAGGCTGTTCTGATACAGACGTCAAAGAGGCCGATCTCCTTTCCACTACCACAGTACAGGCACGCTTTCAGTGAATAGCTTGTCATTCAGTCCAGGAAATATTTTGTTTATTATACCTCAAGCTGCACACTGTTGATGATTTTTTAAAGTCCTCATAAAAGGATTTATATATAAGCAATGTATGAAACTTATAAAATTAGTGCAGTACAGGCTTAAAATCATATATTCACAAAGTTGGAGAAAGACAAATTAATTTCTGCATTTTTCTTGCAATTCACACTAAAATCTGACATGCTTTTCTACGAAAGAAAAAAGATGCCACTTCTAAGTTTCTAATTCCTAGATGTTAGACTTCCCTGAAGGTGAATGCACTTATTTTTAAGCTAGTAGCACATTTAACACTCAATCTAAACTTGCAAAGCTGTTTTTGAAAGTTCATTTTCACTTCAATTGCAGAACTGAAATTCTCTCTGTAGGGGCCCCACCCGCAAGCAGGAGAAGTGGCACCGAAGCCTTTTCCACAGCTAGTGCTCACCCTGGCAGCTTTGCTGAGAGCCCTTCTTAGGCATGTCCAGTCTATGGGGAGACGTTTTTGTTCTCACCACAGCACCACGTGGTGACATCCTGAAGCTTGGGATCTCTGCAGCTTCTCCCAGACACAGTGACTTTCCCGTTGCTCCTGGTTAATGATGCAGCAGAGCCCTGGGCAGGGAGGCCTGTGCCTGATATGCAGAACATCACAGCTAAGCAAAAGCTGTGGCTAGCTCCAGATGGGCAGGGCTGGCTGCGGCCCTCACACCAGGTCAGCAGGATTTGCCTCTGTTTCTGTGGTTCCATTGCCACACCTGCCCCAGACACTCCTGTCCAAGCGCTCTGAGTCTGAGTTCTTTAGTGGTCTCTGACCTGTCTGCCAAAGCCCTACTGAGGAGATCTGAGGAATGGCAAGGTGCACATGGCAGAGCCTCAGCACTTTGCTGGTCAGATGGCCAACAATGATGGGCGGAATTTGAAACAAGAGGTCCAGATGGGATCGAATCCCAGGAATGCCAAGCAAGTGTCCCCAGGATTTGTATAATCTCGTATAGATGACCCCTAGTCCTAATCCAGGACCCATATTCTCTGAGTGGATGATTGATCTTTTGAAAGATCCAGTAGTTTTCCCACAGTGGGACGCATCACATTAAAATTGATCAACAGAATAGAAATTAAAGCTGAAACTAAGCTGAACATAAATTATTATCTTCTTTGGGAAGACACCTACATGGTCCATGAGTGCAGTGTGTGAAGGCGGGGGTCCCTGCAGGCTTCCAGCACCAATGCCTCCCCACTGGATGAAGCCGTGTAACCACGCATCCCTTCCAGGCCAGGGTCTCCTCTCCTGTGAGTGGGGACAATGGCGCCCTTCTCACAGGGCTGTTCTCAGAGAATGGAACTAAAGTGCTCAGTGAGCACCGAATTTGCAGTGAACGTTAATGCAGGGAAGCTCTTACTGTAGGAAGAGTGCAGAAGGCGTTTGTCCATCCTTCAGGTCCTGGACGTGAGTGGATATGAACTCTCCACACAAAGGTCCCTAGGGAAAGGATGGTGTCAGCAGATGGGAGCTGAGTGTGGAGAGCTGAGTGTATGCAGCAGGACAGAGGCACTCTCCAGGCCTGAGTGTACCGCAGAGTTAAGGATTGGGTGGAACTGAGCGAAAGGCTCTACCACCCAGAATCTCCACTTCCACACTTGGAAGGTGGGGAGAGCTTTTCCCAGAAGACGGATTTATTCTGAGAATTGACTGAGACAGCGTGCGTGAAAGCTGTCAGCAGAGCCCATGTTACTGAGGGGGCTGCACGCTCTGTGGAGGAGCAAGAAGTGGAAGCCCACTGCTCTCGTGTGCCTGGCTCTGGGCTAAGCTGTAGGACTGGGGTGGGGGTGCAGAGGAAGTGTGGCCTGTCACCCCAAGACTCAGCTTGCCAGTGAGGGACTATCATGCCCTTTTCTGGCTTTGCCTGGAACTCTCATGTTGTGTACAATGAAGAATATAAAGACATGGACTTGTGGGTATGAGCCTTGTGTACGGACCCCAAAACGCCAGCAAGTTTGAGTTTGGAAAGGTAGTATGGTGGCTTTGACACCAGGCAAACCAGTGGCAGCCTGGGCAAGCCAACACTTCTGCATTTCCGGAATGTTTAAGTCAGTCTCACAAGCTTATTTTGAAAATTAGAGATAATGCCTGTACAGGAGCTGACTCCTGAAGAGCTGCACTACGTATAAAAAACCTGTGATTATTGTAACCAGAATCAACGCAGTTCTCTGCTCCAGCCTGAGGGCCTGGCTCTATGGGGTGGCATCTACTAGGAGCTAAACACAGCCCCAAAAAGTGAGAGAGGAATGTGAACCTGTACTGCCTGGTCTCTGGGGGAGCAAGGAAGAGGGGCAGGCTAGAGTGCACCACATGCAGGAAGGACCCTTACACTCCCTTCACCTGGTCCTCTCCCTGAATGCTGTGGCTCACGATGGCTGTTCATCACCACCATCTCCTGGCACTCCTACAACACCTCTGCCCCTGTGTCACTCCCCTCTCATGTCAGGCCTCTGATAAAACCACTTGGTCTGCTTTCATCTACTCATCTGCATCTCCTCCTCATGCCTCACCCACCCAGCACAACTAGGTCCTGACCTAATGCTGACCAAGCAGGCAAGAGATCTTTCCTCCGAGAGCAGAGATGGGGATGCTCACTGCAAATGCATACATGTAGATGCACACGTGTGTTTATACACACAGACATGCACACATGCACAGAAACACACATGCACGCACACACACATGCACATGCACGCACACACATGCACACACGCACGCACATGCACACACGTGCACACACACACATGCACATAAACACACACACACACACACACGTGTATATATCTTTGTCCCACGATCCGTCCTTTGTATTCGTCACCTATTTGCCTGACCCCTACATCTGTCATTAGATTTCTCTGTCTCCAGCCCTCACTCAAACATCGCTCCCTTTGCTGCCTTGGCCGAGCTCTGCCTGCTAAGGACTTCTACCCCGGGGCCCCTCTGGTGCCCGGCGGCCTGCAGATGTGGCATTGTACTTGTTACATAACTGTCTCCTTCTCCTCTGACTCTGTGACTAGAGAGTGTTTCAAAGGCAGGCATTAGGTATGAGTCATCTTTGCCTCTGCAGCAATTTCTACAATATCCAGGGCATAGTAAACTCTCATATAATGAATCAAATAATGAACAAATGAAGTAAATAAAATTACTATATGAATAATGCAGGGAAAAAAGAACATTGCTGGTATGTATATAATTCACTCAAGGATACGATTACTACACATGAACGCAAGATATTGTGTAAGTCAGAAAGTGACGTGGCTCACTGTCAGATCAGAGCAGGTAAAGATTCCTGTAGTATAAACGCCACAGAAAATATGTGCTAGATTAAGCCCAGCATCATTTTTTAAACATCTTTGAGATGTCAGTGATGTATAGTAAAATACCAAACCATAAGTGTACAGCTTGTTGAGGTTTTACACGTGTGTACTTGTGCAGCCACCACCAGATGAGATACAGAACACAGCCCCCACCAAAAAAAAAGAGAGAACACAGTGTGCTTCTTCATCAGAGAACCACTCCAGAGCACTGCTTCTAGCAAGCATGGACTATCTTTCTGAAGGAAAGCCCAGCCCAGGTGAGGCTGGAGAGCAGTGAGACCTGTTTGTATCTCACCCTGAATCCCAGTGCCCTGTGGACCAGGCTACCAGTGGATCTGTGTTCCTAGAAATGACATGTTGAAGTCCTAACCCCCAGTATTTTTTAATGGGACCTTATTTGGAAATAGGGTTTTTGCAGGTGTAATCAAGTTAAGATGAGGTGGTTAGGCTAGTCCCTAATCCAATGTGACTAGTGTCCTTGTAAGAAGAGAAGAGACCCAGACACTGACAGGGGGATCACCATGGGAAGATGGAGGCAGAGATTGGAGTGATGCATCTGCAAGCCAAGGAAGGTGGGGGGCTGCCTGCCACCACGAGAAGCCAGGAGAGAGACAGGAAGCAGGTTCTCCCTCAGAACCTTCCAAAGGACCCGACCTGCAGGCATCTTTGGTATGGCTTGGCAGTGTCCCCACCCAAATCTCAACTTGAATTGTATCTCCCAGAATTCCCATGTGTTGTGGGAGGGACCCAGGGGGAGGTAATTGAATGATGGGGGCCAGTCTTTCCCCCGCCATTCTCTTGACAGTGAATAAGCCTCACAAGATCTGATGGGTTATCGGGGGTTTCCGCTTTTGTTTCCTCATTTTTTCCCTGCTGCTGCCACGTAAGAAGTGCCTTTCACCTCCCGCCATTATTATGAGGCCTCCCCAGCCATTTGGAACTGTAAGTCCAATTAAACCTCTTTTTGTTCCCAGTTTCAGGTATGTCTTTACCAGGAGTGTGAAAATGAACCAATACAGTAAATTGGTACCAGTAGAGTGGGGTGCTGCTGAAAAGATACCGGAAAATGTGGAAGCGACTTTGGAACTGGGTAACAGGCAGAGGTTGGAACAGTCTGGAGGGCTCAGTAGAAGACAGAAAAATGTGGGAATGTTTGGAACTTCCTAGAGACTTGTTGAATGGCTTTGCCCAAAATGCTGATATTGATATGGACAATAAGGTCCAGGCTGAGACCCTCTCAGATGGAGATGAAGAGCTTACTGGAAACTGAAGCAAAGATGACTCTTGTTATGTTTTAGCAAAGATACTGGCAGCATTTTGCCCCTGCTCTAGAGATTTGTGGAACTTTGAACTTGAGAGAGATGATTTCGGGTATCTGGTGGAAGAAATTTCCAAGCAGCAAAGCATTCTAAAGGTGACTTGGGTGCTATTAAAAGCATTACATTTTAAAAGGGAAACAAAGGATAGAAATTCAGAAAATTTGCAGCCTGACAATGCAATAGAAAAGAAAATAATAAAAACAGTTTTTGAGGAGAAATTCAAGCCGGCTGCAGAAATTTCAATAAGTAGCAAGGAGCCTAAAATTAATCCCCAAGACCATGGGGAAAATATCTCCAGGCCATGAATGAGATCTTCACGGCAGCCCCTCCCACCACAGGCCCAAGGCCCAGGAGGAAAGAGTGGTATCATGGGCTGGACCCAGGGTCCTCATGCTGTGTGCAGCCTAGGGACTTGGTGCCCTGCATGCCAGCCACTACAGCCACGGCTGAAAGGGGCCAAGGTAGAACTCGAGCCATGGCTTCAGAGGGTGGAAGCCCCAAGGCTTGGCATCTTCCACGTGGTATTGAGCTTGCCAGTACACAGAAGTCAAGAATTGAGGTTTGGGAATCTCTGCCTAGATTTTAGAAGATATATTGAAATGCCTGGAAGTCCAGGCAAAAGTTTGCTGTAGGGATGGGGCTCCCATGGAGAACCTCTGCTAGGGCAGTGCGGAAAGGAAATGTGGGGTTGGAACCCCCACACAGAGTCCCTACTGGGGCACTGCCTAGTGGAGCTGTGAGAAGAGGGCCACCGTCCTCCAGACCCCAGAACAGTGGATCCACCAAGAGCTTGCACCATGTGCCTGGAAAAGCTACAGGCAGTCAATACCAGACAGTGAAAGCAGCCATGAGTATCCTGCAAAGCCACAAGGGCGGAGCTGCCCAAGACCATGGCAAACCACTCTCTTCATCCACATGACATGGATGTGAGACATAGAGTCAAAGATCATTTTGGAGCTTTAAAATTTGACTGCCTCCCTGGATTTTGGACTTGCATGGGCCTGTAACCCCCTTTGTCTTGGCCAATTTATCCCATTTGGAATGGCTGTGTTTACCCAATACCTGCACCCGCATTGTATCTAGGAAGTAACTAGCTTGCTTTTGATTTTATTGGTTCATAGGTGGAAGGGACTTGCCTTGTCTCAGATGAGACTTTGGACTGTGGACTTTTGGGTTAATGCTGTCATGAGTTAAGACTTTGGGGGACTATTGGGAAGGCATAATTGGTTTTGAAATGTGAGGATATGAGATTTGGAGGGGCCTGGGTGGAATGATATTGTTTGGCTCTGTCACCACCCAAATCTCAACTCAAATTGTTTCTCGCAGAATTTCCACATGTGGGAGGGACCCAGGGGGAGGTAATTGAATCATGCAGGCTAGCCTTCCCCGAGCTAGTGTCCTGATAGTGAATTAGTCTCATGAGATCTTATAGGTGTATCAGGGGTTTCCACTTTTGCTTCATCCTCATTTTTCTCTTACTGCTGCCATGTAAGAAGTGCCTTTCACCTCCCACCATGATTCTCCCAGCCATGTGGAAGTGTAAGTCCAATTAAACCTCTTTTTGTTCCCAATTTCGGGTATGTCTTCATCAGCAGCATAAAAAAGAACAAATACAACCTTGATGTTTGACTTCTGACCTCCAGAAAGGTGGAAGAATAAACATTTGTCCTGTTGGGCCACCCAACTGGTGCTTATTATGACAGTCCTAGGAAACTAACATACATCCATGATGTGTGCCTCTGACCGCTGACACCTTGCTTGCATTTGTTGATAACTGTCTCACAAACCTACTGTCTTAGTCCGTTCTCATGCACCGTAAATAACTGCCTGAGACTGGGTAACTTATAAAGGAAAGAGGTTTAATCCACTCACAGTTCTGCAGGGCTGGGGAGGCCCCAGGAAACTTACAATCATGGCTGAAAGGGAAGCAAACATGTCCTTTACATGGTGGCAGCAAGGAGAAGTGCTGAGCGAAGTGGGGGAAAAACCCTTACAAAACCATCAGATCTCGTGAGAACTCACTCACTACCATGAGAAAAGCATGGCGGAACTGCCCCTGTGATGTGATCATCTCCCACAGGATCCCTCCCCCAGCATGTGGGGATTATTACAATTCAGATTACAATTCAGGATGAGATTTCAGTGGGGACACACAGAGCCTGACCATATCACCTACTATGCTCAGACTCGTGAACAATTGGTAATTGTGGATACAGTGAAACATTCAACACTCATGCAGCTAAGAGCCTCAGGGAACCCTCATGTTGTCTCTCCCATACCCATGTTTTGTGAATAGCTGACTAGTCAAGAGTCAGATGTGTTACCTATTTTGATGATGCTTTCTCATACCAAGGTTTTACTCAAAACAAAAGTAACAAAGTAGCAAAATTCCATACCTTTTCTATTCACTGGTTATCTGGAAGAATAACCCATGGCCCCTTAGCCACGGGATTGCTACAGGATTATTTTCTAGTTATCTGCATGTCATTAGATGTCTTCCTCTGATCCTCCACGTCCTCATCAAGTAAATCTAATTCTTATTTTGAAGGAGGATGGTCACATGTCAATCAACTTGCATGGTCTAGTAACATCACTTATTCTCCAATGAGCATGGATATATTTTATTCATTCATTGAACTGGCAGATAATTATTGTCTACCAAGACCCTAGAACAGTAATCAGCAATGAAGAGAATATCAAGAAGTATCTATGACACCTGTTTTTAGAAAGCACACCTTGTCATTGGAATGGCACAAACTGTAAATTAAATATAGAGAAAAATTTTAAGCCAAATGTTTAGAATTTTCTATAGATTTCATTCTTGAAATCTCTGCAGATCTTACTGGCTCTGTTCAATGTGTAACACACTGTATTCCTTGAACAGAAACTTCCATTGGAAATCTTCATTACGTATTGGAAAGAGGATTTAGACTTGGAATCACCATAAGATGAAGGAGAGAACTCTGGGTGTCACATTAGGGATCTCGTGGTCACCATGATGCTGCTGTAAACGTTGGACATATTTTCATGGTAATCAATTTATCTGTGGTTTCATGATTATACTTAGCCTGAAAATGCTGAATCATATAGAGACATTGAGAGCTTATCATCTGTGAAGGACAAGCATTCACAGAATAAAATTTGTGCAACTGGTAAAGAAGTCCTTGTTCTTTTCTGAAGAGTCCAGAAGTCTCATAACTGCATCTGCTCCAGCCAGGTATGCCTTATGCTGTGTACCAGTCACAGCCATTGTTGGCAACCTTTTTCTCAAGTTAACACTCAATCCTCTTAGACCATCAAGAATGCAGTACATACCCTCTGCGGTGGAAAACATTTTGATCAGCACAAGTTTCCAAACCTCTTTTTCATATGGATTCAAATCCCAATTAACTGTACAGAATTTACAGCTGAGAGTTATATTAAACTGTGTCAGGTAGGCTGTGCTACAGCCAAACCATCTAATAAATTCAAATTACTTTTAAAGTATCTAATCTTATTAATAATTTATGGTATTTCAGAATATAAGCATGTTTCTTTGGTCATAGTACATGCAAGCACTCTAGACACTATTGACCTGAAAACATAGAAATTAAATTTAGTTGTCTGAAACTCATTCTCATTTTTAAAAGTTTGCACTGATCAAGTTATTGGATCTCACCCAGCATAGATAGGTCCCTTTCTGTAGGTAATTCAGAAAGCATTTGAAATTGTAGAAAGAATCCAAGAAAAGCACGTAACGTGTTCACACCTTTGCTACCCCACCTGCTCTGCTTGGACGTGTGTCTCTCCTCCCCCTGTCTAGGACAACTGACAAATCTTTCCCCTGAAGCCGCGTCTCCTCCCTCTAGTTCTTGTGTGTTCTCATTCCATCCTGTATGGTCTTTTACTGCAACACTTTGGTTATGCATATCTGTTTATACATCTCTCTCTTCCTTCGGTACTCTAAATACCATTACACAGCGACTATGTTTTATTTGCATGTGTGGCTCTAGCACCTATGATGATGCCTGACACATAATGGAAACACATACACATTTTCTCCTCAAATGAATGAATAAATGAATGGACTGTATGAACTACCAAAATTGTCTTACAATGACTGAGGTAACCTAGCATCATATGACTCTTTTACAGAATTATAGCTTAACCCATAAGGATCCCCTCCTCTGTGCAAGGTGTGTGATTAACACTTCAATGAACATGTCTGACAATTTTCCTTGTCTGAGTTGAGGAAATATGTGGGAAGTAATTGCATTTTCTCCTTTCACCATTTTGTTTCACCACTTTCACATAAATGGTCATGAGGTTGAAAGAACTGTGCAGATATCTAACTGCTTGAAGGTTTGTGGAGGCATTAGGTTTTAATGCTTCAATAGAGCCCTTTATATCCAACCACAGGAATTACTCTTCAGAGTTGATTAATGTTTGGATATAGTCTACTCAATCATCTCTACCTAGAATTAGATGGGGAGTTACAAGACAGGCAAATTATTTTCTCTATGTCCCTGTTCCCACTTACTCTTCAGCCAGGTTTTCCAGAAGGATGAGACTCCATGGAGCTGGATCCAGAGTGCCCACCCCGCAGCTGTGCTTGCAGAGTGCCCCCATCCCAGGAGCAGCAACTGTGCCATGGGATTAAGAGGCTGACAAACCTAAAAAGCATTCTTTTGGGGCACCTGACAGTACTAGTGATCTGACATTGGGATTTCTGCAGAATTACCTAAGTACCAGCCAGAACAATAAAATAAAATAAGAAAAAATATCATTTTTTGTCCCCAAGATGCTAATGAATGGGAATGTCCCATATCTCCTCACTTAGGAGCAAAAATGCAGAAAGCTTCCCCAGAAAAGATCATCTTACTCAGTTAGAAATGGTTTTTGCCACGTAGGAAGGATATTTTACTTATAAATTATGAGTTCATGTGTATCAGTGGGTCCTTGCTCTTGCTGCTACTATAAGTTGCCAAGCAAATCCTCTTGTCTAGATATTTTGAATCAGAATTTTCCAGTCTTTGAGCAAGAGCAGAGCAGAATTGATATTTTATTCACCTTCTGTCCTTCAAGGTAATAACAATACCTGGAATGCTGAGGGAAAATACTAGTTTTTAAAGTTTCAGGAAATTATGGAGGAAATTGTGTAGATAAACCATCAGAATTCTAACACCTGATATAAACTCATCCATCATCTCCCCTGTGCATATTTTCTCACATTTGAAACCAAAAGAAAGTCCACAAATAAAAGAAAGACATTTTATTTCACATATTTGGTAAATATGTCGAGTCTTTCCATAACTTGTTAATATTTCTAGAAGTGAGTAAAAAGCTTGATGGTTTTAAACAGCAGAAATTAGGAGGGTTCTAAGGCTAGCAAGAATTTAGAAATGGTTGGATTGGTAGCTGACATTAACTACTTATACTGACTCATCAAAATCATTGTAGAACAATTTCTCCAAGAGCCAAAATCAATCAACCAACACATATTTAGTCCCATCATAGGGCTAACACTGAGTCAACTGTGTGGGGCACTTTGGTCATAGGGTTTATGCTGCCAGTGGGGTTACAATTAACAGAAAGATATAAGATACGCATCTTAAAATTATTTAGGTGGGCACAGTAGCTCATACCTGTAATCCCAGCACTTTGGGAGGCTGAGGCAGGTGGATCACAAGGTCAGGAGATCAAGACCAATCTGGCCAACATGTTGAAACCCTGTCTCTACTAAAAACACAAAACTTAGTTGGGCCTTATGGCATGCTCCTGTAGTCCCAGGTACTTGGGAGGCTAAGGCAGGAGAATTTCTTGAACCCAGGAGACAGAGGCTGCAGTGAGCTGAGATGTCACCACTGCACTCCAGCCTGGGCAACATAGACAGACTCCATCTCAAAATAATAATAATAATTAAATAAGTCATTGCCTTTTGTAAGACAGATCATTCTAAATTATAGCACAATGTCACTAGATGTAAATTGTGCACGTATGAAAAAATATCAAACCATACAAAGATAAATCAGACAGGAGTCTCTCTCCCAGTGAGCTGTCTTTCAGGGATTCATCTCACAAATGAAACGCCCACTAGGTTCTGGGCACTATGTTTGGTGGATAGCCTAATGAATGCAATAGTCATGCAAAAATCATCAGAGTTGGAAGGTGCATCTGTAAAGGTATGGTCAAGGCACAGAGCAGAGGGAGTGGGGTGGGTTCCAAGGCAACTTCACAAAGCGGAGTACAGCCTGAGCTGGATTTGGAAGCTAATCCAGCCATCTTGGGGCAAAGGCCAGGGTGCACAGAGAAGAGGCCACAAGATGTCTTTCAGAATCTGCTTAAATGTGGTTGACTGCAATGAGGAGTTCAGGGCAGAGGTGCTGACTAATGAGGGTGAAGGGCATGTCAGCCAGGGTTCTGCAGAAAGAAACGTGTGTGTATATGTTTGTGTGTGTGTGTGTGTTGAATAAGGAGATTTATTATACATAATTGGCTCATGTGATTATCATGGCTGGCAAGTCCTAGGATCCACAGGGTGAGTCAGCACGCTGGAGAACCAGGAGACCTGATGTGTAGTACCAACCTAGGAAGACCAAATGCTTTAGTTTGAGTCCAAAAGAAAAAGAAAAAGAAAAGAAAAAAAAGAAAAGAAAAGAAAAGAAGAAAAGAAAAGAACCAATGTCCCAGTTTGGAAAGTTGCCAAGCAGGAAAAATTATCTCTTACTCCAGAGAGGGTCTTTTTGTCCTATTCAGGCCTTCAATGGATTGGATGAGGCCCCCCCATGCTAGAGAGGGAAATCAGTGTTTCCAAGTCTACTGATTCAGATGTTAATCTCATCAGAAAACATCTTCACGGAAACAACCAGAATAATGTTTGAGCAAACATCTGGGCACCCATGGCGCAGTCAAGTTGACACATAAAATTTACCTTCACAGAGAGGTTGAGTCATGTATGGCCTGATACACCCTGGCAAGACATTTGAACTTGATCTTCTCTGTGACAGGCAGGAGCTATCAAAGTTTCCAGCTAAGAATGATGTCATTGTGTTAGCTGGTGTGCAAGCTGCTGCTACTGCTTTGTGGAAGGTGGGATGGAAAGCAACTCCACTTAGATGCCCTAGGCTGATATCACTTCTAGATTACCGGCTTCATGAAATAAGTGGATTTCAGCTTAAGAGCTTTAAGTCTTTTTATTTATTTATTGTTTGGATGGGTAACAGGCAGAAGTGAAAAAGGCCCAGTTGCCCAGAATTCGAAAGTGCGGATCACAAAACAATAGAGGCCAAGAGCAACAAGTGTGGAAAAAGTATATAAATACCTATACGCACCCTAAGTATATACATAATACACATGCATATGGACATGGACACTCATACATGCAAATACGTGTTTATATTCAAAATATACAAGCATACAATATTCATATACACATTCCTCCAATTCTCCTTAGCATCTTAGAACAGATAAGATGACATATGCTAAAAGAAAGATGTTTCTAATGAATTCTTTTCCTTTCGGAACATTCCTCCTACAAGAAAAAAGTCCAGTCTTAAAATCTGTCTGCTGAGAGTTTTGTACGTGACAGACACTGTGATCAGCACTTTGCATTTATTTTCTTAGTTCACCATCACATCGAATGCTGGAAGGAAGTTCTCTTCTTGAACTAGTTGAGGACAATGAAGAAGTTCACCTGAGATTAAATAGTTTTCTACAGTAACATACAAGCAGAAACTACTGTGGACAGAAAACATGTTGAGTTGGACTTTTGGAAGCCCTTATATTCAACCTGGAGGAAACCTAGCAGAAGGGCGTGAGGTCTTCTCACTTCCAACGTGGAACATGTCTCAAAGACAACTTACTCACTCATCACTTTACAGGGAAGGAACTCACCCAGGTTAAGAGGTGGACAGAGTGAGACCTGGAGCTTGAACCAAGCCCCCAGATCATTTACCACTGGCTCACAGCTTCACAGGGGATGGTCACACAAGTGGGCAGCAATAGACCTGGAGCGGGAGCTGGCCTCCTGCCTCCCAGCCCAGTGCTCTTTTCATTACCCCACAAAAATTCAGCGTTGCTTAGACACAGTGTAAAAACAAACGTTTTGACTAAACCAGAGAAGAAGCAAATTTGAATGTCACCTTGTACAAAATCGGGGCCTCACAGAAGTCCTGTCTAAGTCACACCTTTGGAAATGCAATTGCTTATGGGCCTTTCACTGGGGCTCTGGTCATTCAGTGTGTCTGCTAGCTCTTTGACTTTACCTTTCTTTTCCTCTCACCTCTAGTCAAATAACTCATATTTATAAGTAAAATATAAAATACTGTGATGCAGAGTAGTGAAATTTGGATTCATGCTGCTTTAGAGGTCTGTGAACCAACAGCAATTACACCAGAAATTGAGGTGTGGGAGGATGCATGTGTACTTGGGTTGTGTGTTTCTAAATTTTGAGGTGATAAAATACCTACTGTTTTTTTCAACTTTTAAAGAAATGTATCCAAAATGACAGAAGACACTATTAAAGCATGGAAACTTTCAGGCCAATAATGGTAACTGATGGAAAAATAGGTATAATTTTTTATAGTGATAGTTTTAGCACGTAAGTTGTGTTATAATTTAGACCAGAAGAAAAAACTTAGAAGTAAACATGAACCTGACCATCTAGGCACATTCTGTGCATTTATAAAGCAGCCTAGAGGAGTTTTCAGGGTTAGGACAGCAAAGCCCATCTAAACCCCCTTCACTGGTGCCCCAGGAGTCCTGGAGTCTTGGTTCTGCAGGACCTCAACACTGACCTATTCCAGTGTCTATTCAGTACTTTGATTGTTATTTTGACTCTATGCACCTTTGCGCTCATCTCCCCTCATGACCTCTCACTCCCACCTTGCAAGCCTTTGATTAAATTACGCTGCTGCTTTCTTGAGGTACATGCTGCTGTCCTATGGCAATTTGTCCCATGATATGGTTTGGCTGTGTCTCCACCCAAATCTCATCTTGAATTGCAGCTCCCATAATCCCCACGTGTACTGGGAGGGACCTGACGGAGGTAACTGAATCACGGTGGCTGGTCTTTCCTGAGCTGTTCTCATGATAGTGAACTTGGCTCACAAGATCTGATGGTTTTATAAAGAGCAGTTTCCCTGCACATGCCCTCTTGCCTTCCACCATGTAAGACGTGACCTTGCTCCTCATTTGCCTTCCACCGTGATTGTGATGCCTCCCCAGCCATGTGGAATTGTGAGTCCATTAAACCTCATTTCTTTCTAAATTACCCACTCTCATGTATGTCTTTATTAACAGCATGAGAACATACTAATACATCCCAATCCTCCCCACCAGGGTTACACAGATCCAACCAGTCCCCTTGCTCATGATGCCACATTTCCCTGTGTCCACCCTCCTCCAGGTTCTAGTCCTCCTCTTCTTTCTGTGACCATCCCATGCCTTGCTATCTTGTCTCCCATTGACATCTCATCAGGTTAAGACTGACACCAGACATTAGCCCTTATCAGCTCAGAGAGGATGGGAGGGCCATCATTCATTGACTCATAGCCAATAAATAATCATTTCTTCATATTCTCTCTGGAGGACAGGGAATTTCCCTTATGTCTCACATGTCCAGTTATTTTTATGGACACAAAAATAACATTTTATGTTTTTCCATAATGTATTTTATTTTGAAGTTCACAGCCTTTTACAGCAACCCTCCCAGAGGCAGCCACTGGAAAATGCCAAAGAAGGCAACTACGAGCCGGGAGGGGAGGCCTGGTAGGGCTTTACCTGTTGTGACAAATTTGACTACTTTTTATTTCTTTTGTTATATTTGTCCAAATTATTGTTCTCCTTGTTTTTGACTGGCCTCATTTTCTACCATTTGCCCACACGTGGCTAGCTGTAGTGTTGGAATATACTTTAGCATGACGTTGGGAAAACTATAGGAAAGAGGAAAGAGGAAAGAAAAAAATATGCCTCATTCCTTTGAAGGTGTCACCGTTCTATTCACCTACTTGTAAGTTTAATTCTAATTTCCCCTTAGTATCCCTGTTTTCTGCCTCCAATATTCTTTACCTTTTCTGTCTCTTTGCTCCTCCTTTCTAGCTACCAGCTTCTCTTGAAAACGGCTTGTCAGAATTCTAGAGAGAGGCACAGGATGAGGGGCCACTCTACATAGTGTCATGAAAGGGACCCGCGGGAGGTAACTGAATCATGGGGGCGGGTCTTTCCCATGCTGTTCTCATGATGGTGAATATGTCTCACGAGATCTCATGGTTTTATAAAGAGCAAAATCTGGTGGTTTTATAAAGGGACACAGGACGAGGGGCTACTCTACATCATTTTGCCCCACTCGGAACCCACAGTCCTGTACAAGGAGTAAAGGCCCTGGAACACAATGCTAACGTTCTCTACAGAAGTGTCTGTTGCATGAAATGCGGAACAGAATGATAGTAATACACATTACTGGCCAAAATAATCCAGAGATGCCAGCCTATTTAAATATTCTCATTTTAGGACAAAAATTGGAGGCTTAAGAAATACTTGAAAATAGTGATTTTTATTTAAGTTCAACATTTTCTGCTTATGTTGACTGTGACTACAGTCCCATAATGTATTCCTGGGCTCCAAATATGAGTTATATTAAACCATTTTCTGAGAAAAGTGCAACATAATATGTCTTTTATTCCCATGGGTTCCTCTTCATATTGCCTCACCACCAAAAGACCAAAAAGATATTTTAATTAATAATAAGAAGAATGACTATGAAGTTATTAGTGACTTTGTTCATATATGAGAAACAGGACAGGTTTTACATGCAATAAATTCCTTAAATAATCATTTTATGGATATCTGAAGTAATTTACAAAGGCAAAAATTGATAACGTGCAATTCTCAGTTATGTCACACATCGTTGATTTCACCTATAAACACTTACTACACTTGTAATTAACCATATTCATAAAGATTGTCAATAGAAAGGGAAAGTCCTGTTTTCGCATAATAAATAATTACTTTTTTTGTTTATTTTCTGGTATTCTCTTCTGCTCCATATATACTTAGAGTTTTGATCCCCTGTGTGTTCTCTGTATTTTCAGCAGAAAGAAGAGTTTCTCAAAGGAAATATAGATGGGTGGGGGAGGGAACTCGACATGTCTTATATTTTTAAACATTCTATACCTAGAATAAAGCTGATATATATATTGTATTGAAATGACATTGCTGTGCAAATGACATCATTATATGTTTAGAAATTCCAAACGTTTCTGTAAGCTATTAGAATTAAAAAGTCAAATTTCTATATAACAAAATAAAAATTTAAAAACGTTTATAGTAGCAAAACAACACACATAGAATATATAAAAAATAAATCAAACAAAAGTGTGTAAGACCTCTACACCGAAAACTATGCAACATTAATGAAAGCAATTCCACTGCTGGGTATATACCCAAAGGAAATTCAATCAGTAAGTTAAAGAGATAGCTGCACTCCTGTGCCCATAGAAGCACTATTCACAACACCCAAGATATGGAATCAATCCAAGGGCTCATCGATGGATGAATAGATAAGGAAAATCCAAGAGTTCATCGATGGATGAATAGATAAGGAAAATGTGGTATAAAAACAAATTTCAGCCTTAAAAGAGAAGGAAATCCTGTCATTTATAACTATAGAAACCTGGAGGGCATTATGTTAGGTTAAATAAGCCAGGCACAGAAAGACAAGTATGAGGTAAGGTCACTTATATGTGGAAGCTAAAAAAGGTGAACTCCTAGAAACAGGCAGGAGAATGGTGATTGTCAGGAGCTGGTGGGAAGAGGGTTGGGGAGATGTTGGTCAAGAGGCGTCAAGTTTCTGTTAGACAGGAGAAGTAAGTTCAAGAGACCTATTGTACAACACGGTGATTCTGCTTAGTAACAGTGTGTTGCACACTTGAAAACTGCTGAGAGAAGATTAAGTGTTCTCACCACAAAAAATAATAAATATGCGAGGTAATGGATACGTTAATAGCTTCATTTGGCCATTCCACAAAGTCTACATATTTTCAAACATCATATTGTACATCCCAAGTATGTATAATTTCTACTTGTAAAAATTGGCCGGGTGCAGTGGCTCATGCTTATAATCCCAGCACTTTGGAAGGCCGAGGGGGGTGGATCATCTGAGGTCATGAGTTCAGGACCAGACTGGCCAACACGGTGAAACCCCGTCTCTACTAAAAATACAAAAATTAGCCAGGTGTGGTGGTGCACACCTGTAGTCCCAGCTACTCGGGAGGCCGAGGCAGGAGAAGTGCTTGAACCCAGGAGGTGAAGATTGCAGTGAGCCAAGATTGTGCCACTGCACTCCAGCCTGGGCAATAGAGTGAGACTCAATCTTGAAAAAAAAAATTAAATAAATAAATAAATAAGAAGAAAAGAAATTATATACCTAAATATACAGAGAGATATATTATGCTTATAGCTTAAAAATAAATACTATATTAATTTCAATTTTTCTCCCAACAATCTGTACATATGATGCAATTACAATTAAAATTCTAGCAGGCTTTTTACAGACTGTTGAAAAATTGTTCCTAAAATTTCTGTGGCAATGCAAATGGTCAAGGCAATCTTGAAGAACAAGAATAGAGCTAAGTTACTGAAGCTACCAGATATTCAGATCTGATCTAAAGCTGCAGTAATTAAGACAGAAGCGTCAGATAGAGAAACAGACCAATAGAACACAACAGAGTGTAGAATCATCCCACACACAAAATTCACCTGGTTGATGAGAACTGTGGTGCTGCAGAATGTGGACAGGCAGGATTTGTTTTAATAAATTGGGCTGAGTAAACAGGGAAAAGCGGAAAATTCATCTTAACCTTCACTTCACCAGTTCACAGAAACAAACCAGATGTGCTGCAGATCTAAACGTAAAAAATGAAACAATAAAGCTTTTAGAATACATAGATCATCCCTATGTTTTGGAGTAAGCAAACATTTCTTAAATAGGACAAAGCTATGAACAAAATATTAATATATTTGACTACAATAAGATTAAGTACTTCTGTTTATCAATGGGCATTCAAAGAGTGAAAAGACAAACCGTAGAGTTAGATGTTTGCAATGCATCCATCCAACAAAAGATTCACATACAGATATATAAAGAACTTGAATGAATCAATAAGAAAAAAAGCAATGAAAAATCAGTAAAAGACAGGGAAGCAAGTTAAATAGGTATTTCATAAAAGCATGTGAAGATGGCCAATAAATACGTTCAAAGATGTTGAACTTCCCTTGTCACCAGGAACATGCAAATTACATTTTCAGTGTGGTGTTGCTGTATGCCCAACAGAAAAACTAAGATGAAGAAATACTTTCCATGCTGTGTTATGTAAAAGGCGTGGAACCACCAGAACCCTTGTTCATTTCTGGTGGGAGTACAAATTGTTAAAACTTTGGAAAAGAGCTAGGTCAGTGAACACAGTATTGTTAATAGCACTCTTTATCATAGCTCAAAACTGCAAACTATCCAAATACCCAGCACCTGTATGGTGGGTCCAGAAATTATGACAGAGCCACACAATGGAACTCTCAAGCAATGATGATGACTGGGCCACAACTTTCTGCAGCGATGTGGATACATCTCAGTAGCCAATGCCTGACAGGAGAGTACACAGCCTCAGTTTATTCTACAAATTCCGGAAACGGAAAAAATTAACCTATGGTCTTGTGGGTCAGGACAGTGGTGACTCTTGGAGGAGGTAGTAACTGAAGAGATGGAGGGTGGCTTCCCAGATCCTGGCTGTCCTCTGGTTCTTGATTAGGGCTCTGCTGAATACGGTCACCACAACCTGATTCAGTTCTCACTGCGGCTGAGTGTGTGGGGGCGCAGATGACAGGCCACCACAACCTGATTCAGTCCTCACTGCGGTGTGCTCTGTTTGTGAAAATCTATTGCACCATATGCTGTACACTTAGAGTTTTATCGTTTTTCTTACAGAAGCTATTCTCCAGTAGAAGATTCCCCAAACTAAGTTCATATAAAACAAGATAATTCGATGAATTTAATGATTCTTTCAAACCTTTGATTTCTAAAACCAATTTTTTTGGCTTACTGGAGTTCAGAATTCTTGATGTTGCATGATAACCTTGCTCACGTGAATCAATTTAGACAAGCAATATTCATTCTGATTCCTAGAGAGTATTCAGTGTAAAATTCACACGTTCACACACTTTTTTAATACACTACTTTCAAGGTGTCAATAAATTTTGGCATACCCTCCTCTGTGACAGGAGGCGTTTCTATGTGAACGCTTGTACCCACACCATCTCTCAAAATGAAATGCAGATTGTGCCACATTTATGTAAATGTGGTTACACTGGGGTCTTTTTAGGTCAATTGTACAGACAATAATGAACAAGGAAGTTTGACAGTATCATTTTAGAAAAGTGAAACTAGGCTGGGCGCAGTGGCTCACGCCTCTAATCCTACCACTTTGGGAGGCTGAGGCAGGTGGATTGCCTGAGCTCAGGAGTTTGAAACCAGCCTGGGCAACATGGGGAAACCCCATCTCTACTGAAATTACAAAAAAATTAGCCAGGCGTGGTGGCGTGCTCCTGTAGTCTCAGCTACTCAGGAGTCTGAGGCAGGAGAATTGCTTGAACCCGGGAGACCGAGGTTGCAGTGAGCAGAGATCATGCCACTGAATTCCAGCCTGGGTGAAAGAGTGAGACTCCGTCTCCAAAAAAGAAAAAAGGGAAATTAATCAACTCCTGAGGAAATCGGAATGTTCTCTGAACAAGGTGCTTTCCCTCAATAGGTATGAATCTACTTTTATGCCATGACACAACATCAAACTTGCTATTTCTACACGTCCCTCCCTCCAGCCTCTCCAGGAGAGGTGTACGGTCAGCACCACACACCCCACATTCCCCAGGCAAGTGTTCAGGAGGTGAAAGGGGCCCGGGTCCAGGCTACCCTCTGCCTTGGTGTGGGATACCTTTGCTCCATGCAAGGGGTGAATTTTCTTATTTGCAAAACGTATTACGAGGGCCAGCCGCATGTTATTACCTTTCCTCAGTCCCTCTCTCCTACGTTTTTAAACAGTGATTTCAAGACATTTAGGAAAATATAAATTCCCCTCCTTGACACTTTGAAAGGGTTAGATGGTTTGGGTTTACAATGGCCTTATTATCTATGAATATCTTGTTCTGATCATGCATGAAAAAAATGATGGCAAGCATGTAGAGGTGATCTATTTTCCTATTCTGTAAGATGATTTGACTGCTGAAACTAAATAAGTATGTCCTTCAAATCTCCCTTTTTTTCTGCTTGTCCTTGTTTCTTTAATTGTGTTGATCTTTTTACCCACTCTTGCCAGTTGTCCCACCTCAACCTATGTTCATACACACACACACACACACACACACACTCTCACCCAGCTCCTACCCCAAATCATGTGACAAGCATTTCTATTATTGAGATTTTTTTTTCTGGCACTCACACTTGGCATTTTTTACAGTCTAGTTTGGTGTTATGTTTCTCGTACCTGAATTGTGGAATTGTCTTTTTACTCAGACTTAGCTATGTATACAACGGCCCTGGCAAAGAGGGAGTCTGCCAAGCCATGGGGCACGGAGGCAAATCCACGGACAGCCTCTCATTCTGGAACGCGTGTCGCTCTGATGCTGTAGTAATTAGGTGAACTTGAAGCAGTACTTGGATTTGAGAATTGTCCTTGAGTGTGTTCTGCAATAAATTATTTAAGTGAGATGTGGAGGAACTAATTGGTTAATAACCATAATTGGGATTAAAGAGTAATTTTGATTTTTAAAAGATGCTTAAAAGGATAAATATTCAGTTGTCTCATTTTGCTATTAAAAAAAATAAGTCTCCTTCAATGACTTCACATAATGGGAAACACAGGTGGGCTAAATGCTACCCTCGTGTCGAGGTGACTAGCTGTTGTCAAAGCCCCTGCTGGGGGCAGGCTACTGGAGGCAAGCTGTTTGCCTGTGCTTTGCCCTAAGGATATTGACTATTATTATTTATGATTTATGTTGCTCAGTGAATGTACACTGTGCAGAGCAATAGATTAAATGGTGCTGAACAAAGAACACACTTCCAGCCCCCAGGAGGGGACTTAAAATGTAGACACTTAAGTGGCACAGTTTAGGACTTGCATGGAGCGTGTGGGTGTGGGGCACCCTGAGCACAATGGCTGAGGGAGGGGTTGACGCTTTATTAAAGAGAGAAGAAAGCCAGCAATTGGGTCTGAGTTAGGCAGTGCATAAAAAAGAAAGCACAGTACTGGCTTTAAGAGAAGAAAACAAGGCAACATGGGAAGAAAATTCAGACAGAAAAGAGGGACAAAACCAACTGAATTTGCTCTAGAGTTGTAGTAATCTTTCCAAAGACCACTCAGACACATTTAATCATTTATTTTTAAACTAGATCATCAGTATGGATTTTACCTATGTAGAGTTTGTGTCGTTTTTCTTATCAATGATTTATAAGATTTTATAGTGTTAGTAAGCAACTAGTTTACTACGTAGCTTTGCTTATATTTGGGTCTGTGTGATTCCAAGAATCTGCATCTTCTTTGTCTATCCCTTCTTTGTATATAGCAGCTAGCCCAGTTCTTTGCACATAGTATGTGCTCAATAAGTATTTATAGATTGCCTGAGGATAGAATTCAGGTTTTTCCCTCTTTGAGTGGAAAAGGGCATATAGATGGATCTTAAATTCCGATGTTTCAGGTGCTTGGTATCAGCCATATGTAGTCCGTAACTTCAGGGCTGCACTACTATGAACAAACAGATACTATGGAGGCAGGGCCAGTTGCACTAACTACCCAAAGGTTTAATTCAGAAGGGCGTTTTAAAGTTGTACCCGTAAATTCAGGACACATGCCAGGTCTAATTCTGGAAATTCTGGAAATAATCAATTCTGTTCACATGTAATAAGTAGTACCACTTCATGACCAAATGCTGATGTTTGCTTTCTTATTCCTTTTTATAACCAAAGTCTTACTTCCCAAATGGTATCTCTTCCAAGAAATTTCTAATCTGAAAGGAAGTCCAAATTGGCACAGGGATAGCAACTTCCTTGGCACAAGTGACTATTTAGAAAGTAGTATTCTGAGTATTCTGCAAGGATGGTTTAAATAACTCATGCTCATATTTGCATATTGCAATGGCAGGGCTTTGCTGTAAAGGAAAGACTGGTGACACTGAGTCAACTCCCTCCTATTCAAAGTCACAGCCTCTGCCTCTCAATTGCTTCTTTGCACTGTGCTTAAAACCAGGGCAAATATTTACCTGCCTAGGAAAGCATCTTCACCTTGTGGCCTCTAAGAGAAAGAAAACAAACTCTTTAGCCTGTCAGACAAAGACCCACAACTATTGGACCCAACCCACCACCTGACTCCACACTCACAGGGACCTGAGAGTGCTCTGTTCTGGGGGCAGGCACTTTCAGTGCTCTCTGACTGTAGCTCTGTTCCCCTACATCTGAGGCCATTCCCAGACTTTTTTCCTTCTGCAAGTGCTGATGGAATATCACATTTAATAGATTCTACAGGAGTTCAGGAAAAAAAAAAAGGTGATACTTAGTAAGCATTGCAGAAACATGTTTGGGCTGAATACATTCTAAAATATCAGTATTATCTAATGTACTTATTAGTAGGTTTTGCTAACCTTCTCTTTTTGAAGTATTATTTCAATATCAAAACATTAAAAAATGTTGTTAATGATCTATTATGTCATCACCTTGACATAGTTTATTTATTCTATATTTCTTTCTAGTCTAACTATATCAATTCATGTTTTTACATAGATTTAATAATGGTACACATACAATTTTATGTTGTTTTATTATTTTTATAGTGCTGTATTTATTTTTTTCATAAATATACTATTAGTGCTTATAATATATCATAGGGTTACTTAATCATATATTTATGGCCATTCTCTAATTGCTGGATACTCACTTCTAAAGCTTTACTTATAAATAATGAGATGATGTACATCTTCAGGCATTGTAGCATCTCAACTTATTTTAATTATCTCCTTAAAATAAGCTTGAAAGCAATTATTAGGTCAAAAATTAAAAACAGCAAATTTCTGATAGTATTTTCTTAAATAGATACTTTGATATTTTAGTGCCTTCATTAACAAATTTCAACATACATAAGAATTGTTCTGAAACCTTATTTAAAAATACAGATTTTCTGGGTTTTACCTGGGGATATGATGATACAGGACAATGGAAGTGGAGCCTAGAAATCTGAATTTCAGCTATCACCTTGGGTGATTCTGATGCAGATATTTACGTTATTAAATAGAAAGAAAAATAGAAACAGAGATGTAAGAAAGTCTTTAAGGAAATCTAGTTTTACCTTGCCTTCCTTGTGTGGCCACATATTGTTCTAAATATTGTAATTCAGAAATTCAGGTTAACACCACATCAAGAATAATAGGAGAATATTTTTAATGTGCCTGATGCTCTTATTGAGTCCAATTTATCTTATGGTATTAATTAACTTATTTAAAAGTTTCTTTCTAAAGAGAGAAGGCTGAAAACACCTGACAGAAAATAGTATAACTGAATACACATTCCATACCTGAACAGAAAAAGGACAAAGGGAGCCCGAATAGTGATGTGGGGGCGTCTGTGGATACGGGCGCCTTTGGAAAGCACATGCCACATACACGTTAGTGCCATGCAGAGCATTTCCTGAAACATGAGGAGACCACACATCTTCATATGTTTCTTGCTAGGCTTCTAGGACAACCTGCAACACTTTATTACTACTTTGAGTCAGAATGATGTTTGTGATTTTCTTTCCTGGAGGGTTTCTCTTTCCCAAAGGTGGTTAAGGGAAAAAAAAAAAAAGAAGAAGAAGAAGAAGTAGCCAGCTGTGGCCTGTTTGGTTTGGGTGGCAAAACAGCCAAAAATTTAAAGGGAAAAGTTATAATAATAAGGGTGATAGCTGGAGAAAATCTGGGATAATAAAGTCTGCACGAGTCCCTGACTGATGGTTAGGCTCTGCATTTGTGTGGAAAATTACAGAAAGCCCCAAAACAGCAAGGGTGCTTTCAAACTTGCTGAATTTTAAAATGCATCCTTGAACTAGAGACAGCTTAACCAGATGCCTGAAGCCAAATTGGTTTGAGAAAACTAAGCATAGCCTCTGACTAAATCCCTGGCTGAGAATTAAAATAAACAGGACCAAGGGAGGCACCTACATAGGCAGGTTTAAAAAAAAATTAAAATGGGTGGAAGAAATATTTCACAGTTTGTGTGCAAGCACATTAATTGCCTAATAAAACAAAATGAATAAACAAAAATCTAAGGAACAAACAGAATCCAGGGTTGCTACAATCTACAATATCTTGTTTTCAGCCAAAAATTATTAGCCACAAATGTAAATGGGATAGTATGACCACAATCAGGAAAAATAACTTTGAGTGGGTCTTGATTTTGAATTAGCAGTCATTAACTTAAAAGAAGCTATTATAAATATGTTCAAACAATTATAGAGCAATTATGATCCAATAATTTAAATAAAGCATACTATTAGTGAGTAAACAGGAAATCTCAGTGGAGAAGGGAAAAGTATTTTTTTAAAAAAGATCAAAATTCTAAGGCGTAAAAACACCAACTCTGAAACAAAAATTCATTGAATCAGTTAATCCGTAGCACTGACCTGGCAGAAGAAAGAACTGAGATTTTAAAAATTAGATAAATTAAAAAGTATCCAATTTGAAAAGCACAAAAAAAAGGATAAAAGTGAAGAGAGATGCAAAGATTTATTAAACATTATCAAACATTTCAACATATGTGTAATTGGAGTTCTAGAAAGACAGAAGGAAAATACAAATCACAAAGAATATTTAGAGTAGTAATGCCTAAAAAATCCCCAAATTTGATGAAAACATTGATTTTCATATCCACAAAGCTCAAAAAGTCCCAAGTAAGATACATACAAAAAGAAATGCACCTAAACACTCCATATTCAAGCCACTAAAAACCTAAAGCAAAGCAAAAGTCCTGAAAGCAGTGAAGAGAAAAAAAAAGACAATTCACATATGAAAAGGATGGATATAACTTATAGATGACTTTTCATCCAAAGCAGTGGAATCCATAGGATTTGAAATAACATGTTCAAAACACTGAATGAAAAAAAATGCCTTCTGTGTATAATCAAACTATCCTTTAAAAATGAAAGCAGAATAGGGGCATTTTTGATAAACAAACCCTGACAGAATTCTTTGCTAGTGACCTGCACAGTAAAAATACTAAGGAATGTCTTTCACCGGAAGGTTTCAGATGAAACCTCAGATCCATGAAAGAAATAAAGAACACAAGAAATGTTAGATATAAAATATTGCTTAATGATTTTAAAATAAAATATTGGTTTATTATACATATTCCGTATACAATGGAACAATTATATATTATTATCTTAATTCTATATATGTTTATTTTTTCTTGACTTTATTAAAAACATATGACTGCTTAAAGTGAAATTTATAAAAATGTATTTTAAAGTTTATAATGTATATTGATGTAATATAAATAACAACAAAAGAACAATGGAGTGGAAGGAAATGGGAACATACTGATATAAAGTTTTTACATTACATTGAATATCTGTCAATATTGACTTGAAGTTAAAAATGAATATTGTATTATATTACCTAGAATATAAACACAAAGAAAAATAAACGTTCAGTATAATAACTAAAATACATTTATTCAACACACACAAAAAAACCCATTAACTTAATAAGAGAGAAATAAAAGAAGAAAGCAGACCAGTAAAGAGCAAAGGGCAGCAGACTAGATCTGGACCCAACCCCATCAGTGGTTCTATTAGACTCAAGTAGACTCACTCTAAGACAGGCCTCATCCTACTGTGGACCATGAGGACAGCATGGCCTGCAGTGTGTTCATGAGCCAAGAGTGGTTTTTATCTATTTAAAAGACTGTTAAGGGAAGAGAAAGACAAAAGCACACATAAAAATGAAGACAAAGATGGCGAAGATGATAATGATTATAAGAAACAGAGAAGAGCAGGAGGAAGGTGGTGCAGCAGATATTGTAGGTGGTCTTTATAGAAAATATTGGCTGAAAATTTGACTAATATTAATAAAAGGCAAGAATTTTCAGACTAGATAAAGAAAATTACTAAGACTTTGTCAGACACCAGTACAAACCCTACAGTTATTAGAGGGACAAAAAAAAGAATTACATGAAAAAGTTACATCAGGAAATTTAATGGTTTAGATGAAAGTAGACAAATTATTTGAAAGATATAAATTATATAATATGTCTCAAGAAAAAGTAGAAAATCTGGGCAATCCTATGTTTACTAAAGAAATTTAAATACAAATTAAACCTTTTGCTCATATACATATAACCACACGCACAAACACACACACACTAGGCCTATATATTTCCACTACTGAATTATCTCAAATATTTATAAAAATACTCTTGCAGTAAAAAGAGGAAGAAAGAACACCTTCCAACTTATTTTTGAAGGCCAGTGTTACATCAGTACCAAAACAGGAAAAATAAATCAAAAGAAAACATTCATATTTCCAAAACACACTGATTCAAAAATTCTTATAAAAATATGCAAACCAAATAGAACAACATATGAAAAGGACACTACACAAAAATTAGGTTGGGTATATACACAAAATTCAAGTTTCATTTAACATCTGAAAATCATTTAATGTAATGCTATACTGGAAGAAAAGTAAGAAGTCAAATCATCTTAATAGATGCAGAAAAATCATTTGACAAAATGCAACAAAGATTCACACTGAAACTGTCAGCACACAAGGAATAAAAGAAAACTTCTTCAACCCGACAGAAGGCATCTACAGATACCTACATCTAACAGCACATTTAACGAGAAATATCTGAATATTTTCTGTTTATATTCAGGAACAAGGCAAAATGTCTGCTTTCACTAATTTTATTCAACTTTGTGTTGAAGTCATAGTACAAATATGACAAGAAAAAAGAGTATATTCTTGGAAAAAAAAAGAATGGTATTCATTCACAGATGATATGACTATGAACCTAGAAAGTCTTAAGGAAACTCCAAAATAACCTACAACAAATAATTTTGCAAATTTTCAGATTATGTAAATACAAAACCTGTTTTCTATATTAATAGTGAACAATCTGAAACGTTCCATTCACAGAGCATAAAAAGTAAAATACTTAACAACAAATTTAAATATAAATATGCACTGGTTACTGTAAACAGAGGAATTAAAGAATACTAAAATACATGGAGGAAAAACTTTGTCCCCTGATTGTAAGACTCAATATAGCTAAGATGAAAATATTCCCTGAATTGATCTGGAAATTTAATGTAATATGCACTAAAATCTATGAAAGTGCTTCTGTAAAAATTTAGAAGTTCATTCTGCAATGTACAGGAATGCGAAATGCCTAGAATAGTCAAAACAGCTGTAAGTGACCAAAGTTCAGAGACCTGCACTGATTTTAAGATTTCTCTAAATGTTTCATATTTTAGACAAAAGATATTAGCACAAGGATAGACATATACCTCAATAAGAGAGAACTGAGAGCCCAGAAATGAATCAAATTTATAAGTTCAATTGATTTTTGAAAAATGTACTTAGGTTATTTTCAGAGAAAAGAATTGCCTTTTTAATAAATAGTGCTAAAATATCTAGATGTCTGTATGAAAATAAAAAGAACCTTGACCCATTCCTCACACAGCAGATGAAAATGACTTCAAATGGACCAAAGGTCTAAACTTTATAACTACAACTCTGAATATTATAGAAAATATATACAAAAAGTTTTGTAATCTGGAGATAGAGGTTTCCTAAGTAGGAAACAAAATACAAGACTTAAGAAAAAAAAAAAGGGGCCAGGTGTGGTGGCTCACACCTGTAATCCTTGCACTTTGGGAGGCTAAGGTGGGTGGATCACAAGGTCAGGAGTTTGAGACCAGCCTGGACAATATGGTGAAACCCTGTCTTTACTAAAAATACAAAAATTAGCCGGGCGTGGTGGTGGGCACCTGTAGTCCCAGCTACTCGGGAGGCTGAGGCAGGAGAATCACTTGAACCTGGGAGGCCAAGGTTGCAGTGAGCCAAGATCACTCCACTGCACTCCAGCCTGGGTGACAGAGAGAGATTCCATCTAAAAAAAAAAAAAAAAAAAAAAAAAGAAGATAAAGAAAAGAGAAAGGAAAAAAGGTTGATAAATTAGACAACTCTGCAAGAGACATCATGAAGAAATAAAAAGGTAAGCCACACTCTACAGGAATAGATAATCTTTTCAATACATAAATCTGGCAAAGGGTTGTATCAATAATATATAAATGCTTGTGAAACTTAAGTAACAAGAAGATAGACAATTACAAAAAAGGTGGGAGGGGACATAAGATTTGAACAGATATTTCACAAACGAAGATATGCAAATGGCCAATCAGCACATGAAAAGCCTTTTAATATCATTGACCAGTAAGGTAACCTTTATACCAGTACACACATTTTAGAATGACTAAACTTGAAAGGACTGAATTCCAAGAGTGGGCAAGTGTGTGCACCCTGGAACCCTTAAGCGTTGCTAGTGAGAAGGCAAGATCATATAGCCACTTTGGGAAATAGTTTAGCAGTGTCTTCTAAGTTTAGTATGCTCTTACCATAGAACCCAGAAGTTTCACTACAAGGCGTTTATTCAATAGTAATGAAAACATTTGTCCACACAAAGATCAGTACACAAGTGTTCATAGCAGCTTTTTTATTTGTTATAATTATTTTGTGACTTTTACGTTTTTAAAGCATTTTAATCGATTTTGGGGGTAAAGTGCAGTTTTGTTACATGGATCTAATTTGTAGTGGTGAAATTGGAACTTCTAGTATAACCATCATCCAAATAGTGGACATCGTGTCCCTTAGGTACTTTCTCATCCCTTACCTCTTATGAAGTGCTTATCACTGAGCTGGGGAATGGGGATCATCAGTGAACAACTGGAAATACACAGGACACAGTCTGCCTTGGAGAGGACATGTGACTCTCCCCTGCGCTTGAGTTGGGCACATTTTGTACAGAGTGATTGTTTGTGATGTGATAAAGGGAACCTTCAACAGTCTCCCACTTCACTACCCATATTGCTTCTTAAGTACTGTTCCCAAGCCATTGAGTGAGCCCTCTCCCAGGGTACAGTGCCAGCTCTGAAGCCTTTGGGACTTTAAAATCTACCCTAGAGGATCTTGCTGGTTTAGATAAATGCGCCCATACCCAATATCCATCATGTGAGTGTTTCTTATCTGGAAAAAAGCAACCGATCTGAAATATGATGGAGGTGGTGGCAAAGTCCTAAGGTCTTGGTGGGGTGGAATGGCTACTTCTTTAATAGGGTAGAAATTGCAAGAACTCCCCAAGGACAGATGAGAAATGTGGAGGAAGTCTCTCCAATCTATAGATGCTGGTTTTGGGGTTTTTTAGGCACAGAAGGTTTTGTTTGTTGGTTGGTTGGTTGTTTGGTTGTCTACGGCCCCACACACAACTCCAGGAATGAGAATAAATCTCCTGAGTCTGCCAAGCCAAGACTGTTCCCCTTCTCTTCTCACTTCTAGAACCAGGTCTAGGGAACCCTCTGTAGTCCACTTGAGAAGTGGAGCCTGGATCTAGACAGAGTCCCCAGCTTCTGAATCCAAAACTACAAGGCTTTTAAGCACTCACAAGAAATTGCCTAACACATACATGTATGTGTATGCACCCGTCAACACACTGCAAGTCCTTTCCATAGCCCTGGCTCTGAACTACGTATGGAGGTCACACAGAAGAAAAAATGCTAGGATCTTTTCTTCTAGAATTTAAAAGAACACCTGTAGAGGATACTGCACAATTAAATGTCACTTGTGGCTTACTGTATGAAATGAACACTGTGTAAATGGTGTCTTTATTTGGCTCTGTGTTCTGAGCTTACAGGAGGGAGGGGAAGCTCACTTTGGGCTGGAGTGGTCAGGAAATTTTTCTTTGTGAAATTAGAACCTGAGCTGAGTCTTAAAAGATAGATGCAATTGACCCAGAGTGGATGGAGAGGCTTTGGAGTTTGACCTGTGCTGGGGTTCGGAGGTGGAGATGTGCCAGGATGAGTAGACAGGCCTGGCTGAACCTGAGCATGGGGGCAGGGATGGCAGAGCCCGTGGGAGGCAGGAGAACATGCAGACATGCAGAACACTGAGCAAGAGAACCAAGACTTTTCCTTGAAGGAAATTCTGGATGTTAGAGGAGGAAAGCAATGGCCTAGAAAGATGATTCTGAAGGCTTTGAGGATGAAGCATTAGCATGAGATACAGAAGTAGAGAATGATTCAGGCTCCGATCCAGGTGGTAACAAGGAAAGAATAGTCGAAATGGGAAAATAGGGATAGATAAGAGAAATATCACGATTCTTTTTTTCTTTTTAAACAATTAGAAGATCTCAGGGGAGGATGGGATTGAGAGGTGACGTAGGGAGAGCAAGAGAACCAGGTGCATTCTAGCAGGACTCAGATGTGAGTCCCAGAGCCGCACAAGAATACAGGGGAGGAGCTTGGGAAGTAGACTTCCCAGGAAGCAGGAGAGTGTCCTGTCAGTTACTGAGACTGAGATTTACAGTGAACTCTACAACTGGACATTATAGTTGGATATGGAATATGAGGGTTGAGAACTTCCAGGGGAAGAGAGTGAATTATATTTTAGAGTCATCAATTTCAGCTGGATGCAGTGGCTCACACCTGTAATCCCAGCCCTTGGGAGGCCAAGGCAAGTGTACGGTCTGAGGTCAGAAGTTTGAGACCAGCCTGGCCAATGTGGCGAAACCCCGTCTCTACTAAAAATACACACAAAGAAAAGAAAGAAAAGAAATGAAAAATTAGCTGGGCATGATGGTACATGCCTGTAGTCCCAGCTACTTGGAGACTGAGATGGGAGAATTGCTTGAACTGGGAGGCAGAGTTTGCATTGAGCTGAGATCACACCACTGCACTCCAGCCTAGATGACAGACCAAGACTCCATCTCAAAAAAAGAAAGAAAAAAAGAAATTATACTGAAAGGCATGAATGTGGTCTCTTAGAAGAAACTCACTTAAAGATGATGTCTCATCACGTACCTTGACATCAGCAAGTCTGTGTTGAACAAATGAAATTTATGTTTGACCTGTATTCTTGCAATCCATCCTCTTGCTTAGGGTTGAGTCTAGATATTGCAGGAAGGACAACAGTGGTGATGTGGATGCTGAGTCAAGTGAACCTCTGCTTACCTATGGCTTTGCCTATATATTTGCGAATTTGTGACCACCTACCCATGGTGTCAGTTCCCGTCCTTTCCAGCTCGTTGCTGCTATACCTATTGACATTTCACTCATTAAGCGTCCTCGAGCTTCCTAGAATGCAGAGACTAAGTCAACAATTATTTGTTGATTTCTGACTATGCACCCAACACGGTACTAGGCACTGAGGATACCAAATAAATAAGTCATAGTCCATGCTCATAATTTATTAGGGGAAGGCCACACAGGCAATTGGCCATTATAAAAATGTGTAATGAGTGCACTAATCGAGTTATAAATCAATAAACTGTTGGTGGAGTGCAGCTGATGGGAGGCAGTGGGTTCTCGTAGGAAGTGGCATTTGATCTGGACCTTAATGGATGAAGAATAGTGAGGACAAAGCTTTCTGGGGAGGAGGAAACACATGAACAAAGAAATGAAAGCATGAAATTACGTGTAGTGTTTACCTTCGTGATTCATGTTAAAAATGAACTGGTTTGTTCAGACAGAGGCCGAAGTGCCCTGGGATAATCTCTGTGCTGAGTCCTGGAGAGCATCAGCATCCTATGACCCCTTCACCTTGCCCAGGGATCAGCTGGCATTTCTAGTGTGATGTGTGTGTGCACCAGCATTCAATTTGCAAGTCGCAGCTGACAGGCTTTCATCTAGAGCTTGCTTTGCGCAGATGAGCATAAAGCATGTGAGAGCCTCAGGAGATGGCTGAATTCTGGGCCCACGAGGGAAGACTCTCATTCTTTCACATTCTCTGGACACTTGAGATCCTTTGTAGCCCCAAAAGGGAGGAACCTGAGAGCTGAGCATTGTGTGCCTGAACTGCATTGAACACTGAGGAGAATTAGTGTATTCACTGTGATCTCTTAATAGCAGAGTAAATGTTGAACCAGGTTTTGTATCCCTTAATTTCTTGCCTTGCCTAATTTTTCCAGTTCATTTTGTATGAGTAACTGAGGCCATGCAGCCCAGGCACTGGCGTTTTTCAGCACTGTCAGTCTTTGAACACGAGATCAATCTGTCTTTCTTGACTGCATTGTGGGTGCCCTTGCACGAGAGATGAAGGCAATTTGGGAGCTGCAGCTGTCAACCTCTCGTTTGAACCCATGGCCCACGTGGCTCTTTAGGCATGGGTGGAAGATGGGGTTTCTGTTATAGATAGCAGCATCGCTCCCACCTTGACATCTGGCTGAATTCCTGCTCAATTTAAAGCAGCTGCAGTTATTCCCCTGTTCTAACGACTCTCCTTATTACCTGACAATCTATCTGAACTATCGACTCATTTCCGACCTGCCAGTTCTCTCAAAAGTTATGGAAATGGTCTTCAAACTGCAGCCTCAGCACCTCCTCCCCCACAGGCTGTCTGCGCATCAATAGATCCTCTCATTGACAGAGGAGAGAGGCCAATTGAGTGTGCCGTGCACTCCCAGGTGCTGAGCCTGGAGAAGGGAGGCTGCTGCCAGCGGTCAGCTCCTGAGCGTCACAGCCTCCTGGGCTATGGCTGAATGCATCTGTCACAGCCAGCTTTAGTGGTCTTGGCGCTGGACTGGAAAGTGCAGGGGGTATTGGCCTGGGTGGTTTCCATGTGCTGTAGAGCGTTCTGTCTGCCATCTTGCTCTTCTTTACCAAGACCCACCAGCTTCACATTTTTGAAAGAGGCTTTCAGTCAGAGCTTTCCAGTTCTTCATAATCTCTTTTCCTCATTCAGAAAAACGAGGAACTTTCCCTTAGAGAATATTGGGCTCAGTATTTGCCCGCAGCTCAGTCAAGCCAGGGACACATTTTACATGAATTTCTTAAGCATCACGTGGCCTGAACTCTTGCAGAAGAGGTGGAATAGGAGGGAGGGAGACCTCTGAGAGAGAAGGAAGAGACATTCAGTCTCTGTGCTTCTCAGGGAGCAAAGACTCATGAAGGCTCTGTCTCCTTACCTGTGAAAAGCCTGAAGATGCCTTTCAGCCTCCCACACCTGTCTTTTGAATTAAGGAAGACAACATAACAGAAAATGTTTCGAAAATTACAAAAAGAAACATACTAAATATATATTGTTATAATGATCGGTAATATACTATTATTACTATTAAAGGCTTGAGTTTTGCCCTTGTGGAGCTAACAACCTAGTTAAGACAAAAGCAGGCATAACATGAATAATTTGAGTACAATTAGGTTCTCTCTGCATAGAACCACTTGTTATCATTAAATTATCTCTATGTAGAACCACTTAAGAGTACAAGAGGTCTTTAGTGAAGGGAGACATAAATCTCATTTAACTTATTTTGGGGGACTGGTTTAAAAGTTTTGTCCTTGGACTCAGACTTACTGCAGGTAAATGGAAGTGGTTAAAAAGAAGACTAAAACTGAATGATACAAACTCCTATCTTTGGGATATAGCTTTTACATGGGAGCTTTTGTTTCTAGACTTGCTTGGTGTATTAGTCTGTTTTCACCCTGCTAATAAAGATATACCTGAGACTGGGTCATTTATAAAGGAAAGAGGTTTAATGGACTCACAGTTCCACATGGCCGGGGAGGCCTCGCAATCATGGTGGAAGGTGAATGAGGAGCAAAGTCATGTCTTACATGGTGGCAGGCAAGTGCTTGTGCAGGGGAACTGCCACTTACAAAACCATCAGATCTCATGAGACTTATTCACCATCATGAGAAGAGTACGGGAGAAACCGCCCCCATGATTCAATTAACCCCACCTGGCCCTGCCCTTGACATGTGGGGATTATTACAATTCAAGGTGAGATTTGGGTGGGGACACAGTCAGACCATATCACCTTGTTAATCAGAAAGCCTTAAGTCATTCATGCGGTGGCTTCATCAGGCGATCCCAGGCAGCCCTGGTGCTGCTCTGAGTCATGATGAGGCCATGTAGGAGGTGGTGCTGGAGGTCTGGACTCTGCAGACCCAGGCTCCACTTGCTCTTGAGTCAGCTTCTCCCTCTGGGGGACTGTGGCAATTCCTGTATTCCATCTTCACATTCATCATATTGGATTACAGTTGTTTTTATAGAGCATCACTCCCCAACTACAATCTGCGTGACTTCAGATAAAAAAAAAGTGTGTATTCTTTTTAAATATTGTATATGTAGGTCCCAACACTGTGTTCTGCACATAATAGACAATAAATGCCATGGAAAGAAGGGGGTAGAAAATAAATGTAGGAAGTGGAGAACTCAACACAAATAGAGAAAATCATGAATCAAGAAGCAATTCATAAAAACGAAAATTAGAAAACAGATCCCGGGCTAAAAGAGGTTGAGAATTGGTAGGAATATTTAGAGGAAGACAATTTGAAGTAAGTTTCAAATTGTCTATACAGTTTTTAAAAAATAATTTTTAGTCTTTCATTTTGAAGTAATTTTAGACTTAATATAAATGTCTGAAAATTACTACATGTTGGAAATTAGGTTTATCCACCCTTGATTCAAAAAATAATAACCTTTTTTTGTGTGTGTGGCTTTTATGAGGCACATTCTTTTAAGCAGAAACTTTGGAAACACAATAAACTTATTTTGTTTAAATCTGAGCTCAATTAATCAATTTTTATTTATTTCTGAAATTAAACACAAAACTGTAGTTAAATTATCCTTACTTTACAATGTCTATATTTCCAATCAAGTAGTCAAAATTATGTAAATAATAATTGTTTCTGTTAAAGAAACAATGCAGAACTTTAATTTTGTAATTAGAAAGATAAAAATGAATAAATGAAATGTAAGTTGCTGCGCAGTTATAATGCCCACTGCAATCTTGCTCGCCACGCTCATTGATTTTATATTTCTATTACTGTCATATTCTGCTTAAAAGGTGTGGCTCAAACACAGCCATCTCTTCTTACATTCCCCCAACAGAGCAGGATAGTTTTAATCAATTCAAAAGTTTAACTGAAACCAGATATGCATTTATCTCTGAGAAGAAACCTCTTAAATAGTCCACATGCATCTTAAGCTCATGGTCTACAAAACCAAACACATGACTGTTGTTTCTTTCCTACCTCCTACTCCGTGTTTTTATGCTAATTCATGCATTCATTTATTCATTCATTCCATACCGATTTAAGCAAACTAGGCACTGGAGCGAAGCAGTGAGAGAGACAGACACCAGCCCTGTTCACAGGGCTTACGTTCTAGTAGACAAATGAGAAATTAAATAACTGGACTTTTAACTCCCTTCTTGGAAAGCCTACAAAAAATAATGAAAAGATGTGATGAGAGTGTTTTCACAGTGCACTTCACCTGGCCTTTCTGAAAGGGGACTGAGCACCTGTGAGGTGTGAACTGAAACATTGCTAAGTTGAAAAGATAACTAGCCATTCACGGAGGTGAGGTTGGAAGGGGTGAGAGAAGCACAGAGTTGCCAAGTGTGGAGGCCCAGAAGGGAGACTCCGCACAGAGTCCTCACTCTCATGTGTAACTCAAACCAGTTTCCAATGGGTGGATGCATTTTATATTCTCACCAGCAATGTGTTGGAATTACAGTTACTCCCCATATTTGCCTTTGCTTGGTATTAGCGGATTTTACATTGTAGCTATTGCAGCAGGTAGATGGGTGTTTCATCATGGTCTCCATTTGCATTTGTCTGAGGGTCAGTGCTGCTAAGGATCTTTAACAAGCGTATTGCTGTTTGTGTATATATTGTTGGAACGATCAGCTACTCTGAAATCATTGGGAGCATAATTCTAGGCATCATCTGGGGCATCTTTTTTTCTCCACTGTTTCTCCAATAACAGCTCACTAAGTCCTGTACTTTTTACCCAGTAAACACCTTTGAAATCTCCGTACTGCTGTCCTCCACCGGCCCCCACCTAGATCAAGCAGAGGTCATCCCCAGTCTCATCTGCCTCAATAGGCTGCTAACCAGTGCGCTTGCTTTGTCTTTTCTGTCTTTTGGTACCTTTTCTGACATGCAATGCAAACCCTCCTCTGGTCATACCAAGCCTCTATTGCAAACTCTCAAGCACTTTTCTTTGTTCCTCCTAGGAAAAGACCAAAATCATGTATAAATCCACAGCAGCTGTGTGGGTCTGGCCACTACCTCTCTTACAGCCTCATGTGACACCAGGCAACACCTCTTTTTTGTGTACCCAGTCATGCTGGTCTCAAACTTCCTCTGATGCACCTCCAGTCTCGTCCCCCGGCTTCCACATGCTAGACCTTCTGTCTGATTTCTTTCTCTTTCAATCCTTCTCTTGGTTGGCCCTGACACATCCTTCAGAGCTCAGTATGCACCATCCTCAAGTTTTCAGGACATTATTCCCTGAATTCCCGGAACAAGTCAAATGCTCCCTTATACGCTTTCGTCAGGTCATATCCCTCTCGCTTGAAGAACTTGTTGCAACCAGGACTTTACACATATTCTGTGAGTCTTAGGTTCACAACCAGTGCCTCCACTATCTCCTAACCTGTCCTCTCTGGTCCATGAGGGGAGGACGTGCCTGTTAGGGCTCACCCTCATCTCCGCAGTGCCTTGAGGGGTATATGGACCTCAGGAGGTGCTAATAAAACATCTGTTTATTAAATTAAAAATAATGTAAAAATGTGTATTTAAAGATAAATCAGATCTAAGTTTTTTGTTGGAGTTGGGAAAATCGGAGCCACTTTTTAAATGGAGTGTGGGGTATTTTTAATTTCGAAGTTGCCAAGAGCAAGTGGCAGTAAGAGCAGCATCGAGAGAGCGACCGCACTGCAGAAGGCTGGCCTGGAACCTGCCAGAGGGGCCGGTGGGCTGCAGAATCTGGATTGTGAATCTGCTTGAAATGTGAGTGCACTTCATATTTTTAAACCTCTTTTAAAGTGAGCTATCACAGAAACGCCTTTTTGTGAGTGTGTGAGTGAGCGTGCCAGTGTAGGTTTGTATGCATATGAGTTTATATGTGTATGTGTTTGTGAGTTTCTGAGTGTGAGTTTGCCTATGTATGTGTGAGTTCATGTGGGTGCCTCCCATGTGCAGAAAGCAGAGAAGGAGATGCGTTCCTGTGTAGTGTCTACCGAGCAGTGGTTAGGCATTCAGTCGAGGCAGGAAACTAACCAAAGGTGAATGTGTGAATGTAAATTTCTCCCACTCATCCTCATCATGGAATTTGCAAAAATACTGAGGAGAACATTAAATTTTCCTCAATGAAATAAAATTGAGATGTGAGACAATGTTACGTAAGAGGTAATGGTCCGGGTATCCCAGCTGACAATTTTCCCCCAACTAGACTGTGGGACCTTAGGGAGCAGAGACCATATCTTGTTCTTATTTATCTTGCTCCCTCTAACTTGCACAGTGTTTGCATATAAATGTGTCCTATCAAATTGGAATTCTTTAATTTATTTCCTTGTTACAGTTTGCATCAAGGATTTCTGGGTTTGCCTTTCCAGAATGGAAATAAGGGAGTAATAGGTATGATTTTTTTATTTGTTTTTTGTGGGAAAAATACCAGATTTATTTTGAAACTGCCATAAGCAAACTTTCTAGACACGAAAGTAGTTTCCCTACAGTGAGAAAGAATTATAGCTTATCACATGGGGCCCCATGGTATTCAAGGGGTGTTGAGTTCAAAAAAAGAGAAAAAGAGCCCTCTCCATTTCCACTTCCCAGCCAAAGCCGGGTGACCCCATGACTCAGTTCCGCGCAGTGGGGCCTAAACGGTGGTCACCTGGGAGCTGCACAGGTGCGTGGGGGTTACGTGCAGAGCTGCCGCTCTTGGTCCCTCTCTTCCTTCTGCCTGGACTCGGAAGGGGATGTGTGAAGGGCAGCAGGAATGTCAGCGGACAAGGAGGCGGGGTGCTGAGAGGCGAAGCGGAATCTGAGAAAGCTTGGTTGGTCAAGGACACTGTAGAACCACTTCCCCAGAAAAGGGCCCCTCTCTGTGGACTCACATAAGAAAAAAAGCAAGTGCTCTAGCTGTGCTTCTGTGGCTAACTTCTTTTCATGTGCAGCTGAAAGAAAGCCTAACTGAAAAATTAAAATTCCCAGATTTTTGCCCAAGGATCCCAGCCCTTCCCCACGGTGCCCAGGTGTTTCATGGCAAGGCCCCAGCACCCGTGCTGCACCTGGCCGGACTCGTGGGGTCTCACCGATATTTTCCACATCACAGTCAGGAGTGGGAATGCTATTTAAGCAGCCTGACCAAGGTACTTGCAGGTCTTGCTTGGAAACCTGGAATAGAACTTTGTTCTCTCTCTACTGAGTGGGAGCGAGGAGGCTGGGGCCTCATCACCACCTGGCCCGCTCCTCCTGGCTGGGCTGCCAGCTTCCTGCAGGAGCTGACAGAGGAAGACAGAGCAGAGGGAATGTGCATTCTTAGCTACATTATTGCTGCCAACCAGGCAAGCTCAAAGTCCCCTCCATGTTTTCATTTCCAATTATGTGGGGCAATAAAATAAATGTAAGTGGATTTTATATTATGTGAAACATACATGCTTCTCGGTGACAAAGGCAGGATGCTATCTTCAGCATTCTGATTCCAAATTTGGTTTTTACATATTCCTATGTCAACATCTAGTGTAGCACTTAATAATAACAATAACCAAGTGATCATCAATGTCTATTGCACGGGGTAATCAGAACTTACTAGATGAGGCTCTGACGCAAACGAAGAGGATAATAAGTGAAGTAAGATGTGGTTTTGAAGCCTGAGGATCTGGCCATGTAATCAGCTGTCCATGTGCAGAGGAGGGAGTGACCGCCTTTCTGAGTGGAAATGAAAATGGCTTCTCAGAGGCAGCGGTGGATATCTGAGGCCAGTCTGAGAGAGAAATAATATTTGCTAGGCAGGGAAGAGGGAGACAGGCTTTCCAGGCAAAGAGATCCACTTTTGCAAAGACAGGAAGGCATGACAGAGTGTGGCGTCCCCCGGTCGAGGAGGAGGCCTGGCACGGCTGGAGAGAAGCAGGGGCTTCCGTCCTTGTGGAGCTGCACCTGCAGCAGGGGGCTCCGGCCGGATCACAGCACGCATGTAATGGGAAGGACTTTTATTTTATTTTACTCAATGGAAAAGCTAATGGATTAAATCATCAGATTAATTTTTCACTAAAATAAATAATAATTCTGACAGCAGTTTAGGAATCCATTGGAGTGGGAGGGAGCAAAGGCAGGAAGATCAGGTCATCATCATTTCTGTAACACAGAAGGAAAGCGCTAGCTAGGAACTCTAAGAGCAGCCCTAGACATGTAGTGGGGGAACATAGGGCCGTCCCTGGGGACAGCTGCCTGGATTTGGTGGCCCTTTCTCCACTCCTCAGACTTCTTCCCAAAGGTGTTAAGGGAAGGGCTAACTGATGAGAGAAATTGGGGTTGCCTAAAATTAGAAAAACATGGAGAGCTGAACCCTGAATAGAAGCCGTTTAGTAAGCTATGAAGCAAAGTCTAAATGGGTACTCAGAACCAAAAGGCCAGGGGCACGAATTGAGAGGGAGGTCCTGGAGCCAGAATCAGAGCGAGAAGATGAGCCAGAAGGGAGGGACCCGAGCCGGGACTTGGGGCTGCTGCCCATGGCTGGCTTCCGTGTCAGCTGTGGTGCCGTTCCTCAGGAATAGAGCTGGGCTGAGCTTGGAAACAATGCAAAGGGGTCTAATAGGAGACGCAGACAGGTGGCAATGCCCTTAATCAAACAGACACAGCAGTTGTGACGTGGCCTGAGAGCAGGTGTGATCTGGTTTATGATGAATTGGAGCATCTTTGAGACAATCCGGTAAAGCTGCAGGTGACTAATGTGGAATTCAGGAGAGAGGTCAGAACTGCAGACGGGGACATGAGACTCATCACCAGGCAGATGCGATTTAGGTCATGGTAAGAAATGAGGTTATTCATTCAACGTTTAGGCACCCGAGCTGTGTTCTGTAGTCAGAGACACAAAACAACCACATTCAAAGATGGGTAAACACTATCCCTGCCTTCCAGGAGCTCACAATCTAGGGCAGCTTTAGGGGTAAAGACAGGGCCCCAAACTTCACTGGGCGGGCGAAAGAAGAGTGTGCTGGTAGAAAAGAAGAGGATCGTGAGTCTGTCAGTCACACCTCAGTCAGGACAGCAGAAGCCGGCAGCTGTGGATGGGACTGAGAGAGCAAAAGGGAGGAAGAGTACTTTTGGAGGAATAGAGAGAGTATCTCTTCTTGCCCAGAGATTATAAACTGCTACCCACCCGGGGCTGAAGCCTGCTCACCCGCACTCGCCCTTCCGGTCTGGAATCGCTGCAGCCGCCATGTTGAAGCCGCATCCCTTCTGTGGGAGGAACTCAGGAGCCCACATCACACTGTTGTTCTGGAAGGTGTCACCAAGGCCGCTCGCACTGACATTGGCTACGGCCATGGTTAGAGCCGAGCCGTCTGCTGCTGTGGCTGCTGAATAGCCTGCCTCAAGCAGAAAACAAATGCTGTCCTCCATCTTCCCACCCTTCCTCCAATGTCTCTCACCCTACATCTTCCCGGAAGCCAGACAGTGCGAGAGTCAGGTCTATAGGTTTCCGGTCCCCCACCATCCAGAAGGGAGCCCAGGAAAGTGGGAAGGGGCTGGTCCCAGCAGAAGAGCGACAGTCCCCTCTCGTGGCTTCTCCCCATCCACAAACATCGTCGACCTCGAGATGTTCTTCCAGGCATCATCAGTGAGCATGACCTCTTGCCTCTGCCTAACACCCTGTGGCTGTCTCCTACGACCACCGTTCTCTAAAATAAGGAGACATGAGTTTCTACCTGTCAGCAGCTCCATCTCTGGGTGGCATGAATTCAAATCAAAATCCCACCTGCGTATTTTCTATCCAAAGGTCTCACTCGCAAAGTTAGCCAAATTCGCCAGTCCTTAGATAAAATTGTAGGAGAAGTGCTAAAGGGGAAAGAAACAGAAAGTCATTTGTTAGGATATAACCCATAGGGATATATATGTTTATGAATATAAATATGTAAACACATATACATGCAGATACACATATGTATATATAAATACATATCTACCTATGTCTATGTCTATAGCTATATGTCTATCTATCAAGCAAAAAAGAAAATATGCATAGGTACAGCAGTCCTCATTTCTGCAATTCGTCTTGAGGTTACAATTATTATATTTTCTTTGTTGCATTACTGATTACATTACCTTGTTGCCCTCAGATGGTATTTAACTGGTTGTAGTTCTTTACCCTGGGGGAGGAAAGTGACCCAAACCTTATCTGTAAATAATCCGAGTCCATACTGTCTTTGTTCTTTTTGATTTGCTGTACATAACTACTTTTCCTGGCGGGTGTGTTTGAGACACTACAGAGAGTGTATCCAGGTCTATGCATATTCCTCCTTGGCCCCATTGTAGACCAACAGCTCTATTTTTGCTTGATAATTTGGAGAAATCCCCCAGACAACTCAGTAACTCCTTTCTTTGCTGGACGATTCAAAACTGTGAGGAGCCCCAAACAGCAATGTGGTTGTGTCCGCTTTCAGTGTGGAGGAATCATTGCTGTTTCCACTAGTAGAAGCATTTTTGCTTTTGGGAATTGGGATTCTATACCAGGATATCCACAGATCCAGAGATGCACAGAAAAAAATATTTCTACTAGGTTATTGGGAGTGGTCGTGAGAAGGATCCCTCCAACTTCTTGTCTTTGACTCCACAGATCAAAATCTGCGGATTCTGTGTTCTGGTTGTGGGAGAGAACCACCTGTTGGTAGCTGGTTCCAGGCATATACCCCAATCTGTAGGATGGCACCCTGGACTCACAGGGAGCTGTGCCCTAGCTGTGTGTGACTGAATTTTGGCAGGATGTCACATGGTTTCTGTAGGAACTTCTGGATGATGGAGTGTGTGGTGTTATCTGTAAAAGGGCAGACACCCACTGCTGCTCCATTATGCTGAAGTGGCTTCCCTGGTTAAGAGAAGCATTGAGTGGGATGGTGTGATAGTTTTTGAGGCATTCTGAATACTCTATGTACTATGGACAGGGTGGCACTAGCACTGTGGACGGGAGTGCTATGAACATGGTGGTGCTGCCACTGTGGATGGGAGCACTATGAGAAGGTGGCACTGGCACTGTGGACAGGAGCACTATGACACAGTGGCATGGGCACTATTCACTGGAACCCTATCAACATGGTGGCACTGGCACTGTTCACTGGAGCACTATGACACGGTGGCACTGGCACTGTTCACTGGAGCACTATGACAAGGTGGCACTGGCACTGTTCACTGGAGCACTATGACAAGGTGGCACTGGCACTGTTCACTGGAGCACTGTGACAAGGTGGCACTGGCACTGTTCACTGGAGCACTGACACAGTGGCACGGGCACTATTCACTGGAACCCTATCAACACGGTGGCACTGGCACTGTGGACAGGAGCACTATGACACGGTGGCACAGGCACTATTCACTGGAGCACTATGACACGGTGGCACTGGCACTGTGGACAGGAGCACTATCACACGGTCGCACTGGCAGAGCAGCTCGAATCTGCTACAACTCTTCTGGATCCAACTCAAAATGGACAGCCTTGGGGTGGCTTGGTAAATAGATCAGGCAGGGAACCCAAACGTGGTCTATTTTGTCTCCAAAATCCAAAGAGACTCTGAAAAGTTTGTGTTTTATTGTGGTAAGTAGCATAAGGTGCACAAGGTGTCTTCATCATTCAGGGGATATTCTGACATTTCCCTGAAAGCTAGAACCTAGAAACAGCTGTAAGGTCCAAGCCCCTGTTTCCACTGGGCTTGTCACCCAACATCTGACTTGGTCTGTTTTGGTAACATATAAGTAATTCAGTATCTCTTGAGATATGTATATATGACCTATTTATATATATATATCCCTATATAGCTGCACAGATAAAGCAGAGTATAAGCCAGAAGATGTATTGTAGACTACACTAAAGAGTTTGCAATGTATCTTGAGAGTGGTGGGGGACAAGAATTTAAAAATGATCAGATTTGCTCTTTAGCGGGACATTCTGGCCACAGTGTGGAGCATGGATGAAGGGTGTCAAGGCCCCAGGTGAGTAACTGGCTTGGCTGTCTGTATCAGACCTGAGGGGCCACAAGTCCCAGGAGTGTCCATGGGGTGAAGACAAATGGGCAGATTCTGGAGGTGTCAATCAATTATCACTAATTACCAGGCATTATTATTCTAAGTGCTTGGGGGCGACATGATGAGCGGGGAGGAGAGTATCCTTTTAGAAAGCTTACAGAGGTGGAAGAGACATGAATACAATCACTGCATAAATTATCATAAGGAGCTTTGCAGGAGAGGAGCATCATGCTACAGAAACCCAAAAGAGGGAAGAAGGCCCTCGGGGAGATAATGCATGGGGTCGGTGAGGGCCTTGTGTTCAGCACATAGGAAGGACTGAAAGAGACCGGGGCATCGGGCAAGAAGAGGGGTCAGAGAATCTAGCAAATAAGCCTGCTGAAGGAAGAAGGGTGGGGCCACACCAAACAATTGAGGACATGTCAAAGATTTGTTCTTTATCTTAAAGCCAGTTGGAGGCCACTGAAAGATTTCAAGTAGGAGTGTGTCTTGGTTTGCTTTGACAAAGGTAACTATTATTGTCACTGAAAAATGGAAATTGACTATGGGAGATGTGGTGCCAGAAGACCAGGTAAACAGGGGGTTATTCAGTCATTTCCCCAAGGAGAAAGGGGATGGCTCCAGTCTTAGGGGTCGATTTTCATACAGGAAGGAAACCAGCTTTATGCTGAAGTTCGAGTTTGAGGAGGTGAAGAGTTGCTGTACAGAAAATGGAGATGCGATCACGGAAGGAGCATGGTGTGAGGCTGAATCTGGCCCAGGAAACGCAAAACAACCTGGGAAGAAAGCCTGACATGGGGCCCGGCAGGAGGCACAGCAGAGGGTATAGGGTCATCCGGGAGATGCAATTTTGGGTGGTGGTAGAGGAACCCTCTGAGGCTTCACGTCTCAGACTGCAAAATATGGCACAGCTTTTATTTGGAGACTGTAGTTTGTTGACTTCCCATGACATTAACAATGACAAAAATCAACAGTAAACTGCAAAATGGGTAAAAAGTTACCAAATGAAAGTCATGCACATTGTAGGCCTGTGATAAAGTCACTAGAGTCGCCTCTTGAGAATACATATGTTCTATGTTTGTTTCCTTTTTACTGCGAGAAAGAATATCAAAGAATTAAAAAGCTATGATATTTTGAAGTGTCAGCTCTAATTCTAGCACTGTAATACTAAGAACAAGTTAATGGGGTCGTTTTGACATTATCATTGCATTATTTATTTATTTTTAATGAACAAACTTGATTTTCAAGAGTAGTTTTAGGTTAACAGAAAAATTGAGCGGAAGAGAGTTCCCGCATACCCCCCTCTCCACCTCGCCCCACAGTTTCCACTATTGTTAACATGTTGCATTGGTGTGGTGCATTATTACAACCAAGGAACTCATATTGAAACATTATTATTAACTGAAGTCCATAGTTTGCATTACAGTTTACTCTTCCTGTTGTGGAATTCTATGGGTTTTGACAAATGTCATGTAGCTACCATTATTATACGATACGGAATAATTCCACTGCCCTAAAAATTCCCTGTTCTCTCCTAGTTCAGCCCTCCCCTCTCCAGCCCTTGGCAACCACTGAGCTTTTTACGTCTCCATAGTTTTGTTTTTCCAGAATGTCCTATAGTTGGAATCATACCATATGTAGCCTTTTCAGATTGGTTTCTTTCACTTAGTAATATGCATTTAAGGCTCCTCCATGTCTTTTCATGACGGGATAGCTCATTTCTTTTTAACACTGAATAATATTTCATTGTCTGGATGGACTAGTTTATCCATTCACCTGCTGAAGGACATCTTGGTTGTTTCTAGTTTTGGCAGTTATGAATACGGCTGCTATAAACATCAGTGTGCAGATTTTTGTGTAGATAAGTTTTCAATTCATTTGGGTAAATACCAAGGAATACGAATGCTGGATCATATGGTAAGAGTATATTTAATTTTATAAGAAAATGCCAAACTGTCTTCTAAAGTGGATGCACCATTTTGCATTCCCAGCAGCATGAATGAGAGTTCCTGTGGCTTCACGTCCTCGCCAGCATATGGCATTGCCAGAGTTCTGGATTTTACATTTTCTTTGGTGAGGTGTCGGTTTAGACTTTTTGGCCACTTTCTGATTAGGCTGTTGTGTTTTCTTATTGTTGAGTCTTAAAAGTTCTTTGTATAACTTGGATGCCCATTATCAGATACGTGTTTTGCAAAGATTTTCTCCCAGTCTGTGGCTTGCCTTTTCATGTTCTTAACAGTGTCTTTTGCAGAGCAGAAGTTTTTAATTTTAGTGAAGTCCAACTTCTCTTTTTTTCATGGATTGTGCTTTTGCATGGAATTTGTCATAATTACATTTTTATATGGTTTGTTTGATTTGAAAAGAATTTTCTTCAGTGTTATTATCTGAATTTATGTTAATTTTTACAGGGTTGGAAATACATAAATATGCACGTAATTTTTAAAAGTGACAAAGTAATCTCTAATTATAAGTCAAAGTCCTTTTGTTGTTTTTATAGATTCATATTATGTTACTTTTGTTGTTATTATTATTGTGTTTGCTAGTATTAAGTAGCTATTTTGGCAGAAAGAGCAGTCACACTCTTCTTTTTGCCTTTGCCATCCAATGCCTTGTGTCCTGTGAGTTAAAGAAAAATAATTTGCTTATAGAAATTATTGATTTGCCTCAGTTTTCTGTTTCAGCAAGCTCATTGGTTAGGGACTGGGTTAGTAGTAATACATCAATAAAGTCATAATAAACACTGATATATTATTTTCTCAGTTTAAACCTGGATTGTATGGCCATCCTGTGTTTTGGCCTTGAACTGTTACATACCGGGCATTATGTTTTATTATTTACAGCCCTGTGCTGTTTCGAGGCCATGACAGTCACTGGTCTCAGCAAACAGAGGTTTGCACAGTGCTTCTCTTAGACAGCTGTGAGGCTCCTTGCCTCTTCCCCAGATGCCTGCTGAGATTCTGTAAGACACTGTTTCCTCAAAGAACTTTTCCTGAGTAATTGTATGTAAAATTCTTCCTGTCCTCCCTCCCTCTGGCCCTTCTCTCTGCTTTTCACCTTTCTTGTCACCTTGGATGCTCAGAAACCCTGTGGTTTTTCTGCCTGCCTGCTTGGTGTCTGACTCCTCTGGGAAACATCTTCTCCGAGAGGGCGGGGATCGCCTCTGCCTGGTACAGCAGGCTAGCTAGCACTTGATAAATACTTGTGAACTAATCTGAGTCACCAGTGTGCAAGCTACTTTGTCAAATTCCTTTTATGGACTTATCAAGCATGTGTTTGGCACAGGCAATTTCTGTATGTTTGTTTTGGAGAATATTAGAGTAATAACAGTACTTAACATTTCTGTTTGATTCTACTATCCACCTTGTGCATTAGGCCTGGCAGGTGGCTCTTTGCTCATTTCATACATTTAAAACAATTATTAATTTTTTCTGTAGCCCAGAAGATCTTCTTTTTGGTTTATAGTAATTTTCTAATACCATTCAGTCTCTTTTAAGTTAGTGTAAATTTAAAACAGAGAAAGAAAAGAATCAAGGAAAATCAACACCCCGATTTTCAAAATATGTGATTTGCCCGAGGGGCAGAGACCAGTATTTCCAGCACCAAACAATCTGAAAGTAGGGAATATCGTATGACTTGGAGGTAAATTTCAAAAGCAATTGGTATAGTAAAGGTTCCAAAATGTCCATCTGGGGAAAAACAAAACAACAACGACAACAAAACCCCAGTCCAACTCTGTTTAAGCCAGGATTTTACAAATTAATTTCATCTGTTTAATTAAGAATGTATTAATGTTCCTTGGATCTAGTCTTCCAAAGAATGCTCTTTATAAAATGTTTACTTTTTGCATTGTTTGTTAATTTGTTTGGAGAGGAAACAGTTTTCCAGGCTGGCTGCAGTTAGAGGTGTAGGCAGTGCTCCTCTGTTATTTGAAGTGAGCAAGATTTCACTGTAACAAGTCTGGTTATGACTCATGGCACAAAAAAAAAAAAAAAACCTCTCTCATATCACCCTAAATAAAAGCAGAGCACAGGATAGACTGTAAATCACTAATTATTCTTATGATTTCCCCAATTCCAACTGTGAATTGGAGCATATCCTAACCAGATGCAGTAATACCTGGGAATGTATTCCAGAAAACATGCAGAATGACTGGATAACAATTTCTTTCTCACACTGTCTGTCATGTGCAAATATCACTTCTTCAGAGAGGCCTTCTTCCATCTTTCATCTCAAATAGCCACTTCTCCCCAAGGCACTCTCCGAGCCCTCACCTTATTGTTTTGTACTCAGAGCATGTGACAATAGCTCCAGTAATTTTTAGTTACGCGCTTGCCATTGTCTGCTTCCCTGAGCCTATCTACTCCAGGATGATTTCCTAGAGCAGTCCCGTTCACTACTTTATACTCAGCACCTAGAAAATGACCCAAAGCATGGCAGGGCTCTACAAATAACTGTGGTGCACAAACATGAACACTAAGTTCTTGACTCAGGACACAGTTAAGCCACAACTTTACTACATGAATTTAAAGTCTAACACGTGGCTTAACTGGGCAGAGCATGGACTGAGCATACCACGCAGATGATCAAACTGTGAAATGAGTAAGTCCTATGTCACTGATGTGAGCCTGTTGGGAATGATGTGTTTAATGCCAGTGAAAACACTTGGCAGCATAAAGTACCGCACTCATCATCCAACAATTCTTAACAGCATAGGTATGCTTTATAATTTAAAGGATTTTGGTTTTTGAGTTTATCATCTATTACCCCAAGAACCATCACCTTAGTTAGACTTACACTGAGCTGATTAGTTCTGAATAGGTTCATTTAGAAAATTTAGATTCATTTTAATGAACTGTGAGGATGGTTGCCTGTTTCAAGTAGACTCAATGGAATTTTAAAAATCAAATGATTAGTCTCTAATCTAGGTTATCTATTTAAATGAAAGGAGTTAAGACAACAAACTTTCCAAAAATTGCTTTGATTCAATTAGTTAAAAGGAAATTAATCAGACTGTTCAATTTTTTTCTATTTTTAATCAATCAAGGATGTCAACCACCAAGAAGAAAATCCCTTCCCTCCCTCATTTATTTCAAATAGGAAACATTTGACTTGGTAGGCAGGTATGTATGTAACTTGCTTCTCTTTGTGATGGGGCCTGTGTGTGACAGCGCCTCTGTCTGTATGAGATGTGTGTTTGAGGTGGGGGTATATGTATGTGGAGCATTCTTTTTTAAAAAAAAAGGTAATTGAGATATAAGTCACACACCATACAACATACAAAATTCACCCATTTAAAGTGTTTATTTCAAAGGTTTTCAATATATCCATATATTTGTGTAACCAGCACCACCATCAATTTTAAACATTTTTATCACTTCAAGAAAAAAACCCATACTTTTTTTTTTTTTTGAAACAGAGTCTGGCTCTGTCGCCCAGGCTGGAGTGCAGTGGTGCGATCTCGGCTCACTGCAAGCTCCGCCTCTCAGGTTCACACCATTCTCCTGCCTTAGCCTCCTGAGTAGCTGGGACTACAGGCACCCACCACCACGCCCGGCTAATTGTTTGTATTTTTAGTAGAGACAGGGTTTCACCATGTTAGCCAGGATGGTCTTGATCTCCTGACCTCGTGATCCACCGGCCTCGGCCTCCCAAAGTGCTGGAAAATCCATACATTGTAACCGTAACTCCCCTATCTTCCAATCTCTATACTGCCCCCAGCCCTAAGCAAGAATGAATATACTTTGTGTCTATATAGATTTCCTGTTCTGGACAATTGATATGAATGGAATTACAGAATATGTGTAATTGTAATATGTCTTGTGTAGCTGGTTTCTTTCACTTAGCTAAAGTTTTCAAGTTCATCTATGTTGACACATGTATCAGTACTTCATTCCTTTTTATGGCCAAATAATATTCTATTGTGTGGATATTCCATATTTTTTATTCATTTGTCAAATGATTACCTTTTGGACTGTGTACACTTGTTAAGTTTTATGAACAATGCCACTATAAACATTTGTGTTGAACTTTACATATAAGCATATGTTTTCGTTTCTCTTAGGTATATATCTAGGAACAGAATTGCTGGATCATAAGGCGACTCTATGTTGAATCATTTGAAGCACTGCCAGACTGTTTTTCAAAGCAGCTGGACCATTTCCACCAGTAGTGTCTGAGAATTCTGACTTCTCATGTATTATACTTACCAGCACTTGCTATTAGTCAACTTTTTAATTCCAGACATCCTATTGGATGGCAGTGGTATCTCATTACACTTTGACTGGATTTAATTTGATGACTATAAAGTTCAACATCTTTACATGTGCATATTGGCCACTTATATACCTTCTTGGCAGAAATATATATTATAATCTTTTGTCAACTTTTTAGCTGGGTTATTTATCTTCATATTATTGAGTTGCAAGTATTCTTTATATATTCTCGTACCAGTGCCTTATCTAATATATGATCAGTAAAAGCTTTCTCTCATCCTGTGATTGTCTTTTCTCTTTCTTAATGGCATTCTTTAAAGTGTGGATTTTAATTTTGATAAAGTCCAATGTATCTATATTTTCTTTTGTTGTTTGTGATTTTAATGTCATATGTAAGAATTATTTGCCAAATACAGAGTTACAGAGACTTATTTCTACGTTTTTGCCTAATAATTTTATATTATTGCATTTAGACCTTTGATCCATACTGAGTTAATTTTTGTTTATGGTGTAAGGTAAGAGTCCAGTCTCTTTCTTTTGCATGTGGCTGTCCAGTTGTCCCAGCCTCAGTTGTTGAAAGGACTATTCTTTCCCAATCAAATGGTCTTGGCACCCTTGTTGAAGTTAAGTTGGCCATAGATATAGGTTTATTTCTGGGTTCTCAATTTGATTCCATTGATCTACATTGCTGTCCTTCTACAGTAGCCCGCTGTCTTCATCACTATTACTTTGTAATAAGTTTTCAAACCATGAAGTGTGCATTCTACTTTGTTCCTGTTTTTCAAAAATATTTTGGCCATTCTAGGTTCCTTGTAATTTCTTGTAAATGTTAAAATCAACTTGTCAGTTTCTACCAAAAGTACACGGCAATTCTGGTAAGGTTTGTGCTTCTATTGACATTTCCTCAAGCTCAGAGACTCCCTCCGACAAGTCCAATCTGTTAACGAGCCCACCAAAGGCATTCTTTGTTTGTTGCAGTGTTTTTGATTTCTAGCATTCCTTTCTTATTCTTTCTTAGATCTCTCTACTTAGATTACCTGTGTTTTTGCGTGTTGTCAACATTTTCCACTAGAGCACTTAGCATATTCATCATGATTATTTTAAATTCCTGGTCTGATCATTCCAACATTCTTGCTGCATCTGACTCTGTTTTTGATGTTCATGCTGTTCACTTTGTCTCTATTTTTTGCCTTTTAGTTTGCCTTGTAATTTTCTGTTGAAAGCTGGACATGACATACTTAGTGAAAAGAGATGCTTTAAATCAATCTTCAGTGATGTGGAGGTGAGGTGTGGGGGAGAGAAGCATCTCACAGTCCTCGGAGCTGGTCTTGGTGTTTGGTGATTCTGTGACCTGGACTGTGACATTCACCTGTGCTTCTCGTCTCCTCTCCTTAGTTGTGACGCAATGGCTATAGATGCCTGGAGTTGGCTATTTGCCTTCTCCCAGGTCAGCTGGGTTCTGATAAAACCCTGATAGTTTAAGTTCTGGTAAAATAGTTTCTCCTGAGGCAGTCCCTGTGAAGAATAACAGAGTGCTCTGACATATTTCAAGAGGCTACTTTCCACTTCCCTTGTTGGAAGCCAAGGGATTTTTCTCTGGTCATCACTGTGAAGGCCTGGTAGGCTCCTGGAGATAAAGCTCACAAAAGTGTGGGGGCCCCCATGACTGGGTCCCCCTGTGTTTTTAACTGTCAGACTTGTCCATACTGCTGTAGAAATGTGTGAGTTATGGCTCAGGTTATCCCACTTGGTACTGGTTTTCTTTGAGGTTCCACTCACAGGTTTGTCTGCCAGTGAGCTTTAATTCTCTGTGTCACCTTGTCTGTCTTCCCAGTTTTGGGGGCAGAAGGCTGTCCTGTGATATCAGGGGAAAAAACAAGCCACTAACTAAAATACTTGATGCAGAAAAAAAGCATGTTAGACGTTTAAGCCAAAGAGTATTACAGGAATGTAGCTGAATATTGGACTAGGTTTTACACCACCAAATACCTCAGCTTCCTTCAGCATGGATAAGTCCCTATCAAACTCTATGGAATTTTCACAACCTGGGGAAAAAATTCGCCTGTCATTGTGTTCTTACTTCCTTGTTCTCTCTTAATCAATTCATCAACACATATTTAGGAAGAATAAGTCTCTGTCTAGACGTCTTTGTACTCCTAGGATGACGTTGGTAATGGGCCTTCCTCCTCCTCATGAATTGATAGGAAGAAACCCCGAGAAAGTCTTAATTATACCCATCAGCCTAACTGACTGTGTAGCAAAATCCCTAACCTCAGGACCACATCTCCAAAGAAAGCAGCTATTAATTAGAATCTGTTGGTGCAGACAGATAGGGAGCTACAATTCTCAGGTGTGCAACATTCCTATCGCTCTAGGTTAGTTTTCTCGTGTTTGAAAGTTATGATCTTAAGAAGAAATAGGCAAGGATTACACTTCTAGTAAATCAAATAAAAGATGAAGGCTAAATACTATTTTGTAAGAGGCTATACAGTGGTCTTAGGACATTACAAGTCAGAAGAATTTTAAATGATGTGTGCTGAAACTCTTCTTTAATAAAGAGTTTAACTAGAGATATGAAAGATGAAAACCTAAATTGTGTGGAAATGTACATACTGACCCCAATTTAAAAGGCCAGGGTTGGAAAGGCTTTGCCCTGAAAGTAATGAGCCTGCTGCACCAATAGGTCTTGAAACCTCAGAAAATAAATTAACGAAGGGAGTTTGCAGAGTGCGGAATCTGTTGAGAACTTCTTAAGAAGATTAGTATATAGTACAACCATAATTAGGGAAAAACTTCTTGGTGTTTATGTTTATCAAATTTTCTCATTAAATTAGTGTTAATAAGAAGCTTTAATTTTCAGCTATTCTTAATGTTTTTTAAAATGAAAAAAATTGTAAGGGAGGTTATATGCTTTATTTCTCGAAGATTGCATATATTTTCATTTTAGACATTATATCTGCCGTAGTTTGGACATGGTTTGTTCCCACCAATTCGCATGTTAAAATCTAATCCTCAATGGTGGCTGGCAAGATGGCCAAATAGGAACAGCTCCGGTCTGCATCTCCCAGAGAGATCAAAGCAGAAGGTGGGTGATTTCTACATTTCCAAATGAGGCACCCAGCTCATCTCACTAGGACTGGTTAGACAGTGGGTGCAGCCCACGGAGGGTGAGTGGAAGCAGGGTGCAGCGTTCCCTCACTCAGGAACTTTTTAATTCCAGACATCCTATTGGATGGCAGTGGTATCTCATTACACTTTGATTGGAGCATCCTCACCAGATGCCCAATCTTGAGCCTTCCATCAAGCAGAATTGCAAGCCAAATAAACCTCTTTTATTTATAAACTACCCAGCCTTAGGTATTCCTTTATAGCAACACTAAATGGACTGTGATAGTACTTATTTTGGGAAAAAAAATTGAATAAATGAAACACTAATACAGTCCTGCCTGATGGGAGTACAACCACTTTGAAAAGTTGTTTAGTATTATGGACTTATATTGCTCATATCTGTCTGTCTGTCCATCTATAATCTATCTGTATCATAATCTACAATTTTATTCTTAGGTTTATGTCCAACAGAAATTCACTAAAAGACATGCACAAGGATGTTTATTGCTCCGTGATTCATAACCCCATAACCGTAACCGGAAACAATCCAAGTGTCCATCAACACTAGAATGGGCAGGTACCTTGCTGTGTATCCATGTGTGTGGCATGACGTGATTATATGACATAATGTATGACATGCCCTGATATTATGTGATATGAATGCTGTAAAATGTCACACTCCAGCTCCATTTCCATCTCCATTTACATGGAAGAATCTCAAAAGCATGATGTTCAGCAACAGAAACCAGACACAGAGGAGCACACATTGTTTTACTCATATAAAGTTCAAAAATGGGCACCACAAGAATGTGAATTAGAAGGCAGAAAAGTTATTTCCTCTTGCAGTCACTGGGCGTGGACACACAGGAATGCTGGCAATGTTAGATTTCAGGACGGCTGTTTCCAGGAGTGGTCACTTATGATTATTCATTTAACTCACCAAGCTGTACATTTATGATCTGTTCACTTCTACTTATGGCTTATGATATGCTCACTTTGGTTTAACAATGTTTAAAAAATGAATGAGAGGGTTAATGGAAAAGGTTGTGATGAGACCAGGGCACAGAGGTTCAGAAGGATCCAGGTACAATGAGCCATTTGGAGAACTTTGCTTTCTGCTCTGAGAAAAATGGGAGCCACTGGATAGCCTTGACTAGAGGAGTGAAATGCTCTGATTTACATTTGTTATAATGATCATTCTGGCTGCTGTGACAAAAATATACTGTGGGTTGGGATGAGAGAATAGGGCAAGGTGAAGAGTGTGTGCATTTCAAATTTTGATGCATTTTGCTAAACTGCTGTCCCTAGAATCTGCAACTTCTCCACATCATCCTCTGCACAATGGGCTCTCCAGATGTTGAATATTTGTTCATTTGATGAGGACAAGCAATAGCTGAAGGCAGTTTTAATTTACATTTCTTGCATTAGGGGTGGGACTTATCTTCTTTTCACATATTCGAGAGCCATCTGCAGATCCTTCTCTATCAACTGTCTGCATATCCATGCCCATTTTTTTCTATTGATTCATCAATATGTTTTCCTTACATATTTGGGCATGCCCATTGCATATTAAGGGAATTAAACATGGTCTGTGACTTTAGCTACAGCTACATTTTTTCTGGGATTAAACTTGAAAAGGGCTTCCCCACTCAAAGATCATTATTAAAAATAATACCAATAATAACTTGAAAATTCAATGTTTTCTTTTTAGTACTTTTGCAATTCGTTTTTTTTTTAAAAAAACTTAAATCATTGTTTTATTTATAATTTATTTTTGGTATAAAGTTTTGAGAAAACAATCTGAGTTTTTTTTCCAAGATCAGCAGAGTATTAAGGAACATAATGCGTTTTGGAGATCCATTGCCTCGTTTGAATTCTAGCTCTGCCAATCTCTAGCTCTGGAACTCTAGGCAATCACTTAACGGCTCTGTGTTTCTTGCTAACTGAAAAGTGGGGATAATAATAATATCTACTTTTGAGGATTGTTTTAATGATTAAATTAGTTCATACACATCAGTTCAGGTACACCCAACAGTGCCCACGCATATAAACATTCAATGAACATTAATTAATATTTCCATTAATTGAGTTAATGAGTTAATTGTGTTATCCATCTCTCCCCACTTAATTTGTTGTGCTATTAATAGCAAATAACAACTTTAGATTAAGTTTTGGACTTTTTAGTCTTTTTTATTGATCATAATCACTAGTCATGAACTTGTATCACATTATTTAACTTACTGTAGCTTTAAAGTGAACTCTCATAACAAATAACTTCCTCCCCCACTGTTTTCTTTTGCAAAATGCTCATGGAAATTGCTACTTGTCTATTCTTCCACATCCTTTAAAACAAGCCTGTTAACAAAAAGCAAATCCTGATGCTATTTTATTAAATCATGTTGCTTTTGAATTAACATGGGAAAAATTGAAATGTTTCTGGTAATGATAATTTCTGGCCAAGTATGTGCTATATCTTTTAGAGTCTCTCAAGAGGGCTTTCTAGATTTTCACATATTGAAATTGTATTGGCCACCTTAATTTCATTCCTTGACATCGCAGTTCCTTGTTACCAAGAGAAGCAGAGTGTGCCCCATGATGGCTGCCCAGTGCCTCTCTGGGCACTGCTCTGTGGGCCAGCCCAACCTCCCAGCCCTACCTGGCCCTCCCCAGGGCTCTGTCACCTGCCTGCCTCACAGCCTGGTTTGTATAAGGAGGAGTGTCACTGACAGGTGACTGCAGGGTCCCTGTATTTCCCCTGCAGTGACCTGGTGCAAAGATTAGGGAAGTGACTGAGCACGTCTGTGACTAGAGCTCCCTGCTGGGCAGCCTTTTTCCTTGACCCAAGCTCCAAGGACATTCTCTCCTCCTGCTCCCTGGGGTCCAGGGGTGGAACAACTTCTCCTTCTTATATCTTAATGTTCCTTGTTGGTTTATTTTTACTCTCTGAATCACTCCTTCATTACATTCTCTCTGAAACCTCAGCTGATGTGTCCTCTGCTTCTTGTTAGTACCCTGAAAGTCACAGAGATATTTCATACATTGTCTAAACAATTGTTTGCATACATAAAGTATATTCATATCTGTAAGCTAATTTTTTATTTAGCCTCCTTGACATTTATCATTATTTAAAACATTTGTTCTATTGGCCTCTTTAGTTTTTCTGATGAGATCATTATCAAATAAAGATAATTTTTCTTCTTTCTTTCACTTTTATCTTTTCTTGATTTATTTTTAAGTCCCTCCCCTCAATTCCAATTAGATTGGTTAATATCTTCACATAAAATAGATTAGAAGGTATAGTGTCCATTCTTGCTTTTGATTTTACTGAAAGTGCTTCCAGAGTCTTCCCATTAGAAAGAGCCTATCATGGGCATGGCAGCTTGGATCACCCAATGCCAGCCCAGATGCAGGATGCCTTTCACAGAGTGCTGCTGGGATCAACACCTAGGGAAGGAAGAGGAAGGCAGTGGTACTGAGCCAAGAAAAACCCAAACACCAGCGTTAGCCAACTTTATGGGGGCGTTCGGGAGGACCGTGTGTCCTCGGAGTTGTTTCCCATTCTGGAGCGACGGTGGGTCCTCGGAGTTGGTTCCCATTCTGGAGCGACCGTGGGTCCTCGGAGTTGGTTCCCATTCTGGAGCGACCGTGGGTCCTCGGAGTTGGTTCCCATTCTGGAGCGACCGTGGGTCCTCGGAGTTGGTTCCCATTCTGGAGCGACCGTGGGTTCTCGGGGTTGGTTCCCACTGAGGCAAAATGGTTGGGCTTTTGCAGCAGTCATTCCACGGGAGGCTCTGCAGAAGCCATGGCTGGACGAGTGTCTCTCTGCCTCTGCAGGTGGCACTGCCTGATGGACTAAGAGCTGTCAGCCTCCCTGCAGCTGGAAACAAGAGCTTCCTGGGTGAAGCTCTGAAGAGCATCCCCACGCCCCACAGGCCACTCCTTGCCCTGTTTGGATCCCTTTTTCACACAAATTCAGGAGTAGCTCCTCTGTAATCCTGGTGGGCCTCTTTTCCTGGGAAAGACACATGTCATGACAATTAGTAAGATGGCACCAAGCACCTGCCCCTACAGCTGACTTTGAGGCTGCCACAGATGCTCAATGTGTCCCTGCCCCACCACCTGTTCCGGATTCCCCCTCACCTGCAGCCAGCCCCCCTTCTGGTCCTAGTGACTTTCCTGGGAGAATGAGCAGATCCTCAGTCCTGAGAATATGAACACTTGGTCACTGTGTTCTTCTGAGCCTGGGATTGGTGTAACTGTCTATTTTACCATTGCTATCAGGCCAGGGAGAACCAGGAAGCCCCAGTATGGGTCACCTGGATTTTAACCACATCCTTTCTCACCTCAGGAGCAGCTGGATCCCCTCCTGATGATCAGGAGCAATTGCCCTGGATGGGATGGCAAATCCTCTTTTTGACTGCTCATCCCTGGAAATGAAGAGCCAGACCTAAAGTGCCCAGACAGCAGCCATCACTTATATGAGTTCAGTGGAATGTTTACTCTTCCCTTCTTGGATGTGTTCTTCCTTTGAAACCAGGATCTTTATTCTTGCACAGCTCACAGCTGAGAAAACGGGAACATGCCTCTCCCATGCAGGTCATTGGGAGTGATGATAAATAGTGTTGTTCCTGCTTTCAGAACCCCAGAGGCCTACTTTATGATTTTACCATGGCGTTGGCCATGAAATTAACATGATGTCTGCTCCCACTTCTAATATTTCTAATACTGTTTAGTCTGTTGGATCATCTGGCCCAAGTCTTGACTGCACCATAGCCTGAACTGCTGCAGTATCTTTTCATTTTGCGGCCCCACTAGAAGCAGGAATCCTTTTGCATTGCCTGAAATGTGAGCTGAAGGTGTATTCTCAAGTATGGCACAAGCTGCTTCAAAAGACAAACAGGTCTTCCAGGTGGTGCACTTTCTTATGGTAGAAAAAATGAGATGCCACAACTTGTCCTTTATTTTGGATAACATGTCCTGATCACTAGACTCCTAAAAGTTTCACTAAAGTGGCATGCTCTTGGATTTATCTAGGGCTTATCTGTCACACTCTGGAGTGTGTGTGGATTACCAAGGCATCCAACACTGTAGTCTCTTCTTGTTGGCCTGATTAACACAATGTCATAGAGAGTTGACCTTTATGATGTCCAGATGGCCCAGACTTCTTCTTTCCAGAAGGCAGAAGACATAATATTGCCCTGAGAAGAAACTGTAAATATGTGCTATTGTCAGTTTCATGTGCATGCAAACTTTCTGATTGCTATGGTTTTCATGTTTGTCCTCTCCAAAACTCATGTTGAAATTCAATTTGCCATTGTGATGGTATGAGGAGATTATTATGATGGCTCTGCCCTCATGGGTGGAATTGGTGCTGTTCTAAAAGGGCAAGTCTGGCCACCACTTGCTCTCTCTTACCCTCTTGTCTTCCTCCAGGTGATAATGTAGCAAGAAGGTCCTCACCAGATGCCAACCCCTCAACCTTTGACTTCTCAGTCTCCAGAACTGTGAGCCAATAAAATCCTGTTCATTATAAATTATCTAGTCTTAAATGCTCTGTTAAAGTAACATAAAATGGACTAAGACACTGATGTAGTTTTCTGATCAAGATGGGAATGCATTGCTAGATGGATGGTCTTTTATGATGACCTGCAGCCATGTTAACCTGCTTGGGTATGGGCAGGGCACAGCACTTGGGGTCATACTGCATTGAGCTTGCAAGGGACTACTATTGTCTTTCCAAAATAATCTGATTTTTCCTTAGGCCCAGAAAAGTAAAGTAAATACAGACAAAGTAGGATCACTACCCTGGCATACTTTCATACTTTAACTCCTTAAGTGTGCTGCTAATTCCTGCCATCCTTGGGTGATATATATATATATATATATATATATATATTCCAATTATATAATTTTGTACTTGTCTGAGATGAGGGTGGAGTATAGTTTTACAGTCTCCCATTTGGCTTTTCTGCTATTATATCTCTGAGCATACATGCAAAAGACCCAATGTGGGGTTTGCACCAGTGGCCTAATATGTCTTAACCAAATATGTACTAGGCACTTGGTGGGTCTATAGGATCAACGAATCTATTTCAAGCAGGACATCAGCCAAAATTCTATTTATCACTGATCCCATAAATTCAAACTCTAACAGCAGAGTGAAAATGACTCTGCAGGGCTCCAGGTGTTGTTGTCAACTCTAAATCTCTGTCCAACAATCCTAGAAACACTTGGATATTTTCATTTCCTTCATGTACAGTGACCCAAGAAATTACATACATTTTGTGGAAGGGCTGGGGAAATCATTGCCATGCATACTTTCCATGGTGCTTCACCGTCCTTCCTCCTGGGAACATGGCCTCTTCTTCAATCAATAGGTCTTAGGTCCAAACACTGGCTCAAATTCAAAACTGCACCACGAAGATACTGCTCTCAGTCTCTTGATCATCCATCCTTGATTTTTTCTGATGATGTGAGTAGTGCCCTGATTGGCTGCCTGTCCATTTTGCCCCCAGGGTGCTGTGTTCTACAAATCCTCTTCATACTTCCGAAGGTCAGGCCCTGCTGGCTGCCACTCCGACCTTGCCAGTCATAATGACAATTGCATCCACCTGGCTTCTCATCTTGAAGTACTGCCATCTGCAGTATTTCTGCAGAGTTCTGTCATCCCGTATCTACAGTGAGCCTAATTCTGTAAAGATGTCTCCCATCATTGGCCCTGCCTCTACAGGACAGCAAATGCCAACAGTCTTTGGGAGGCTGGTCCTTCTTTTCTTGTGCACTCCTTCTCCTAGGAAATAGAGAGTCAGCCCCAAACGCCCTGTCTCTATGAACCTTCCAGTGGGTTTGTTGCCCTTACATAGTGCAACCATCCCAGCATGCCCACCTCCCTGGGTCTCCCCATGCCCCCTTCCACTGTCTGCCATGCAATCCTGGCATTCAAGCTCACTTAGTATGGACCATTGGGTTTTTCCATTTTTCGGGAAGCATCATGCTGGCAATTTTACCCCATCTCCAAAGGCTTTGTCAGGATGCTAAATCCTGTATCTCCAAATTGCTTCCAAAGCAATAAACTCTCCTTTTTGTGCAGAGCCCTTTGCTGAAAAATTCTCAAAATCCAATCCTGTATGTACTTCTCTGGCTCTGCCAGTGCACATTGGCTGGATCTTGTGACTATTTATCAGACCCAGGTCATCCCAGCTGTGACATAAGCTTAATTATGGTCTAAGAGCTAGGAGAGATGTCTTATGGGGGGCAGCCTCTGCATTTTAAGTAAGAGAGAGTGCTTGCTCTTAACAAGGAGGGGTATAACAATTCTGGAAAACAAGACATGTGGGAACATGGAACTTCAAGATTTTGAGACACGCCAATCAAAATGTCTCCATCCCATGTATCATGGTTCTATTCTTTAGTAAACAGAATTGTGCATTGCAGAGCTGCCTTGGTGAGAAGCTTGACCTTCTTCTGGGTTTGGCTACTTGGAAGATTAAGTCTAGTGCCTGTTGTCAGGCAGAATAATGCCTCCTTCTCCCCATACAGAGATCCATGTCCTGATCCAGAACCTGTGAATATGTTGGGTTCCATGCTAAAGAGAAATTAAGGCTACAATGGAATCAAGGTTGTTAACCAGCTGACCTTAAAGTAAGGAGATTATCTTGAATTTTTTGGTGCTCCTGAAATAATCGCTGGGTCCTTACAATTGGAAGATGGAGGCAGAAGAGGAAAGTCAGAGAGAGATGTAACTATGGAAGGTTGATCAGAGATACAATGCTGCTGACTTTGAGGGAGGAGGAAGTGGGCAAGGAGACCCAGAATGTGGGTGGCCTCTAGAATAAGGCCTCTGGACAAGGTAAAGGACCTGGCTTCTCCTCCAGAGTCCCTAGAAGGAACAAAGCACAATGGTTTTCACTCAGTGAGGCCCATTTTGTAGTTCTGACCACCAGATCCATAAGATAATAATCTGTATTGTTTAAGCCAGCAAGTCTGTGTGTATTTGTTACAGCATCCATAGAAAACTAACACAGTCTCTATCTCAGCTTTCTCAGCCTTCTCCTACGGAGCAGAAGAGCTTCTCTGTATGATTCCCTCTGTGTTTCATCCCTGGCTCTTAGTTTCCGGTCGATGGATCTCAGTCTCTGTTTACCTAATGCTTTCACTGGCTTAAACAGTGACTCCCAAGTCCATTGTCCTTGTTGTTACATTTCTCCCTTATTTGTAAAATGCCTGAAACCTGCCACTGGCTACTGGACCATTTCAGGGGTACCCATCCCGATTCACCATCAGGGAGAGTTTCAGCAACTGGGCTTTGACCTTATTCTTGGAGGTTGTCTTTAATCCCCCTGTAACCAGTGATGGAGTCCTCATTACCAGCCATACGAAGATAATTCCGCTCCTGGACTCCCTCTAAACTTGTCTGTTCTTTGTAATCATTTCTGGAATCAAAGTGCACAGATCGGATTCCCCAGTAAGCAGCCTGTGAGATGGAGTTCCACAGGCATGAAGGCTTACAGAGTAACATTGGGAGAGATGCCAGAAGGGAAGGGAAGGAACAAGGACTAGCCAAGGCCAAAGTCAAGGCGCAATTCAGCCTGAACAGCCTCAGCCAACACCATGGGGGGCAGGGTGCGGCCATGAAGTTGACCCGTGTTGGTCTGGAAAAGCCTTTGTGGTCCTGTATTACCACCTGAACTAGCTATGGATTAGGTCTCCTCTTCTCCTACCTTTCCAACGGAGTGACCTAGGCCAGCATGGCTATCTGCCACACAGGAAACCTCTGAGAAGGCCTGGCCAGCAATGGGTATCTGCCCACAGCTCAGTACTGGGGACAGAAGAGGCGCCTCTCTGTGTCCATCATGCCGCATCTAAGACTGAATGTTTTATTATTATAAGGAATTTTTCATCTACAAAGACGGGGTTATACAAAGGTCTTTTTATCAACCTTATCAGCAAAATCTAGACTTCTGAATACAGTGGGAGAATATGTTCAAAATGCTGGGAAAATTTACTGTTGACTTTAAATTTTCATCATTCAGAAGTAAGAATGCGTTGAAGACTTTTTTTACATAAATATTAACATATTAACAGAAGTTGCTTCTCAAGGATATATTTTGAAAAGAAGAAAATTTTAAACCCTTGAGGAAAGAGTAGGGGGAAAGGAGCAGTGATGAACAAACAAATGACTAAACAATGAATTTTTTATTGTATAAGTTTTAGGAGTAAAAGTTGATGTTTTGATATGCATATCTATGATGCAATGCTTATTATGAGTAGGCAATTTAACATATCCATCATCTTCAATAGTTACCTTTGCAATGTTTTTGTGGTGAGAGCACCTAAAATTTACTCTCTCAGCAAATTTTCAATATGCAATACAATATTAACTGTAGTCCCCCTGCTGGACTTTCTGTAGACTTATACAGCCTGTATGACTGACTGCAAGTTTACACCCTTCCTCCACCTTTGCATTTCCTCTCCCTCCCTACCCTGCTGACCCCTGTTCTACTCTCTGTTCCTATGTATTCAACTATTTTTTCCCTTTGAAATTCCATATATAAATGGGAGCGTGAGATACTTGTCTTTCTGTGCCTGGCTTACTTCACTGAGCACGATGTTCTCCAGGTCTATCCATGTTGTCACAAACAGCAGCACAGCAGCTTCTCCTTTTTTGTGTAAGGCTGAATAATATCTTTGTGTGTGTGTGTGTGGTGTACACACATATTTGACATTTTCTCGTTTATTCTACAATGGACGCAGATTGTTTTTATATCTTAGCTATTGTGAATAATGATGCAATCAACAATGGGAGTGTGGACATTTCTTTGGGACATTAATTTCCTTTCCTTTGGGTATATACACTCAGTAGTGGAATCGTTGGATTATATGATAGCTCTATTTTTTAAAATTTTTGAGGAAGCTCCATACAGTTTCCATAATGGCTGTTTTGATTTATGTTGCCACCAATAGTATACAATGTATCAGAGTTCCCTGTTCTCCACACCTTCAGCAGGACTTGTTATCGCTTGTCTTTTTTAATAACCATCCTGAATATATGAGATATACAATGAGGTATATCTCATTGTAATTTTGGCTTGTATTTCTCTGATAGTATTTTGAGCACCTTTTCATATATCTGTTGGTCATTTGCGTGTCTTCTTTTGAGAAATATCTGTTTAGATACTTTGTACATTTTAAAAATCAGGTTGTTTTGTGTGAGGCTGCTGTTGCTATTGAGTGGTATGAGTTCTTATATATTTTGGATATTAACTCCTTATCAGATATATGATTTTCAAATATTTTCTCCCAATATGTAGGTTACCTTTTTGTTTTGTGGTCTGTTTAATTGTTGTGCAGAGGTTTTTTTGGCTTGATGTGGTCCCATTTGTTTATTTTTGCTTTTGTTGCCCGAGTTTTTGGTGTGATATTCAAACAGTCATTGCCAAGGTCAATATTAAGAAGCTTTTTCTGTCTTTTTTTCTAGTATTTTCACAGTTTCAGATGTTATGCTTGTTAATCCATTTTGAGTCTATTTTTGTGTATGGTGCAAAACAAGGGTCCAGTTTCATTATTTTGCTAAATAATGAGTTAGTCTAAAACAAGACAAATACTTGAAAGTTCAAAAGCACTTTCAGAAAGTACTGAAAATTTTTAAAAATGAAAGGAGTGGTAACAGGTTTAGAATGAAATAGTTCAAAAGTCACTCTTTTCCTTGATAAGGAGACTAAGGTATTTATTATGTTTTGACTCTATTAACTGTGTGATAAATATTTAATGAAAAGAACTGAAAAGTATAGAAGTAGAATGTTTAATAAACCCGTAAAATTTTAAAGGCAGAAATAAAAATAGAACAATTTCTGTCTATATAGCAGAAACCAAGGAGAAAAGTAAAAAAAAAGAATAATTAAAAAATAAAATGGTAAAAATAGACCAAAATATATTAAATATCAAGATAAATATATTTTAAACTTTTCTGTTAATCAAAATAGATTTTAAGAAATTTATTTTTAGCATTCTCTTTTCTTCACACCTTCTATATTTAAATAGAAGTATCCATCTAATACATTTTGGTGTCTATTTCTTGAAGCACATAAAAATCTACTTTCTCCAAACAGTATTCCACCATTTGAATTTAATCCCTTCCCCTTTCCCTATCACTTTTTTAACCTCATATGTATCTATCTGAAAAATAAGACTTTTTGACAATTGCATTCTTTCAACATACTATACAATATTAGCATCTAATAACTTGACATTCTATATTTAAAGAGTTTGAAGATAAATTTAACAAATATTTGCTATATGCGTTTTATAAGAGACACTCCTAAAACTTTTAACAGAAATGTTAAAAGTAAGGAGGTAGAAAAAAGTATGCCAAGCAAATATAAACAAGGAAAACAAGTACAGTAATATCAGAGAAAAGTAGAAACCGTGACACAAATCCAGCTCCATTAAGTATGAAAATAGCTGTAAAAAGTCATGAAAAGCTTAAACTTACATGTTCCTAACCATATAAACTCAAAAATTCTTTTAAAAAATTAGACAAATATGTAGGTAAAGTGGAAAAAATTTAGAACCTTAACTAGATATTTTTATTACATTATTCTTAGAAAAGAAATAGATCTAGCAAACTGGGAAAAAAAAGTTTTGTGCAAATTTAATAAGCTTAAGCTGACATTGGCCTCATGGATATACTGAATGCTAAAAAACACACATCCATTCAAAGGATGCAAGAAAACAGTCTTCTAAAAATATTTAACTACAAAGGAAGTTTTAACAAATACCCAAGAAATTAATATTATTGACCACATAAGTGCACCAAAATCTAATGAAATTGGAGAGCAATCACAAAAAAAGTAGTTAAAACTCTTCCCGAGCATTTGTAAATTTTAAAACACATGTAAAAGCATTTATAAATCAAATAAAAAAGTATAATAAAAGTAAGAAAAAATGTGAACAACAGACACACTCCATCGTGTTGTGTAGTGTATAGATGAAGGGCACCTCTCATTACAGCAGCAGCCTTCTAAAAAGACCCCCAGCCACAATCTTAATTACCGCAAGCCCAAACATAAAAATGATTTTACTCTGGCTTATATGGTTGTATTTGAGGAACTCTTTGCACTCTCCTCCTTCACTTCCTCCAATACCCCTGCATTCTCACTGACCCACCTGGAATCCCTCAAAGGGGTCACTTACTTCCCTGTGTTCCCTTCAGCAATGCTCTCCTCTTCTCCCTGCTCCAGAGTCAACCTTTAGCTTCAGCCTGGACTCCACTTCTGTCCTCTGGGAACCCTTCTATGACCTCTTTCAAGAATCAGAGGCCTCTCAACTCTACAAACCCTGCCCCTCATTCACTGGCCCATTTGCAACACCTCCACAGTGCCTGCACACATACCGGACATCAAATTCACGTTTGCTGAGTGAACATGTGACTCTGAAAGGAGGTGCTGGATCTAGAATGAAGCTATGAACCTTAGAGGCCCGCCAAATCACTTGAGCAGCCTGATTGTAGCCTGCAAGGATGCAGCATAGCACAGAACATGCAGACGGCTCCCCAGGCCAGCTTCAGGGCTCTGAGTTTTACCTGAGAATGCTTCGCTGGACTTGGCATATGACAAGGACAGTCACTATACGACCCTCACAGGCCTCAGGCCCTGGAATAGAGGGGCAGCCCAAACCACCTTGCTGCTGAAACCCCTCCCTGGATGCCAGATGCAAAGGGAAGTCAGTGCAGGCTCTGCCGAGATTCACATTCCCTTTTGTCCATTAGACGCCACTGGAACCCATAGTGATTATCAAAGGCAACGTGAGCCCTTTGGGTTTGATTCAAGGCAGGCTTGTGCTTGGTCTAAAGGGTCTGGAAAAGCAGTTCACAGGGCTTCAAGATGAATATCTTATTCTGTTTGACAACTTGTGTTTCATTGGCTGAAGAAGGGAGGTTCTAAGCAAGATGACCAGGAGAAAGACTCTAAAATATGCTACATCACACAGCAGTCCCGAAGATGTCTGTCCTACTAAGGACCTAGTGGCAGAGGACCGGGCAGGCTGGTCCGCTGTCTGCACAGGCCCAGTGATTTCCTTTGACATTGGAAATCGAGACACAGTGATGGCTGGTGGGAGCACTGAGGGCTACGGTGTGGCTGTAGCCAGGAGAGCAGACCAGGCTGGGTGTGGCTAGGACCTGCAGGCCCCTTTCTTCTTGGTCAGGCCATCCCTGCACAGTGTCACTCACCATAGCAAAGAGCTACAAGGTGACAAAGTAATTAGTCACTGTCATCCTCGCTAGACTATTTGTGGGGGAGGGCAGAGGCAACAGAAGTGGCCAGTTAGGCACCACCTTGATTCTTTTAGAGCATTCCTTTTCTTCACATAGTAGCACTTCCTGATAATTATTTCCTTTTAATTCACATTTGAAATCCTTACACTTCAATGTTCATATTTAAAACATAGCTGGGGAAACTTGTAACTTTGTTATTTCCAGTAATGTGTTAACTCAGTGCAAGACTTTTTGTGTTTTAAAGTTCTTTGCTGAGATTCTTATCTTTTATTCTCTTTCCCTTTCCTTAAAATGGTTGGTACTACTGTTTTCTTTGAAGGTTCTTATATTTGGGGGCCATCGTTACTTTTCTGTTCCCCAACTCGTCTTTCATTAAATCAAATAAATTCTCTAGTTGATTCAAATAATAATATCAAGTATTCATTGAAAACCAATACATGCTAAGTGTCTCATATAATAATTTGTTTGTTGATCAGATTACTTCTAAAATATGCAATGTTCTTATTTCTCTCACATGCATATGTGCTAATGGTTATTTTGTTCTGTATTTTTTATGCCTTTTCTAAGTTAGGTTACTAATATGATTATTTTGCTCTTCAGATACACCGGCCGACTGGAGGCTCTTTAATTCTTTAAGAAACTACAAATTGTAGGCTTTCAATAAATATTTGTTGGATTTAATTTTGGCACACAAATTTCGTAAGAGAAAACCAACACTTCAGACTTTCAAGCAAACGTAGGAACCATGTAAAATGGGCTTCTTATTTATTTAAGAGGAAATACTGACCTGGGGGTCAGGAGAAAGGACAGACAGTGGTTCCTGGCCTTCACATCAAGTCATTGGCAGCCTCTATGGGTTAAATCGTGGTCCCTTCCACCCAAGAAGAAGAAGACGTGTTAGACTCCTAACCTCCAGTGCCTGAGGAGGGCACCTTACTTGGAAATCGAGCGGTCGCGGATGTAGTTAGTTAAGATGAGGTCATACTGGACTGGGATGGGCCCCTACTTTGGTATGACTGATGTCCTTTAAGGAGAGGAGAGAGACACATGGGCAGATGCACAGGTGACAGTGGAGATGAGATTGGAATGATGATACAGCTAAAGAATGCCAAGGATTGTCATTTGCCACCAGAAGCTGCAGGAGTCAAAAAAGGATCCTCCCCTACAGATTTCAGAGGAAGCAGCCTCTGCAGGTAACTGGGTGATTGACTTCCCAGCCTCCAGAACCAGGAGACAGTGAATTTCTGTTGTTTTAAGTCACCTAGTTCATGGTACTTTGTTATGGCCACCCTAGGAATCTGAGTACTCCATGGTGCAGCTTATTAAATCTGTGGGCCACAGTTGGTCCTGGGAGGAATTGTGAGGTATATGTCTCTTAAACTTTGAAAAAGTGAGCCTGGCTACTCCGTTCCACTCTCTATACTTCCTTTTGTTTTTATTTTATTATTTATTTATTTATTTATCGAAACAGAGTCTCGCTCTGTAGCCCAGGCTGGAATGCAGTGGCACGATCTTGGCTCACTGCAACCTCCACCTCCTGGGTTCAAGCAATTCGCCTGCCTCAGCCTCCCGAGTAGAGTAGCTGGGACTAAGGTGCGTGCCGCCATGCCCGGCTGATTTTTGTATTTTTAGTAGAGACGGGGTTTCACCATGTTGTCCAGGCTGACCTCAAGTGTTCCGCCTGCCTCAGCCTCCCAAAGTGCTGGGATTACAGGTGTCAGCCACCGGACTCAGCCCCTTTGCTTTTAGAAAGGCCTTTTCACCATTCACTCATTAGTCTCTAATACTTTTTGGTCTCTATTTCCTGAAGCATATAAAAACCTACTTTCTCCAATTAGCATTCCAACATTTGAATTTAATCCCTTCCCCTTCCCCTATCACATTTTTAATCTCATATGTATCTATCTGAAAAATAGGACTTTTTGACAATTGCATTCTTTCAACATGCTATACAATATTAGTGTCTAATAACTTGACATTTTATAGATTAAGACAATTTAACTAGTTAATGTTGATGAATTAAATTCCATAAAGCATATTAAGAGCCAATGTTGGTACCACATGCTTCCACCCTGGACCAGCCACCAAATAAAAATAAAAATAATTTTATTTTATTTTAAAATAAAATTCTAGCAGAATAATATCTGAAACTAAGATACTCTTCATTCTTTCATGGTTAGTTTCTTTCACTCAGTTTCTGTTTCTGTTGTTAATGTTATGTGCATTAGTTGTGATCCATTGTGGCTTAAAACTTTTGATGGACATCTGGATTATTTCTGATTTGGGGCCATTATGAACAATGCTGCTACGGACATCATTCATACATGTATTCTAGCATGCATGTATATGGCTTTATACTGGAGTATATATTTTGTTATATCTTTCTAGATGATAGAGAATACAATTATTATTAAGTTATCCTGCTTACCTCTTAATGCAAGATACCTCAGTCACTTTTGTATTTACTGACCCAACCAGACTTTCCTTTAACATTTCGATTATATATATATAGTTCAATATTTTTATTTTCAATAGTCCTGTATTCCTGAGTTATAAATATTTCTCATAAATATTGTATAGTTTTTAATTCACTATTCTAAACATTTTAATTAAATCTTTAGCCTTTTTAAAGCTAATTTTAATTACTGATTATACTTTTGTTTTCAACCATGTCTTTACATCTGTTTTCTCCTTTTGAAACTTCTATAGAACTGGTTAATTTTTATCACTCTAACTTGTGCCAGTTTGAAAGTTAAACACTCTGTTTTCTTCACTTAGAAGGATTTATTGGCCCTTTTTGTATATCCTCTTGTGTAAAGCGTCTGTTCAAATGTTTTACTCATTTTTCTTATTGGTATGTAGAATTTCTTTATACATATCGACTACATGCCCTTTGTAGGATATATATGTGGCAATATTTCCTGCTTTTCTGAAGTTGCTTCTTCACTTTCTTTTAATAGTATCTTTTGATGATCAAAGTTTTTAATCTTAGTATTGTTCACTATCATTTTTGCCAGTTTTAAAGACATACAAAAAATTAAAAACTTCAATGCCTCTGAAGATATGTTCCCCTAAATCTTTATGGTTTACCTGTCACATGTAGACCTGCACTATATCTGAAGTTAATTTTTGTAAATAGTTTAAAGTAAGGATGCAAACTGGTTTTATGTATAGAAAATCCAAGGAGCCCAGCACCACTTACTGAAAGGCCCCCTAGTAAGTATGGTTGATCTCTGTCATTACTCGGGCTCATGTATGTGTATGAGTCTATTTCTGGACACTGTTCCACTGTGAAGCATTCATCTTGTTTACCACAGCACATTGTAATGACTTCTATTACCTTTATAGGTCCCAATATGTGACATTTTAAGTCCTCTAGCTTTGCTCTTCAGTATTATCTTAGCTCTTCTTAGCAATTCACATGGCCATATCCGCTTCGGAATCAACTTGCGGATATGCACACTAAAAAACTCATTCACACAAACACAAATCCGGCAGGGGATGAAATAGTATTGAATTAATGGATACATTTTGGGGGATTGACTTATTTACAATATTGATCTTGCAACCCTATAATATGATATAGATAGCCATTTTTAGGTTTCTTTGTTTTCAATAATGGTGATATGGTTTGTACCCAAATCTCATTTTGTAGCTCTCATAATTCCCATGTGTTGTGGGAAGGACCTGGTGGGAGGTGATTGAATCATGGGGGTGGGTCTTTCCCGTGCTGTTCTAGTGATAGTGAATGGGCCTCACGAGATCTGATGGTTTTAAAAACGAGTTTCCCTGCACAAGCTCTCTTTTTTTGCCTGCTGCCATCCATATAAGATGTGATTTGCTCCTCCTTGCCTTCTGCCATGAAGCCTCCCCAGCCACATGGAACTGTAAGTCCAGTAAAGCTCTTTCTTTTGTAAAACGTCCAGTCCCAAGTATGTCTATATCAGCGGCATGAAAATGGACTAATCTAAATGGTTTGTATTTGTCAGTACAGAAGTCTTGTATCCCTTTTGTTAAGCTTATTTCTTGGCATTGGATATTTATGAATGCTATTTCAAGTAGCATTTTACTGTTAATTTCATTTCTTACTTGTTTGTGGCTGATATGCAAATATACAATTCATTGAATTTATGTTGATATTGGATCCCATTTTTGTTAAATTCACTTATTAATTCTAAAAATTTGCCTTTAGATTAATTTAGATTTCCTAGCTATATAGTCATGTCATTTGAAAATAATATTTATTCATTTCCATTCTTATGCCTTTTTAGTTTTTGTTGCTTGATTGCTCAGGTACAGTATTGGATCAGTCTAACTTTGAATAGAAATGCTATGAGTGGGCATCCTTGTCCTGAAAAGGGAAACACTCTCTGTATTTTACCACTATCATTTTACTGCAAGTTCTGTTCTGTTTTTTGTTTGATATTCTTTATCAGATTAAGAAGATATCCTTCTATCTATGTTTGCTGAGAATTTTTATTTAAAGCGCTTTTAATGGGTATATTGAAGTAACGATATATGTTATTCCTTTTCCTGTTACTGACATGAATGAATTTTGTTAAAATTTTATTATATGATAAATATATTCACATATATTTCATCTGTATATAAACATATAGATGAAATATATAAACATATATTATCATATATGTAAACACATACAGCATATGCATATACAATCATATATAAACACATATATGTGAAATATATACATTACCATCACACATACAGTTGGTATGTTTCATATATAAATTTATAAAATATATATGAAACTTATTTATATATTAAATAGATCAACTTTATATGTATAATAATAATGTTATTATTAGTTATACTAATAATCATATAATTATAATTATAATCATCATTAATGATAATATATCATTGATGATAACACTGGGTTCAACTTGTTTGAAATCATGGGGTTCAACTTGTTAATGTAAATCACTGGGTTCAGCTTGTTAATAATTTGTTTATTATGTAAATAATAATTATTTATTATGTACATTTATTATGTAAATAATAGTAAGAAAAATAATAATAATTTGTTAATGTAAGTCACTGGGTTCAACTTGTTGATAATTTGTTTAAAATTTTTGTTTTTCCAACTATAATAGATTGCTTAAAATTTTTGTGTCATATTCATAGGAGATTAAGGTACTTAACATCAGCAACAATTTTTTAAATATAAAATTTAGGTAGGCTTCATTTAACACAAACTACTTAAGAAATATTTTATGCTTTTTAATCTGAAAAATTTTGAATGTTTAGTGTTATTTCTTTTACAAACTGTTTTAAGAATTCACCTATAAACCATGTGGGCTTGGAGACTTCTTTGTGAAAAATGTATTTAATTTTTTAATTATTAAAATTATTATGATATTCCATTATTTTCTTCATTCAGTTTGGCAAATCTTATTTTGAGGAATTTTTACATTTTACGCAAATTTTTGGTTTTGTAACAAGGTTTATAACCCTATCTCCACAAAAAATGCAAGAATTAGCCAGGCGTGGTGGTGAGAGCCTGTAGTTTCAGCTACTCAGGAGGCTGAGGTGGGAGGATCGCTTGAATCCAGTTGGTTGATGCTGCTGTGAGCCATGATTGCACAACTGCATTCCAGCCTGGATGACACAGTGAGATCCTGACTCAAAAAAATAAAATAATATAAAATAAATAAACCAAAGATATCCAAAATGTACCCAACTAAAACTTCTAGCTTGCAATTTTTAGCATATAATACTCCACTTTTAACACAAAACTTGGAGACTACAGATAAATAATGGTACTTGTCTTTATTTTCCCCCACAAATAAAATAAAGACATGACCACTGTAAATTATAATAAAACAAATCCTGGATGCTTCTAGGATATTTTTTAAAACTTTTCCTCTATGTTGCTATTTATCTACACTGTAACCATAGGGACCTTAATTAAGAAAGTTAAGTGAATTCTGCAGGCCTTGATATTTTTAGCAGGTGAAAAGGGTAATCAAATTTCACAGACACACTCACAACCAGCATGACCCCTGGATAGACCCACTGAAATATATTTCAATGAATACAACCTCAAAATCTGTTACTAGTGGGCTAGTAGTACAGTACTGTGTTTAGTAGAGTATTTCAAGTTTATGGGGAAAGATCCATTTTCGAAAATCTCTTATGTTCATATGTTTTTCATGCTGTTTTGAGTATGGCAGAATGAATAAAACATTAAATGGTTTAAAATTTTTGAATGAATTTTACAATGTCTACTGATCTTTCATATAGTAAACATGCAATAACTCTTCATTGTTTATGTTCATAAATTTACATTCTTTGTCTCAAGTGGAGATATTTATTAGCCAAGATGTTGGATACATGTCAGTCCTACCACTGGCTAAATCTAAGTTCTCAGGCGCAATTTACCATATGTCTCACTGGCTTTGTCTGGCATTTAAAAAATAAAAATAAAGAGATAAAGACATACAGAGAACTGTTTTTAGTTACTTTTGGGTAGCACAAAGTATAAGGTCATTCCTGTTCACTTATTTATGCGCTCAAAAATATTTATTTATCACCTATTATGTTCCAGACCTTAGATTATTTACAGTGTCATAATAACAACAATGTTATTTGTTACTGTCTCCCCTCCCTACCTCCCAATCCACTCTTCAACTCATTCCTTTCTTCTTTACCCATCACTCCATTGATATTTTCTTGAAAAGGTCTCTGATGATTTGCATGTCTCCCAATTCAATGGAGATTTCTCTGTTTTAATCTTGCTCACTTTTATAGTCTGTTCTTATGGAGCTGAAATTTTTTGAAACACTTTTTTTTTTCCTGCCACCAGCTCTCTTGGATGTCTTTCTGCTCAGTTGACTAATTTCTATTTTTCTTTGCTGGCTCTTCCTTTCCACCCAAACCTACCTCTTAAAATCACTGACGATTCGAACTTGGACTCTGTTTACCTCTCCATGCACTCTTCTCCTAGATATTGTCATCCATCTAATATGCTCTTCATGTCATTTTTATGCTGATGACTTTCAAATTCATATTGCCCACTCAGACATCTCCTCGGAGAATCACATTTGTATACATCCAGCTGCTTACCTGACATTTCACCGGCAACTTCCATCTATGTCTGAATTTAAACATGCTCAGAACAGCATTCTCGATGTGCTCTGCAAACCTGCTTCTTCCCTGGCTTCTTCTCAGCACTGTCCACCCAGGTGTTCAGACCAGAAGCCTGTGTCTCACCTGCATAGGCTGTCAAATAGCACTTAACATGGATTCCCCTTTAAAATAATATATCTTGACGCTTTCACTGCCATCACAGTGGTTCATTCCCCATCACATCTTGCCCAGCTTTCGGCATCAGGCTTATTTTCACTCCCCATGCTCCTAATCGATTGGAAACATATGCAACGTGGGAAGCATAATCACAACACCAACACCCATGAACCCAGCACCAAACCTCATGACTGTTACGAATATTGAAGAATGTAGCTGAGCAACCCTTCCCTAAACTCCTCCCGTAGCCTTCCCCACATGGTAAACACCATTCTAAATTATCTCCTCCTGTAGCCTTCCCCACATAGTAAACACCATTCTAAATTATCTCATCCTGTAGCCTTCTCCACACAGTAAACACCATTCTAAATTATCTCATCCTGTAGCCTTCCCCACACAGTAAACACCATTCTAAATTGTCTCATCCTGTAGCCTTCCCCACACAGTAAACACCACCCTAAATTGTATCATTCTCTGATTTTTAAAGAGTTGTTTTATGACTAGGTAATATGCCTAAACTATATATCAATATTGATTGATTTTATAGACATTTTATTGAATTATAACATACATAAGAAAAGGATGTTATAACTATAAGTGTACAGCTCAAAAACATTTCACAAATGAGCACAGCTTTGTGTGTAGAATCAGATCAGTCCAAGTAACAAAGCATCAGTCATGCCTAGAAGCCGCTGTGAAGCCCTTTTTCATCACCCAGTCCCCAAGGGGAGCCATTATCTGAACTTCTAGCACCACAGATTACTCTCATTTACTGAGTATGTACCCTCTGTGCCTTAGTTACGTCATTCAACACTCCGTTTGTGAGGTCTCTCCATGTTGTTTCATGTGGTCGTGCATATACGGCCATCGTTATACAAGATTCCATTGTGGGAATATGGCATGCTATACTTCACTCTAGTCTTGTGACCAACACTCATTTGATAAGACTCCAGTTCTGGGAACCTGTCTGTACACATCATTTGGTGACCATATGTACATATTTCTCTTAGTTATGGGCCCAGGAGAGGAATTCTGGGATGTTAGTTTCTGGAAGATGCATGTTTACCTTTGGTGAATATAACTAATGTGCTTTCCACCGTTCCTGCATCAATCTATATTTCCATAAGCAGGGTGAGTGAATTCAATTCTTCTGTATCATCACCAACACTTAATATATTCAGTCTCTTGTCCTGTCTCTATTTTTAATCAATTTAGGGAAGGAATGTAAATAATATCAGGTTGTAATTTTTTTGTATTTTCCTAGTAAAAAATTACATTGAGGGAGAGTGGTGGGGCAAGATAATGGAATAAAAGGCTCTACCAATCACCGCCCCACCCTACCTGCCACAAGGATACCAATTCAAGAACTATTTACATGAAAAAAGAAACTCTTTAAGAACTCCAAATCAGGCGAGAACTCACAGGACCTGGTTTTGACTTCATTTCCCTGAAAGAGGCACTGAAGAGGTAGGAAAAGCAGTCTTGAGTCACTGATGCCACCCCTCCTCCTTCCCCTGGAAGCAGAATCATGGTGCAGAGTGTCTCTGTGTCCTGGGAAGAGGGAGAGACAGCAATTGTGAGGCACAGAGCTCAGTGCTGCCCTTGTTATAGCACAAAGCAAAACTGGACCAAACTCAACTGACACCCACCCATGGACAGAGCTTTCAAACCAGCGCTAGCCAGAGGGGAGTCACCAACCCCAGCTGTCAGAACTTGAGTTCCCACAAGCCTCACCACCATGGACTAAAGCGCTCTGGGCCCCAAAGGAAAGTATTCTAGGCCACAAAGACTGCAACACCTAGGTGAGTCCTAGGGCTCAACTGGGCCCCGAGACAGTAGACTATGAGGGCATGTGACCTACGGAGACACCAGCCAGGGTGGCTAAGAAAGTGCTGGGATCACCCTTCCTGTAACCACAGGCTGCACAGCTTGTGGCTCCAAAAAGACCCCTTCCTTCCACTTGAGAAGAAGAGAAGGAAGAGCAGGGAGCACTTTCTCTTGCATCTTGGATACCAGCTCAGCCACAGCAGGATAGGGCACCAGTCAGAGTCATGAGGCCCCCTTTCCAGGCCCTAGTCCCCAGACATTTTTTCTTTTTTTTTTTTTTTTGAGACGGAGTTTTGCTCTTGTTGCCCAGGCTGGAGTGCAACGGTGCGATCTCGGCTCACTGCAACCTCCACCTACTGGGTTCACGCAATTCTTCTGCCTCAACCTCCCGAGTAGCTAGAATTACAGGCGTGCACCACCACACGCAGCTAATTTTGTATTTTTAGTGGAGACGAGGTTTCTCCATGTTGGTCAGGGCCCCCAGACATTTTTAGACACACTGTGGGCCAGAAGGAAACCAACTGCCTTGAAAGGAATGACCCAGTCCTGGAAGGATTAATTATCTGCTAATTAAAGAGCCCTTGGGCCCTAAATAATCAGCAGCAATACCCAGCAATATCAATACTATGCTGATACTTGCTGGCCTCAGGTGAGACTCAGCACATTCCCAGCTGTGATGGCTAAGGGGCAAGACCCCTTTTGCTTGATAAAAGTGGAGGGAAAAGTAAAGGGGACTTTGTCTTGCACCTTAGGTACTAACTCAGCCACTGTGGGGTAGAGCACAAGGCGAGCTTTTGGAGTCCTCAATTACAGGACTTGGCTCTTGGATGGCCTTTCTGGACCTGCCCTGGGCTGGCACGGGGGGCACTCCCCTGAAGGGTGAGTTCCAGGCCAGGCAGCATTCACCACAAGCTGGCTGAAGAGCCCTTGGGCCTTGAGGGAATCTTGGAGGAGTCTGGCAGTACTCTTCATGTGCCTGAGGTGGCAGTGGCCCTAGAGTGACACTCCTCTGCCTTCAGAAAGGGAAGAGTAGAAAGGACTGTGTCTTGTGGTTTGATTGCCAGCTGAGCCACGGGCAATAGAACACAAGGTGGACTTCCAAGGTTTTTAACTCTAGTCCCTGGCCTCTGGATGGCAACTCTGTATCCACCAAGGGCCTGGAGAAACTTGCCATCCTGAAGGGAAGGCCATAGGCCTCCCTGACTATGCCACCTGCCCATTGTTGAGCCCCAAGGCTTTGGGCAAACATAGGTGGTAGCCAGGGAGTGGTTACAGCAGGCCTTGGGTGAGACCAGTGCTGTCCTGGCTTCAGGTGTGATGCAGCACAGTCTTAGGGTTGGTGGCCACAGGGTTCCTTGTGTCACCCCAACCCCAGCTCCAGGAGGCTCAGTGCAGAGAGAGACAGAGACTTTGTTTGTTTGGGAGAAAACAAGAGAAGAGGACAAATGTCTGCCTGGCAATCCAGATAATTAATTCTTCTGAATCTTGTCCAAGACCATCAAGGTGGTACCTCTAAGAGTCTGTAAGAACCACAGCACTACTGGGCTTAGGATCCCCTCTAAAGCAGACATGATGTAGATCACAATACTCGAATCTTTTCGAATAACTGGAAAGCCTTTTCAAGAAGGACAATACAAACACATCCAGACTTCAAAGACTACAATAAATACCTAACTCTTCAATGCCCCAATACAGACAAACATCTATGAGTATCAAGACAGGAAAACATGACCTCACCAAATGAACTAAATAAGGTACTAGGGACCTATCCTGGAGAAACAGAGGTATGTGACCTTTCAGAGAATTCAGAAGAGCTGTTATGAGGAAACTGAAAGAAATTCAAGATAACACAGAGAAGGAATTCAGAATTATTTCAGATAAATTTAACAAAAGGTTAAAATAATTAAAAATAATCAAACAAATTTTAGAGTTGAAAAAATGCAACTGGCATACTGAAGAATACATCAGAGTTTTTTTTGTTGTTGTTGTTGTTTTAAGACATAGTTTCGCTCTTGTGGCCTAGGCTGGAGTGCAGTGGCATGATATTGGCTCATTGTTACCTCTGCCTCCCAGGGTCAAGCAATTCTCCTGCCTTAGCCTCATGAGGATCTGGGATTACAGGCGCCCACCACCACGCCCAGCTAATTTTTGGTATTTTTAGTAGAGACAGGGTTTCACCATGTTGGCCATGCTGGTCTCGAACTCCTGGCCTCAAGTGATCCCCCCGCCCTGGCCTCCCAAAGTGCTGGGATTACAAGTGTGAGCCACTGTGCCTGGCCCATCAGAGACTTTAAGTAGTAGAATTAATCACGCAGAAGAAAGGGTTAGTAAGCTTGAAGGCAGCCTACTTGAAAATACAAAATCAGAGGAAATTAAGAAAATAATAAAAAACAATGAGCACACCTACAAGATCCAGAAAAGTGCCTCAAAATGGCAAATGTAAGAGTTTTGGCATTAAAGAGGAAGTAGAGAAAGAGATAGAAATAGAGAGTTTATTCAACAGGATAATAACAAAGAACTCCTGAAATTGAGAGAAAGGTATCAACATCCAAGTACAAAATCATCATAGAACATCAAATAGATTTAACCCAAAGAAGATGACCTCAAAGCATTTAATAAACTCCCAAAGGTGAACAGTAAAGAAAGAATCCTAAAAGCAGCAAGAGGAAAGAAACAAATAACATGCAATGGAGCTCCAAAACATCTAGCAGCAGCCTTTTCAGTGGACACCGTAAAGGCCAGAAGAGAGAGGTATGATGGATTTAAAGTGCTGGAGGAAAAAAAACTGTTACCTCGAGGTAGTATATTTGGTGAAAATGTACTTCAAACATGAAGGTGAAATAAAGACTTTCCCAGACAAACAAAAGCTGAAGGATTTTATCAACACCAGACCTTTCCTCCAAGAAATGCTAAAGGGAGTACTTCAATCAGAATGAAAAGGACATTAATGCACAATAAAAAAAATCATCTAAAGGTACAAAACTCACTAGTAATAATAAGTACACAGAAAAACACAGAACATTATAACTCTGTAACTGTGGTATGTAAACTACTCTTATTAAGTAGAAAAGGTAAATGATGAACCAGTCAAAAATATTAACTACAGCAACTTTTTAAGACGTAGATAGTACAATAAGAGAAATAGTAACAACAAACTGCTAAAAACAGGGGGAAAAATTAAGGCATAGAGTCTTTATCAGTTTTCTTGTTGCTTATGTATTTGTTTATGCAAACAGTGCTATGTTGTTATCAGCTTAAAATAATGGGTTATAGGATAGTATGTGCAAGCCTCATGGTGTCCTCAAACAAACAAACAAACAAAAAAAGCCATACAAAAAATAGACAAAAGATAAAAAGCAAGAAAGTAAATTCTATCATCAGAGAAAATCACCTTTACTAAAAAGAAGACAGGAAGGAAAGAAAGAAGGAAGACAGCACCACAAAACAACCAGAAAACAAATAACAAAATGGTAGGAGTAAGTCCTTACTTATCAATAATAATATTGAATGTAAATAGACTAAACTCTCCAATGAAAATCATAAGCTGGCTGAATGGATTGAAAAAAAGGACCATTAACCTATTGCCTACAAGAAACACACTTCACCTATAAAGACACACATAGAATGAAAATGAAAGGATGTAAAAAGATATTCCATACCAATGGAAACCAAAAAACAGCAGGAGTAGTTATACATACATGACACAAAATAGAGTAGTTTCAAGAGAAAAACTGTGAGAAGAAACAAAGAAGGTCACTATGTAATGATAAAGGGGTGAATTTAGCAAGACAATAAAACAATTTTAAATATATATGCACCCAACACTAGAGTAGCCAGATATAGAAAGCCAATATTGTTGGGGCTCAAGAAAGATATAGACTCCAATACAATAATAGCTTGAGACTTCAACACTCCACTTTCAGCATTGAACAGATCTTTCAGACAGAAAATCAGCAAAGAAATATCAGACTTAATCTTCACTATAGACCAAATGGACCTAATGGGATCACTATAGAGGAAATAGATCTAAGAAACATCAGACTTCATCTGTACTATAGACCAAATGGATCTAATGAGACCACTATAGACCCAAAGGATCGAAGAAACATCAGACTTCATCTGCACTGTAGATGAAATGGATCTAGATGTTACAGAACATTTCATCCGATGGCCACAGGATACACATTCTTTTCCTCAGCACATGAATCATTCTCAAGGATAGAGCATATGTTAGGTAACAAAATTAATCTTAAAACACTCAAAAAGATTGAAATAATATCAAGCATCCTCTCTGACCACAACGGAATAAAACTAGAATTAAACAAGCAGAGGAATTTTAGGAACTATGAAAATTCATAGAGGCATATTTTCTTTCATGATACGATTATTACACATTGCATGCCTATATCAAAATATCTCAAATACCCCATGAATATATACACCTACTATGTACCCACAAAGCATTTTTTAAGTTAAAAAAATTTCCTTGAAAACCTTTAGAAATGTTTATTGGCTATTTTTGCCAAAGCAGCTAGTCAAATATTTTGTTTATTTTTTATTTGAATTATTTGCCTTGTCTTGTTGATTTTTCTTATTGATTTTTTTGAAATTCTTCATATGTGCTGGGTAAAACTTTTCTGTCAAGACATAAATCATATGTATGTATGTGTATGTACATATTTATAATTTGATGATCAGAAGCTCTTCTATTCCAATTAACCCATTTTTCTTTTATAATCGGCATTTGTAATTTTGTCTATTTTTCTTTGTTTCGCCTTTTTTGTATTAAATTTTCTATTTTGTATATGTGTGTACTATATATGTGTGTAAAATATGCACACACACACACACACACAAACCCAACTTTACCCAAGATATTGTCTTTCTTAGGTTGCCATCACATGGTGTCATATGCTGGGTGGCTTACAAGCAACATCAGTTTCTTTCTTAAAGTTCTGGAGGCTGAGAAGTCCAAGATCAAAGAACCAGCAGACTCGGGGTCTGGTGAGGGTCCTCCTCCAGGTTGTAGGCTGTCCTCTTCTCCCTGCATCCTCACAGGGTGAAAGGGGAAAGGGGTTTCCCTAGGACTCTTTAATAAAAGCACTAACTCCATTCATGAGGACTCTGCCTTCATGACCTAAATACCCTCCAAAGCCTCCATTTCCTAATGCTGTAACACTGGGGGTTCGAATTTCAACATATACATTTCATGGGGACAAAAAAATCAGCCCATAGTAGATATAATTTATATCATGCAATTTATTCATTTAAAACATGCAGTTTAATTTATTTCTTTCAAATACACAGAGTTGTGCAACCATCACCACAGTTAATTTTAAGTCACTCCTCACTCCCCTCAGTGTCACCAGCCTTAGCCTGCCGCTGATGCTTTTTTGTGTATGACTGGCTTCTTTCATTTTAGGTGATGTTTAAAATACATCTACTAAACAATATTCCATGTGGAATCAAGCACATATACAACATTTTATCTATCCATGAAACAATGTATTGACATTTGAGTTGTTTATTTGTTTTTACAAACAAAGTTTATATGGACATTCACGTACATACTTTTGTGTAAAAATGTGTTTTCATTTCTCTTAGGTATGTCCCGAGGAGTTCAATAGCAGGGTCATATGGTATCTCTGTGTTTAACCTTCTGTAGAACCGCCAAGTTGTTTACAAGGTGGCTGCACCTTTCTACATTCCTTCCAATAATGGGTGAGGGTTCTGATTTCTCTGCATTTTTGTTATTATATTTTTGATGATAGCCATCCTAGTGGATGTGAAGTTGTATTTCAATACGGTTTTGATTTGCATTCCCCTGATGACTAATGATGTTGAGCATCTTTTCTTGTGTTTCTTGGCTATTTGTATATCTTATTTGGAGAATGTCTATTCATATATATTTTCCCATTTTTAATTGTGTTATTTTATTTCTATTACTTTTTATACAACCAACCCTTGAACAATATGGTTTAAACTGCATAGGTTCAGTTATACATGAATTTTCTTCTACCTCTGCAACCCCTGGGACAGCAAGACCAACCCATCCTCTTACTCCTCCTCTTCAGCCCACTCAGTGTGAAGATGAGGAAGATGAACACCTTTGTGAAGATCCAACTCCACTTGATAAATAATGTTCTCTCTAATAAGTTCAACTTAATAAATAATAAATAATATTCTCTCAGGAATTTCTACACATTTTCTTTTCTCTAGCTTACTTTATTGTGAAAATACAGTATATAATGTATAACATATAAAATATGTGTTAATTGACTATCAATAAGGCTGTCAGTCAACAGTAGGATATTAATAGTTAATTTTTTGGGAGTCAAAAGTTTTATGCAGATTTTTGACTGCGTAGGGGCACTGTTAAAGGGTTAACTATATTAATCCGTAAGATATGATTTCCTAATATTTTCTTCCATTCTGTGATTATTTCTTATTTTCTTAATGGATTCTTCAAAGCATACAAGTTTTTAATATTGAAGAAGTCTGTTTTATCATTTTCTTTCTTTTTTTGTTTGTTTTTAGTGTCATATCTAAGAAACTATAGTCTATTTCAAGATCACAAAGAAATGCACTGGTTTTCTTCTAAGAGTTTTGTAGTTGTAGCTCTTATAGTCAGGTCTTTGATACACTTCTAGTTAACTTTTTATATGTAGGTTGAGGTGAATATCCAATTATTCCAGCATCAATGGTTGAGAAGACTGTTCCCTCCCCTATTTAATTGTTTTGGCACTGTTTTCAAAAATGAATTGACAATAAATGTGAAGATTTACTTCTGGGTGCTCAGTTGGATTCTATTAATCTGTGTGTCTCTCCTTTCACCAGTGCTGACTGCCAGTGCCATGCTTTTCTGATTATTGCAGCTGTGTAGGAAGCTTTGACATTGGGAAGCCTGAGTTCTTCAGCTTCGTTCTTCTGTTTTAAGATGGTTTTGAATATTCTGGATCCCTTGAATTCCGTATTAATATTTGTCTTGTCAATTTCTGCAAAAATAATAGCTGGGATCATGATGAATATTGTGTTGAATCGATAGGTCAATTTGGGAAATATCATCTCAATAATATTAAATCTTCATATCTAAGTTCGAATGACATATATTTATTTATTTAGGTCTTTTAAAAATTTTTTCCAACAATTTTTTATGGTTTTCAGAGTAAAGCTTTATATTTATTTTGTTAAATTATTTTTGATTCGATTAATTTCATTTCATCAAATTGTTTTATTCATGTCGATGCTTTTGCAAATGGAATTTTTTTTTATTTTTGGGCTTTCCATTACTAGGGCAAAAAATACGATTGATTTTGGATGTTGATGTTCACAAAATTCTTTATTAGCTCTAACAGTTTTAAGAAGTTTCCTGAGGATTTTATATACATAAGATGATGTCATCTGCAAATAAAGGTAGTTTTACTCCTTTCTTTCCAATCTAGATGCTTTCTATTTCTCTATCTTGCCTAACTGCCAGGGCCAGAACCTCCAGCACCATGGTAAATGGAGCAGCTGAAAGCCGAAATCCCTGAGTTGTTCCTGATGTTAGGGGAAATTATTTAATTTTTCACAGCGGAGTATGATATAGGCTGTGGGGTTTTCATGGCTGCCCCCTTTACCAAGTTAAGTTTTCTTCTACTCTTAGTTTTACAGGCTTTGTGTTATTATTATTATTATTATTATTATTATTATTATTATCAAGGGGTAGTAGATTTTGTCATTTGTTTTATTCTTCATCTATTGAGATAATCACGTATTTTTGTTATTTATTCTATTAATATGATGATTAATTACATCATTAGATTTTCACATGGTTAAAACAATCTTGTGTTCTTGGGACGAGTCTTTCTTGCCTATTGCATATAATCCTTTTTTATGTTTGTAGATTTAGTTTTCTATTATTCCGTTGATGATTTTTGCATCTATAGTGTAGATAGTATTTGTTTTTATTTTATTTATTTATTTATTTATTTATTTATTTTGAGATGGAGTCTAGCTCTGTCTGCCAGGCTAGAGTGCAGTGGCGCGATCTCGGCCCACTGCAAGCTCCGCCTCCCGAGTTCGCACCATTCTCCTGCCTCAGCCTCCCAAGTAGCTGGGACTACAGGTGCCCACTCCCGCGCCCGGCTAATTTTTTGTATTTTCAGTAGAGACAAGGTTTCACCGTGTTAGCCAGGATGGTTTCGATCTCCTGATCTCGTGATCCACCCGCTTTGGCCTCCCAAAGTGCTGGGATTACAGGCGTGAGCCACTGTGCCCGGCCTTTGTTTTTATTTTATTTTTATTTATTTATTTATTTTTATTTTTTTATTTTTTTTTTTTGAGACGGAGTCTCGCTCTGTTGCCCAGGCTGGAGTGCAGTGGCGCAATCTCGGCTCACTGCAAGCTCCGCCTCCCGGGTTCACGCCATTCTCCTGCCTCAGCCTCTCCGAGTAGCTGGGACTACAGGCGCCCGCCAACACGCCTGGCTAATTTTTTTTTTTTTTGTATTTTTAGTAGAGACGGGGTTTCACCGTGGTCTCGATCTCCTGACCTCCTGATCTGCCAGCCTCGGCCTCCCAAAGTGCTGGGATTACAAGTGTTTTTATTTTATAATTGATGCAAAGGGAGACTTACAGAAGCTCAGCACATTTTCCAAGCTCATGCAGATAGAAAATGAAGGAGCAAGATTCAAGCCTGAGATTAGTTGCAATGATGACTTTCAGTTTAGGTGACACATTTAGCTACTAAAACTATGAATTCCAGATTAGAAGAAGAATACTGTTTATTATTGTGACTTCAAGAGGATTTAGTACAACCCCAAAGAAAGACTGTTTTCTCAATTGCCTTCTTTAAAAAAAAAAAAACAAAAGTAAGATTATTAAAAAAAAAAAAGCTCTATATGCTAAAAATATCAATCAAGCTTTCTACCTAGCTCTCCATAGGTAAAAATGACAAAGCTATATAAGAAAAGAAATTAAATAATAATCTATATCATAATAAAGAGGAATCTACCACATAGTCTTATAGAGAATTCTTTTTGGAGTTTTTCAGGTTTAATTTCAGATTCCCAATAGAAAATTAACAATTCGAGATGTGCAAGTTACATAGGCATGTCACTCAGGACAGACAGATGTTTAAGTCATGCAAATAAAATAAATGTTTCTATATTTTTTAAAAGGCCACTTTGATTTAGTGAGTTCTCATATATCTGTTACCTTTGGATTTAAAATTGTGTCAATGTATAGCATTGTGACTGTAGTTAGTAATACTGTATTATGTATTGAAATTTGCTGAGAAAGTAGATTTTATATGTTTCTTACTCCACACACAGGCACACATTCACAAAATGGTAACTGTGTGAGGTGATAAACATGTTGACTAGCTTGATTGTGTAATCATTTCACAATGTATACATATAGCAACACCCCACTTGTACATCTCCAATATATGCGATTTTTAATTTGTTAATTAAGCCTTAATAAAGCTGGGGGAAAAATAGTGCCATGGAGCCACATATCAAAATACACTTCTCATCTATTGAGTATCAAGCTAATATGTGAAGAGTGGATGGAATACGTTATAGCATTACTGATATTTGGCTTTAATTAAACTAGTTCAACCATTGTGGAAGTCAGTGTGGCAATTCCTCAGGGATCTAGAACTAGAAATACCATTTGACCCAGCAATCCCATTACTGGGTATATACCCAAAGGATTATAAATCATGCTGCTACAGAGACATATGCACACATAAGTTTACTGTGGCATTATTCACAATAGCAAAGACTTGGAACCAAGCCAAATGTCCAACAATGATAGACTGGATTAAGAAAATGTGGCACATATACACCATGGAATACTATGCAGCCATAAAAAATGATGAGTTCATGTCCTTTGTAGGGACATAGATGAAGCTGGAAACCATCATTCTCAGCAAACTATAGCAAGGACAAAAAACCAAACACCGCATGTTCTCACTCACAGGTGGGAATTGAACAATGAGAACACATGGACACAGGAAGGGGAACATCACACTCCGGGGACTGTTGTGGGGTGGGGGGAGGGGGGAGGGATAGCATTAGGAGATATACCTAATGCTAAATGATGAGTTAATGGGTGCAGCACACCAACATGGCACATGTATACATATGTAACTAACCTGCATGTCGTGCACATGTACCCTAAAACTTAAAGTACAATAAAAAAAAAACTTCTCAATAAAACTTCTGTTATTTCAGTTAGCCAAGCCATTTTTCTATTTTTCTTAAATTCCCTCAGCATCTGACACAATGCTGGGTATATGTTAATCTGATTAAAATTAAAGAATGAATATAAAATTACTCTATAATTTCGAAAATACCATACAAATATGAGATGTCAATTATTAAGAAAATAGTGATAAGAATGCAGTAAATATGTGTTAAATTTAATGGCATTATAATTCTAGATTATCTTATAATTAAAGTCATGTAGGTACACACAATATAATATAAAATTGGGTTCCTAATCATCTTTTGAAGAAAATAATGAAGTTTAAACAAGACATTTAATGTCTGTTGATCTAGAAATACCAGGTGACAGGTAAAAGTACAAGTAGAATTTATTTATTTTTTAATTTATTGAGACAAGGTCTCCCTGTGTTACCCAAGCTGCAGTGTGATTATGGCTCAGGGTACCTTGACCTCACTTGATCAACAAGTAATGCTCCCACCTTAGCCTCCTTAGTAGCTAGAACTCTAGACACATGCCACCATGCCTGGCTCATTTTTTTGGTTTTTATTTTTTGTCGAGATGGGTTCCCACTACATTGCCCAGGCTGGTCTCACACTCCTGGGCTCAAGCGATCCTCCCACTTTGGTCTCCCAAATTTCTCTGATGACAAGCCATGAGCCACTGAACGTAGCCATAATTTATACAGAATATTAGGGACAGCGAAGACTAATATTGTCAATGAGACTTTTTATGTACTTGTTCTAAGGATAAAAACTGATGCTCTATGAGCCCTATTCAGAACGAGTTTGAAACGAAGTGTGAAATTAACAAATAACAGCACTCAGGTTGAGTGTATAGAGTAATACAAGCACCTCATAGACTTAAGGACATTAAAGTTCGAGTTGCTCAAGGAAACAAAGTAAGTGGAGACTGAACCAGTTGAAATGTTCCTTCCTTTGTGCAAACAATGGTGGATTACCAGTTTTACTGACTTGCGAATATACAGTTGCTATGTCTACTATTTCTTTTGGAAAAGAAGATGGTGCACCTTCTGTGGCAAATATAAAGTTATTTTATTGGTTTGATGTTTTTACTGCAAGCAAATACAAACCCCAACACAAAGCAACTTAAACATTATTTTCACAAATCCGGAGGGAGGGTGGTTATGTCAATGTTCCAACCATACCATTAGATCCAGGGTTTCCAGATGTCTACTTGGCCTTTCTCAGGCACTGGCCTCCCACTGAATTTACCTGTCTTCTTTTTTGGAAACACCCATCAGGCCATCTGATAGTCCAGGATTGTGTCAGATGCTGAAGCCTAAACCCATCACTAGCAAGGGGACTGAGAACACTCATGAGTGGCTTAAACGGAGGAGGTAGAGACATGCCTAGCAACATCAGGGTTCTCCTCGCAGGAAAGAAGGGGAAGGATGTCGGGCAGACATCTGCAGTAACGTTACGGTTCTCTACTTAAATGAAAGTCTTTTTCTTTTCTCCCAAACAATAAATACTGATGTAATATTTTCAATGTATTTTCTTCTTACCTGGAAGTTTAATTTTGATTTAGGATTTTTCTGACCCTTGGAGATAAGGATGACAGACGCCTTGGGGAGAATAATGTCGGCACCATAACGAACTGGAGCTTTGTAATCAGAGTAATTTCATCTCTGGGTTCGATTCTCAGTTAACGTGTGTGACTGCTATCTAAACTCCTCTTTCCACACGTCCCCCCTGGGGCCTTTTCTGATTGCAGCAGTTGTTTTTCATATTATGCCGGCATTAAACATGAAATTTCAGCTGCCAGAATTGAGCTTGCCTTTTTCTGACGAGATTGCAAACAGCTTAGCTGCAACCATTAGGATCAACATAAACAGTCTCGTGAAATGAGTAAATGAGTTCATGTGCACAGGGCAGAAACCTCTTCAAATGTGGAGGCCACTACAAGAGGAGAAGATACTAGAGTGCCATCACTGTATACAAGAAAGGATGTGAGAATAATGCCTGGGTCTTCTTCAGAGAGGCTAGAACATGTCCATCGAAACACTGGTCATATTCTTGGGCTTGCATTATTCCCCACCCCCTTCTCAAGGGTTAAAACAGGCTTAGATGGAGCAGTGAGGATGGGAAATAGTTTCGGTGACCCCATCAGTGAGGTCTTCTTGATCCTCTCTCAAATCTGTCTCAATACGATGTCACAGCTGCAAAGACTCAAATTTGACTTCCAAACACTTGAAAAGTAATACGCCTTAAGTAGTGAATTGGCAGAAAATATAACATTGACTAACATGAAAGACTTCATTCAGATCCTCTTTGGAAACCCCTATCTTATTCCAGTCTATGTGGTAGCTACTCCAATCTCACTCTGCTGGCAAGCAATTAAAACCTATAAGGACCTAGCCCACCACCTGCTGTTTGCTGAAAGCTCACCATCTCCTCATTCTCTCCCCACTTGCCCCTGCAATTCTCCAGTCTGGGTTTCTCAACATGAGTGCTGCTGACACGTGTCACCAGAGAATTCTTCATTGTCAGGGGCTCTCTTCATTGTAGGATGTTAATGAGCATCTATGGCCTTTACCCACTAGACACAAGTAACATTTACCAAAAGTTCAGACAAAATGCAGACCCAAAAAGTCCAGGGTATATTGCCAAATATATCCATATCCCATTTGTTTTCCCCACATCTTATATTTATAACTCCCACATCCTCCAAGCAAAACAAACAAAAGTAAATAATCAGAACACATCCTATTTAGAAGGTCATCAATAAAAGGTCATTTTTCTCCTTTTCCATGTAGAGTCAAATGGAAATCAAGACAAGACTTCCAGTGTGAATACCAGGGGAGCAGTATATTTGGATTTCCAAAACAAGGGGCCAGGAGAAGAACATCAGGTGTAAAGCAGGAGTTAAGGAGTCCAGGAAATTAGGAAAAGTGGAAGCAGAGAGCAAGATAGAATGAAACAGAAGATTCAGGTCTAAGATCTGAAACAAAAAATAAATCATGCCAACTGCTTATTCTTTGTGAATGCTCCCCACAAGCAGTAGGGGCACTGGCTCATTCTGGAGGGGACTAGGGTGGCACTGAAAGCAGAGAAGGCCAAGAATAAAGGTTATGTGGGCAAGGCTACAGGAGAAGCAGTGGGAGGAAGAACAGATGGACTAGACTAAAAATGGAATTGGGTAAACTGCGTTGGACACCACCCTAAGGCAATGTTTCAGGTGTGGTCAAAAATATACAAGAGTACACGAATAATTTTCATACTTTGTGAATGTGTTACACTTAAGAAGTGTAACTTTTTTTAAAAAACTCTTTTACTAATTTAATTTTAGAGAAAGAAACTTGTACTCATGGGAGGAGGAAAATGTCTAGCTTCAGTTGGAACCAGCAAAGAACCTAAAAAGATTAAAAATAAAATCAAATAAAGAATATCACAAGTCAATAAATAGCTTACAGCAACAGCAGAGAAAGAGGAGTATGAGGAGTATGGTTTTGAGGGAAATGGTGGTCATCACCTGGCTTGGTGTGTAGGTTGCCTAGAGAATGAGGGAGGCATCGGCTGAGCACCTGTGCTATGTCAGGCTCTTGCTTAGCACATTGCATTGGATAGTTCACTCAATGCCCACAGAAGCCCCAGGAAAGATTATCTGCCCCATATAACAGACAAGGAAACTAATGATTCCTACTTGACCGAGGGGTTGCAATATAAAGCAGCAGAGCCAAGACGCAAATCTTCATCCCATTCTTCAAAGGAACACTCCATCCTTAACCACACCTTTTCCTTTCAGGAGGTTTTGTTGTTTACAAACATACCTGTATGTATTTTTCTATATTTATTTATTTATTTTGAGACAGGGTCTCACTCTGTTGTCCAGGCCTCAACTTCCAGGGCTCAAGTGATCCTCCAACCTCAGCTTCCTGAATAGCTGGGACTGCCAGCATGCACCACCACACCCAGCTAATTTTTGTATTTTTAGTAGAGACGAGGTTTCGCCATATTACCCAGGCTGGTCTCAAACTCCTGGCCTCAAGCGATGCTCTCACCTGGCCTCCCAAAATGCTGGGATTACAGAGGTAAGCCACTGCACTTGGCCTCTCTGTATTTCTCTACTGCATAAAACTCTTCTCCTTTGGGATGACAGAGAAGATGTATTGATTAATCATACTATTTTCAACTTTAGTTTAATATACTTCCATAAAAAGTAGACAACTCCTAACTACACAATTCAAATAATATCCAAGTTATTACACTCACTAAACTACCACCAAGGTCAAGAAATAGAACATTATTAATACATCAAAATTTCCCATATTGTGTCATTTCTCTTCTCTTAGAAAGTACCCACTATTCTGACTTCTAAAATCATAGATGATACTTCTTTTTAAAAATTGTAAGTATATACAGACTAACACAGTATCAATTCTTTTCTTTTTGTTTGGATGAATTTGCTAAAAATTTTATTTGTAAGATTTATCCATGATGCTACGTATATCCACCAGACAGTCCTCTGTTGTGTCAATATGCCACAATTTATGTTTCTGCTCAATTTTGGAAGGACATTTCATAAAATCAGTTTGGGCTTAATACATTTAGTCCTCCTATGAGCATTCTATGTTTTTTGTTTTATAAACTCACTTCCCCATTTCTGTTGGGAAGTCAAATTGCTGAATATGTACATGCACAGTTTAAAGTAGAGACTGCTAATTTTCCAAAGAGTTTTCAAATGACACCAATGTAATAGTAGTTTATTTTATTTGCTGTATAGTTTTTTATTATATAATATTCCATGGATATATTAGGTTGGTGTAAAAGTAATTGTGTTTTTTGCCATTACCTAATATTTATGCATTCTACTTTTCATGCTTTTGTGCCCATGTACAATCATTTCATACAAACACACACATACACAAACACACATGCACATACAGAAATTTAATAGCTCACACCAACAGTATTCTAGAATAGCTGTACAACCATCTGTGTATGAGTGTCCAATTGTCCCTTATCTTACAGACCGTCTTGGAGACAATTTATTTTCAATTCCTTGTCACAGATCCTCAACAATTGTCTTAGATGCAGCTTATTGTTGTTGTTACCATGATAGGCTTTGGGCCTAGAGTACTTGAGTTGAATTCAGGTTTTGCCACTTACCATAAGATCCAGCAATCTCATGATGGAGAATATATTCCCCAAAAATGAAATCAGTATGCAAATAAATACTGAATACCAAATACTGAATACTATAGTATTGCAGCACTATTCACAACTGTCAAGATACGGAATCAACTAACGTGCCCATGAACGGATGAGTGGATAAAGGAAATGTAGCACAGAAGAGAATGAAATCCTCTCCTTCACAGCAGCATGGATGACCCTGGAGGACATTATGTAGAGCGAAATAAGCCAGGACCAGAAAGATAAACACTGTATGTTCTCACTCATATGTAGAATCACTTAGTTTTTTAGCACTTCTCTCTCAGTTTCTCCATATGAAAAATGGAAATGATGATAATAAAAACACCTCATAGAATTACTAGATCAACAAAGGAATTAATATCTGTAAGACATTTAGAATACTACTTGGCATGTTATAAATTATATGTTAAATATGAAGTTAAATTTTCTATCATTCTGATACGTGTCTCTATATAAATATAGTGGACATTGTAAAGATGCATAATAAATGCTTACTTAATATGATTATACTGCTTTTTCTTAATTTATCAAGTTCAGTCATTATCTACAAAATGTATTTTATAATAGATAAAGATGTAGCAGTTTTACATCCCATGTATCTCTGCCAGCATGGTTATGTCATAATCTTTGTTTAAATTAATAAACATTAATTACATAATGTATTCATTTTTCTAGGGGTATTTGCTGTAGCAAAGTACCACAAACTGCATGGCTCCAAGCAACAGAAATGTATTAACTCATAATTCTGGGAGCTACAGTTCCAAAATCAAGGCATCAGCAGGGCTGTGCGCTGTCTGAGATCTCCTCCCACACGCTGGTGGATTACTGGCAATCTTTGGCATTTCTTGGCTTGCAGCTTTGTAACTCCAATTACTGTGTTCGTCATCACATAGCGTTCTCTCTGTGTCTCTCTTTCCACCCATTTTGTAAAGACACTCATCACATTGGATTAGGACTCATCCTCATGACCTTATCTTCACATGATTACAGCTCTAAAGACCCTATTTCCAAATATGGTCATATTCTGATGTATTTTCAAGGTTAGGATTTTAACATATCTTTTGTGAGGACATAATTCAGCTCATGACATGGTGTTATGTAAATATTATTCATGGCAATAGCAGTAGAAATCTATGCCTATATCACTCTACCTATTTCAAGAAAAAATTTTCCAGTGATCCATCAGTTATGCAGTACTTTAAATCACTTTACTTCAAATAATCCATTATAGCAAATAATTGGTCACTTCATGTCCTGAATACTTCCTTTCCAGAGCTTTGTATTCTTTTCCAATTTTTACCCTTTTGTGTGTGTAGATCTACCATATAGCTGTCATGCAGAAACTTAGTTCATAATTCTTTTGTGTTAGAGTTAATGTTTCCTGTTTTCTGTATTTTACTTTTTCATGACTTACTTTCATCTTTCATTGAAATATATTCTTCCTTATATTACTAAGAAAGAAGACATGATGGTTAAATTTTCTGAATCCTTAAATTTTTGAAAATTCTCTTATTATTCTATTTCCATAGTCATTGTATAGCTTAGCTAGGTATAAAATTGCAAATATTTTTTTCTTCAAAATTCGAAGGTAAGGCTATGTTTATTATCTAGCATAATATATCTTCCTTAAAAAGGCCAATGTCTTTCTAATTCTTGATCTCTTGGATGGAACTGATTGCTTTCCTCTCTGTATCTATGGTAGTCTTTTAAAAGTTAATCCTCTTACACTGTTCCCATTCATAGACAAAGGTATTTAATATATATTTAACTTGACTTTCTGTATTCCTAATTTTAATGTTTTTTCTTGTCTTCCAATTGTTTCTTTTCATAGCATACTGCTCTTATTTTATAGATACAATGTATTTTCTTAGTATTCTAAGCTTTAGAACCTTAAAATTTTTCTTTTCCTTAATGCATTATCTCTGTTCTCTTCATACCCAGTCATTGCACTTGTCTTAACTGCATTTTGTGTGTGTGTGTTGAAAACTGATTGCAAGTGTAAGAGATATCTGACTGTTTAGATTTGCACATAGTGTAGTGACAAGCTGATTAGGAGCTCTGAATGTGTGGGTAAGACTTGTTCATTGCTTAGCATCATTGCAGATTGATCAGCCTGGAAGGCAAGCATTTCCTTTTAGGACTCTGAATGTACTTGGGTAAAATCGGGACTATTTAGTTTCTCCAGAGAATAATTATCTAATCTCTTGTTTGGATATTATGCCTGGGGATATATGTTCTAGGAGTTGAATTGCTAATTCTTTTAGGGACTGTCTTTAAAATCATATTTAAAAGACCACCATTTTCTCAGCCCCACATTTTACTTCCTTTTACTATAAAATAAACCTACATTCAATTTTCTAGCTGTGTGCATGAGGATTACATGGAGGCTGATTAGTATTATTCTGAATACACACAGTCAGGAAAATGTGGCATCTCCATTCACAGATGTGCAGTTGGTGCACCTGTTTCCATCTCTACACATCATCTCCTCACTTCACTGATACCAATACCAACAATTTCCGAGATTTTTCACATGATTTGCTTGGCAAATCAGTTTTCTCCTCTTTGATATCAGTCTATACAGATATTTTATTTGTAGCTTCATCCTCCCTGCTTAAAAAAATATGACTTCTCCATCCATCTTTTTTATCATTTTGGTTGCTATGGATTTAGGTAATTTTTAAAAAATTCCCCACTATTATAGAAAGAAAAATATGTAAATATATGTGGTCAATCTGTCAGCATTGACCAGAAGACAATTTAGGGTTTTAATCCTGATGTCCCTTAAGAATTTTCTGTATATGATTTAACATGACTGGAATGTGTTTTAGTGAATGGTGTGAGGGAAGGACTTACATATTGTTCGATAACTCCAATTTTACCAGCAGCAATTACTGAATAATGCTTTTCTTTTCCAAAGATATGTGAGGCTTCTCTTAAGTTCTTAAAATACATGTTGAGTTATGTTACAGAGCTTTCTCTGTTTCCTTTTTAATAGCATTGTTTTCTTTGATATTAAAAATTATACTTACTCATTTTAGAAAATTTGCAAAATATATAGAAGTACAACATGAATATACAAACTACCCTCTCCCCACTGCACTGTTTATTTCTTCAAGTATTATAAAGCATATGTGCATAACTTAAGCTTAAAATAGGAGCTTCTTTATGTTATTAGGCAACCTTCTTCAGTCACTTAACATTATGTAGTAAACAGTTTCTTATTGCATTAATTTTTGTAGTATGATTTGTAATTGCTTAAAAGTATTTAATCTTATAGATATGTCATAATTTATTTCTTTATATAGTTTGCAAGCACTGGATATTATGCAAATTTTAAGCTATTTCCAGTTCTAAACCCATTCCTCCTCTTAGTTTGTGGTTCTTGGATACTTGTGAAATAACTTTTATCCCTCTCTGTTTACTAGGAAAGAAAAACAATATATTGTTAACAACAATACATTGTTGGGTTTTTTTCCTAAGATCTAGAATCTTTCTAACTAACTGAACAGTACATTCTATGTCAGAGAAATACTGATTTGATTTTGGAGCTGTATACAATTTCTACCAGCATCTTTTAAGCAGCTGTTACTATGGGTCCCCTTGTTATTTGTAGAACCTGAGCCACAGTCTCTGGCCTTTGGCCTTTGCAATGGCTGTTTTCTCCACCAGCACACTGCCCCTCCAGATACCCTCACCGTGGAGTCCCACCATTCCCTTCTCCCATCTTTGCTCACACATCACCATCCAGACGAAGTCTACCCCAGCCACTCTAACCTCCGGCTCAGTACTCTTAATCTCCTTCTGCCCGCTTGACTTGCCTTTTTCCATAGCAGTCATCACATTTAAATGCATGATATAACTTGTTTATTATATATTTATAATTATTGCCTCTCCATACTAGAAGGTGACCTTCATGAGGACAGGTATCTTTATTTCAATCACTGATACTTCTAGCACCTACAACAGTTCTTGACACAGGACAGATGCTCAATAAATGTTTTGAATGAAGGACATACATTCTGCTCTTATTCTAACATACACTTTATTTGTATTCTTTTATTCAGCCAGCACCAACTGGGCACCTGGAACCAGGCCCTACATAGGGGATGAACTGACGTGAGTGGCCAACCCTCACTGTCACTGTCAAAGAGCTTCTAGTCAAGTGGGGGTGATACCAGAGGGGTCCAGGGGAGGGGTAAGGGGAGACGAAGCTTGGTCTGTATGCAAATGCATGTAGCAGGAGTGGCTGAAAATCACAGCTTGTTAGAAAGCCCAAGTCATGAAGCCTTTGCTGGCGTAGGGCTGTTGCTGGCGTAGGGCTGCTGACTGGGATGTGGCAGGAGGGGTAGAAGTCACACGCCCCATATCAGGGAGCATCTTCCGAATGGAGCGTGCACTGCTCTGGGTGATAGTTGAGAGTGGTTGAGGGATTTGAAGTTGCATGATTAAATATACATTCTAAAAGGTCACTTTGAGCCTCTGTGAGGATGAATTGGAAAGCAGGCAGACAAGGGACAGGAGAGCACTTTGTAAAGTATCACAGCAGTCAGGGTGAGAAACGATAAGGCGAGAATTCACAGCGGTGCGGATTGAGAGGAGGGAAATGTTTCATAAACAGTTACACAGTGCAGCGGGCAGGGCTAGATGGTGGAAGGATTAGAAAACAGCTTATAGAAAGAAGGAGGAAAGGTCTAGGACTTACTCCTGGATTTCTGATATTAGTGAAAATTTAGACAGGGATGTTTATGTTTATATGCAGGAGATAAGGTGCAGGAAAATACTAGTTAACATTTTAATGTGCTTAACCTTAATACATATAGCATATATCCAGGGGGAGTTTTATTGTAAACAGCTAAGAAGGGGGTCTAAAATGTTAACAAGTTGGAATGAAAATAAATATTTGGGGAATTGCAGCCTGTAGATGGTGGTTGAAGCTATGGATAAATAAAATCACATAAGATATATATACACTGTGAGAAAACATGGGAACTCAGAAGAAATCCTGAGGGTATCAGGAATTACTTCCCAGGTGGGGGGATGTGAAGAAACATGGAGGAAAACAGACATCCAGTGAGAATTAGGACTTGGGAGGAAAAGGACACCAATAAAGAGGGAAAGAGAAAATCCAAGGAGAAGGACCCCTCTGGAAGGAAGGTGTGGCCAGCTACCATTGGGCTTATTGTCTAACATGGTTTGGATCTGTGTCCCCACCCAAATCTCACGTTGAATTGTAATCCCCAGTGTTGGGGGTGGGGCCTAGTGAGAGGTGATTGGATCATGGGAGTAGATTTCCTTCTTGCTGCTCTCATGATAGTGAGTGAGCTCTCATGAGATCTGGTTGTTTAAAAGTGTGTGTAGCAGCTCCCCCTTCTCTCTCTTGCTCCTGCTCCAGCCAGGTAAGATGTGCCTGTTTCCCCTTCTACCATAATTGTAAGTTTCCTGAGGCCTGCAAGCCATGCTTCCCATACAGCCTGTGGAACTGTGAGCCAGTTAAACCTGTTTTCTTTATAAATTACCCAATCTCGGGTAGTTCCTTTTAGCAATGAGGCAATGGACTAATACAGCATTATTTAAGTTATCTGTGATTTAGGGAGAGTAAATTTCATGAAGTGTTCTTAATTTAATATTAAGTGACTTGGACATTCTTTAATAACAAGAAAGAGCAAATAGAACAGGAGAATCAGAAAGGAGTTTGTGACCCATTTGGTCACCTTGCCTCTATTAAAACAAACATTAAGTTTCAGCAGCATAAAGTGACCTACCCAAGACCATATAAGTGGAAGGCTCAGCTTCGTGTCCTCTGCCTGCCTACCTGCTACTGGGTTTCTCCTTCTGATTAGGATGCTGAGAATACACTACTGCTTCCTGAAATTCATCTCAATTCACTTATTATAATTGTACTTTATCAACAAAACGCATCCAGGTTAGAGTAATCATATATGATTGGAAAGGATTGTCTTGGTACCAGAGTTCTTCCACGGGATCCTACAGCATCCTGTGGATCAGCCGTGCCTCTGGAGCACCTTCCAGTCTATGGTTTGGAGGTCAGCTGCTGAGGCTGCCAGCGGGTGCTGGGGGATGGAAAAGAAGCTGTGTTGTGGTTGCTTCCAGGCATGGCCTAAATCCAGTTTTATGTAAGTTTTAAAAGAAGCTACTTTCCCAACGTTCTTGACAAGCTGGAGAAAACTTCAGCAGTTCTTTCTTTCTGGATCGCTGTCTCAGCAACAGTGCCTTTGATGGTGTCAGCACAGTCTCCTGCAGAAGCAGTGCTGACCGGGGTGGCATTTTCTGCTTTCCTTCGCATGAGGTCCCCACAGCCTCGTTCCTTTCAAGACTTGTCCTTCACTTCGATTCACTCTGTATGAGTCCACCACTTTTTTATTTTTTGCTACTTTTTCCATGACTGTGTTCTGCTATTCCATAGGCAACCATTGTCAAGCTGGTGTCCTGTTGTTTGTTGTTGTTTTTGGTCACTGTGATCCTGGAGGTGGCTGAGTACAGCCCTGGACCACAAGAGGGAGGGAGTGGCGGCCCTGGCCTCCCTCAGTTAGGAGAAGTATCTGCAGCAAAATATGTAAAAACATTTCCAAAAGTGACTTACACACCATGTGTGGCACTGTCTTCCCTGGGTCCCACAGGAGCTGACCCAGCTAGCAGAGCTGTGACCACGTCCCCACGTTTGCCGGGGAGGGTGGACATGAGAGTTGCATCTGGCAGGCTCACTGGAGTCTGGCCTCTGAGCCTCAGTACCAGCCCCACTCTCAACATGAGAAAGAGTGTGGAGGTGCACACTCCACTGGGGTATTTTAATTCCATTCAGATACTTGTTACCAGATCACTGGCCTCTCTGGAGACCCTTTATTTCCACGCTCTTCTGATAAAAGTCATTGCTTTTTTTACAACACTGATTAAAACCTTCTCTAGGTTTTCCTCAACTGATTTTAGCAAAATTATCTCTAAGACTTTCCACATGGCGAGTGACATTAACAGCACTTTAGTGACAGGTCTAGACCATTATTAACAAAAGCTTCAAAGAACGCAGCACTCATTTGAACAATGCAGAAGGTGCGAGGAATTTCAAATTCGAAATGACAAAACACCCCGCACACTCCCTCGTGCTCCTGGATTTTTACTGCATGACTGGAATGTCAAAATTCCAGCTTCTTGTCTGAATATTAATTAGTATTTAAGACTCATTATGCTGGTTTTAGTGATTTATTTCATTCTGTAATTAGATATTATAATTAGGTTATCTCTATCAGATTTTCAACTTTCCTTTAATAAGAAATTGTTCAATAAATACAGATATAAATTTATTAAATTATAACACATCATTTGAACTGGGTTATAAATCTTGTTTTGAAATAATTAAATAATAACCTAATCATGGCATGGTATTTTTGTTTTTATATGAATACATATTTTCTAGGTGGTCAATGTGTCCTAGTGGTATTTTGGGACCTTTGTTAAGTGACATAACTATCTCATGGTATTAAATGTTGACCTTCAGAATTCAGAGGAAAATTTATGGAATGGTACCATATATGCTATGCTATGTCATTTACGGCATTTCCAGAGATTGGTTTCTTCCTGTAAGGGAATAACTCCTTACAGAAAACAGCATAAAATACTATATATAATAAACTAGGACAAGGTTCAATTATTCTTCCTTATTTTGTATTTGTGGTACTGTGCAATGATGGGCACATGTGTGTCTAAACCATTCCAAAAAGCAGGAAACAATGGGAGATACTCAGATAATTGCGCTTTAAGAGCGATTAAATGTGTCTACTTTGCTACAGGTTAAGAAAAATTTCAGAGTTGGTTACATGAATCACAGAAGAATATTCAGGAAATGGTGACAGTGATTAGAATTATTTTGGTCTGGCTCCCAGAAGGGCTGGTGCACGGTCACGGCCTTCTCATTCCACGCCTGAGCACGTGCCTGAGTGTCGCCTCTGCATGACCCTGGCCCTAGCTCTGGAGAGGCTGCTCTCTGCGTGGGCCCCAGGGGAACACTGAGAATTTACATTAGACCTTTAGCGTGGCGAGGAGGAGCCATTTAGATTCAGGAGTGGTTCTTCGAGATTTGGGCCTACTTTCTTGTTAAAGAAATGAATACTGTATTTTCTTAAACATAAATGTGGACATATGGTCTGAAACATGCTCTGAAAATGGGACAGAATATTTGATATCAGGTCTGTCCTAGACAATCTGGGACACATGGGCGCTGTACATAGTGATGATGAATCTGAATTTCGTATTAATTTTCTGAAGCCCAGTGGCCAGTCTGTCTTGGGCTGTACGTGTGAGCTCACTTGTCCACAGAGACCCCCTGAGGCCTGCTGACTACCTGCCAAGAGCCATCTTAGGCATTGGGGAAAAGCTGTAAAAAAATAGACAAAACCCCCTGACCTGTGGACACTAGCCCGGTCTCTTTTTTAAGGCGAAAATATATGAAATTTAATTGTAATTATTACTTTCCCCATCTGATAGAGGCGTTTCATGAGTTTTTTTGTGTGTGTATACTAAAACTTTCAGTCTTGATTTGGGCAAGAAGTTACCAGTGAGAGCGCAGCTGACGCTCCTTTGGAGCTGAGGAAGGTGGGGAGGAGGGGCAGCAATACAGCCCCTGAGCCCGAGGCGTGGAGCAGCCCTCCGCCATGATGCAGCCCTCCGCCATGATGCAGCCCTCCGCCATGATGCAGCCCTCCGCCATGATGCAGCCCTCCGCCATGGAGATGGGCGTGGGACGACCAGGCAGGGAAATACAGCGGGAGAAAAAATGTTCAGTTACGGAGTCAATTACCGGAAATGTGACGCAAGAAAAGGGGTGGGTGGGTGGCCTTAGGTCAAAAGGAAGAGCCCAGCTTTCTGAACCAAGGAAACCGTCAACTTAGGGCGGACCCCACACGAACACAGTGAGCGCTTTACCTGCAGGGTCTAGGACCGGGTTTGTCCTCATGCCTGGGGAAGAAAGAAAAGCACAGCGAGGCTCAGAGACCTCCTCCCAAGATTGCGGAATTAAAAGGAACAGTGAGATGGACAGGCTCTTTGCGACTTTTGTTGGAATTTGAGACTGAGCCACATGAGCTATGCAGATTTGCCTTGGGGAAGGATCGCTCTGAGGCCAGAAACATCCTGGGTTGCACAGTCCTGGTTGACAGAACTTGGTTAATGTTTTTGCTATTTTAAAAGGGGCTTTTTTTTTTTTCAATTTAATATGCTTTTCTGACCAAAATTTAATTGATTTTTGTATATGGAATTTTATTTCAGCAACTTGCTCACCTAACATTTTAATTATTATAAACTAGGAATAGAATCGCTGAGACTTTATATGCGTAAATTCAACCGCAAATAGTAATGTTTTGGATTTTGTTCATATAAATACCTTCTATTTGTTTTTCTTAATTTACTATCCTGGGCTAGAATTTCCAATAAAATGTTAAAAAGACGTGGTGATAAGCAGAAAAAAAAAATCTAATTTCTAATCTAAAATGTAAAGCTTTCAGGCTGGGCACGGTGGCTCACGCCTGTAATCCCAGCACTTTGAGAATCCGAAGTGGGCAGATCACATGAGGTCAGGAGTTCAAGACCAGCCTGGCCAACATGGTGAAACCCCATCTCTACTAAAAGTACAAAAATTAGCAGGGTGTGGTGGTGTGTGCCTATAATCTCAGCTACTCAGGAGGCTGAGGTAAAATAATCTCTTGAACCTGGGAGATGGAGGTTGCAGTGAGCCGAGATCGTGCCATTGCACTCCAGCTTGGGTGACAGAGTGAGACTCCGTTTCAAAAAAAAACCCAAAAATTATATTATATTAGATTAAAAAATAAAGCATTTGTTGATTTACCGTTTAGTGTTGCAAAAACAAATCCCCAGAGAAAGAAATTCAGCTTCCAGCTATACAGCCTCAAACCACTCCCTACTAAAAGAAGGAAAGTCATGCTCATTTGCAGGTTAAAAAAAAAAAAAAAAAATCTATTCACCTCAGGCTCTGCAGTTTTACACAAGATATCTGTAATCCAACAAAAAATATGGAGCATAAAAAAGGCCAGGAAAATATTCATTCTGCAAAGAATCAAAACAAGCATCAGAATCATGCACAGAGATGATGCAGGTGCTAGAGTCGTCAGACCAGGAATGTAAAATAATTGTGCTTCTGTCTCTAAAGGGTAGACAATATGCAAGATCATGTGGTTGAATTTTAGCAGGAAACCAAAAATATAAGAATCCAGCAAAAATCCTAGACATAAACATGAAAATGTAGTAAGAGCAATGAGGAATGCTTCCTTCGCAGTGGACAGGCTGTAGACTTGAGAGGCTGAGGAAAGAATCGGTGAACTCGAGTATAGGTAAGCAGCAATCTCCCAACCAAAATACAGGGAGAGAAAGGCGTGACCAAGGAGAACAGAACAGCTGAGAACTGCAAGATGCCATCAGAAGGGCTACATATGCATAACTGAAATCAAAGTGTAAGAGAATGATAAGGGGACAAAAGACATTTTCAGAAGGAATGGCTGAAAATTTTCAAAAACTCTTATGGACACCAAACCACAGATTTAGAAGTTAAGAGAACACCACCAAGGTTACTACTAAAAAACAAAAATTCCTGAAAACAGTTATAGACAAATTCACAGTCACAATGGAATATTTAATTACACTTTTGTTTCCATTCTAACTGAACAAGAAAATTTTTTTAAGCAGTGTTATAGATTCAATGTTTATGTGCTCCCCCCATGTCAAAGTTTTATGTTCAAGCCCTAACTCCAAGTGGGGCAGTATTTGGAGATGGAGCCTTTAGGAGGTAATTAAGGTTATAGCAGGTCTTGAGGGTACTGCTCTCAAGATGGGATTAGTGCCCTCATAAGAAGAAGGGACAGCAGAGCCCTCTCTTTACCATGGGAGGATGACCCAAGAAGACAGCTATCTGAAGCCAGAAAGTGGGCTGTCTCCAGACACGGGGTCTGCTGGCACCTTGATCTTGGACTTCCAGCCTTCCTCCAGAACTGTTCGAAATGAGTGTCTGTTGTTTAAAATCAGCCGGTCTATGATATTTTGTTATAGCAGCCTGAGGTAAGACTAGTAGGAATTTAGAAGATTACCACATAGAGCAATTGTATAATGCACATGATCTTTAAGTGCTTGTGGAATGTTCACCAAAACATATGATATGTTGAGCTGCTACATGATAGCTCACTCATATTTTATAAAAGTCCTATAGAATGCATATAGTAACTGAGTAGAATTAACTTGGGATATATTTTATTACTAATTTTAGCCTATTTATTCCGTGCTGTGTAATTCTCCCATGTATCTTATTCACAGATTTTCTAGTTAACCACAAAATCTAGGATACATATGGGCTTCAAAATGGACAAATATTGCTGCCATTAACATAGAGCTTCTGATATAGTCCCTTTAATCATTAATCACTGAGAGGACCATCTTCCCAGAATACCCACCCACCCCCACTCCAACAAAAAATCTCACATCCTATTACTTTATTTGGTGCTGCATATCTTTTGAAATAGGCCGATTTTCATTGAAGGAGGGAGATCACCTCAATCTTGGTTCGCAGCTTCCTTGATTACATTTCTTCTGGCTCTTAGGAAGCACTGAAGTTGCTGTTAACTGAGGTCTCTGACTAGTTGCCTTGGACTTTGATGGGATTGCTTACATCTGTTGAGCATAAGTTGAGGGCTTGGCCAAATACTGTTGGCCATTGACTGACAGCAGTTGGTGAATATCCAAGTGACATTAGAAATTATCTCAAATAGTGCTGAGACACTGACAGTATCCAGACTTTCAGTATATCCTTTGCTCTAGAGGATGCACACAGCAACCCTGAGTTTCTGAGCCCTGCTGGGGGCCTACCTCCATTTACACATCACCCCACATTTTCCTGTCTTCTGTCACATGAGGGAGTCTCTCCCCAGTTGGATACAGTCTGTAATTACATGTCCAACCTCCCCACAGAGGTAATAACAGTGAAAACTGTTATGAAAGAGGACCTCGTAAACTCGACCAGCCACTTCCTCTACACCTTCTCCACTGCCCCTAAATGTAAGGTTGGTGTGTTTCCAGCTTACACTGCCTTAGTGTGGTAGCCACCACACCAACCAGTGTCTCTTTGACAATTTGCACCCAAGAAGATGTACACTTTTCCTTAGACAACACCCCAGAATAGCCATTCCATTCTTCTTTTGTTTGTGGGTGACCTCGGTTTTCTACAGTTTGGACTTTCACCCTCTTTTCTCCAAATTGACACTAATAACCTAGAGCATCCCAACAGCCTTCAGAATGTGGAGCAGTTTGACATTGGCAAGCAGAGCTCAGTCATAAAGTTGGTTCCTCCAGAACTTGCTTCTCCTTCCCCTGCCTTTCTGTTCTGTCTTCCCTCTATATTAACCAAATTATTATTTCAAATTCCATCTCCAAGTGGAAAGGCATTTAATAGTCTCTTAGTCAACCACAGCTTGGCATTTAAGGACATAGCATTGCTTCCTCTGCAGCTTTGCTTTAGAGCCAGCAGCCAGTCCACAGCAGGTGCAAAGCCAGCCTTGATGTCATTCTTCCTCAGCACTTCTAAGATGGGACCACCATGCACACATTCCATCACTTGTCTATGCTGCTTGTTCTCCAAGATGCCTTAATCTGGGTTTGAAGGTCTGTCTTCACCACCCTTCTACAACTTCCGCCAAGATGCTGAATTTTCAGCACAAGAAAGTGTCTTCATCTGTTTTGTATTGCTACAACAGACTACCCACAACTGGGAAATTTGTGAAGAAAATAGGTTTATTAGGTTGATGATTCTGAAGGCTGAGAAGTCAAAGAAGCACGGTGCTGCCATCTGCTCAGCCTTTGGTGAGGGCTTCAAGCTGCTTCACAGTGAAGGGGAAGGGGAAGCAGGTGTGTGTGGGAAGGAACCAAACATGGAAGGCAGCCTTGCTTTCTAATAACCTGCTCTCCTGGGGGCTAATCCATTCCCACCAGAACTAACCCAGTCTCTGGAGAAAGACATTAAGCTATCTTAATGACTCAGTGGCCTTTTACAGGCACCATGATTGGTTACATTGACAATTAAATTTCTTTAAAAAAATATTTTTAAAAAAAGCTCTGTTTTGTTTATGTTTTTGTTTTAAGATGGAGGGGGGATTCTCACTCCATTGCCCAAGCTGGAGTGCAGTGGCATGATCATGGCTCACTGCAGCCATGACCTCCTGGGCTCAAGTGATCCTCCTGCCTCAGCCTCCTGAGTAGCTGGAAGTACAGATGCATACCACCACAGCTGGCTCTCTTTTAATTTTTTTGCAGAGATGGGGCTTTTCTATGTTGCCCAGGCTGGTATTGAACTTCTGGACTCAAGAAATCCTCCTGCCTCAGCCTCCTAAAACAATTAAAGTTCTAAAAGAGTTTTGACGGGAAAACCCACATCCAAACCACAGTGGTGCCCCTTACAGGCTGTTTTTCTCATTCAGTTGCTTATCTCAGCATGAGCAGTGTCGTTTCTGTTGCTAGCTTAGGCCTTCTCAATGAAGCTGTCACAACATTCACAGATTACCCTACCCTCAGCAGAGACGATCTTACTTTTGGTCAAAATTACATGTCCTGAAATTTAGAAGTATTTTATGAAACCTCAACAAATTATCTTCACTTTGATCTTTATAAGTAATCTTGGTTGATTCTCTAACTCCCCAAGCTTTCACCAGGGCAGGTAACACAGAACACAGAGAGAAAGTCCCTACCACAGCCCTGAGTTCCTAGGGCACTCCATTTAGGAAGCGTGCTCATGAATCCATTGGTTGACACAACTTGGTCATGCAATTACATGTTGTAACCCAAACCACCCTTACCACTATTACCACTAGGTCTACAGTACCCAGAGCATCTTTGGTATTAATCAAGCTCAATTGACTCTTCTTTAAAGGAGGGAGTGAAGAAAAATTCATCTTTTCAGCCTACTTCTAGTTAAAATAACTATGAGACTAGAAACACTTCTTGTGCGCTAGGTAGCACAGTCTGGTGTATTATTTATTTATTTATTTTTATTTTTATTTATTTATTTTTTTGAGACAGAGTCTCACTCTGTCACCCAGGCTGGAGTGCAGTGGCACAGTGTCGGCTCACTGCAAGCCCCGCCTCCCGGGTTCACGCCATTCTCCTGCCTCAGCCTCCCCAGTAGCTGGGACAACAAGTGCCTGCCACCACGCCCAGCTAATTTTTTGTATTTTTAGTAGAGACGGGGTTTCTCCGTGTTAGCCAGGATGGACTCAATCTCCTGACATTGTGATCTGCCCACCTCGGCCTCCCAAAGTGCTGGGATTACAGGCGTGAGCCACCGCTATTTAATTTTTTTTGAGATGGAGTATTGCTCTGTTGCCCAGGCCGGAGTGCAGTGGTGCGATCTCAGCTCACTGCAACCTCCACTTCCTGGGTTCAAGAGATTCTCCTGCCTCAGGCTCCTGAGTAGCTGGGATTAAAGGTGCCCACCACCACGCCCAGCTAATTTTTGATTTTGGTAAAGACAGGATTTCACCATGTTGGCCAGGCTGATCTTGAATGCCTGACCTCAGGTGATCCGCCTGCCTCGGCCTCCCAAAGTGTTGGGATCACAGGCGTCAAAGTGTTGGGATCACAGGCATCAGCCACTGCGCCCAGCCAATCTGGTGCACAATTAAACAAAAGTCTCTGACTATTGTCTTCTTCTTACCAGCCACTTCTCCTTTTTGCATTCTATTTAACATAAGCCTGGAATCCACAAGGAGAAAAGCGGTTGAGAAGCTAAGAAAGGCACTGCCTCCTAAGAAAGGTTTGGGATGGGAAAAAAAAACCACCTTGCTAAGAACTGTGTTATTATTGACAACATTTGCCTCCATCCCTGCACTATAAACTCCTTGAGAGCAGCTTCCCAGATCATACTCACCATTAGTACCTCAAAACCTACCTACTATGACCCACGGGAGATGTAAAAAATATTTGTTGAATGCATGAATTGGTACGTCCAGAATTCTAGAGAATTGTCATTCATTAAAGATAAATTTGTTGTCTCCATGGAAACTAATCCTCTTCTCCTATCACTCTTCCTCCTTCAATATCATTGCATAAAGTGCATTGCTACAGTAAGACTGCACGCTCCCTGACAGCTGACAGCAGTCTTTTAGTTGCAGAATCTTTGCAGGATGACAGAAAGGCTCCTCTCACTGTAAGAAGTCTACGTCGGGGTTCCCATACAATTTTTCTTTCCTTGAAACATATTCTAAATAAGAGATTTCATGAACATTGGATTATGATTTCTGGACACATAGAGTGTAATTATTATTCTCTGACAACTCATGCTATTGGCCTTAAAAAATAAGAAAATATTTCCAACTTTCTAGAAAATTCAGCCAGTTTGATTTTCTTCTATGAAGAAGCATTCATAGAAAAACTGAGAAAGGTCAGCATTAATACAAACCATGCATGCACTGCGATGTGCTTGGGTGGAGAGCATTGAGCATTTAGTGAGCATCTGATAAATCTTAGCCACTTCCTCCTTCTTACCTGCCTCATCGAAACCACAAGCGGTCTAGCAATGTTCCTCCATTCAGACAGCTAGAGACCCGGGAAAAGAATCAGCAAGTCAGTTCATCAGAAGGAAATAGAAATGTTAGTCACAAGGAGGCCAGACCCAACATCTGCCACTTTACTTTGGATTTCAATCTCTGTGAAAATCGGCTGATAAAAAGTGTACGATGTGGTTCAGGGCAAGTTCACTGGCTAATAAAGTTTCCTGATCAGCCACGATTGAATTATAAAAGGAAGCCCTGGCATGGCTTATTCTTCTGAGACCTCCTTGAAAGACAGATGAATTAGGGTATGCCCAGCTATTTGTTTGTGGGCAGTTCTCAATGGTGCCCTTGTGGACTTCAGCTTTTATAAAATAACCCAGTAAGTTCCATGAAAGCCAAGGGTTACTGAGATGACTTCTAATTCTGTTCATAGTTTATTGCCTTTTGAAAACACAATCTTCATGCTGAAAGAAATGTTAAAGATCACACAATCTAAACCTCTGTCTTCATAGAAGAAGAAACTAAATACTGAGTTCAGTGTACTTGCTCTAGTTTACACAGCTGACCTGAGACACAGGAGAGCTGGAATTAAAGACACCTGACTTGTAGCTCCCTGTGGTATCCAGCATAAGTGCTGCCTTGAGTTCACTGTGAGGGAACCCCATCATGCAGACAGAATGTGTTCCACAAATTTGTTTGGAAGCTCATGACTTGGTATTTATGAATGTATTATCCCATAAGCACCATGTTGAAAATGGAAAATACATTCCTCCAAGTTCATCTACAAAAGCTAATTTAGGCTGTAATGTGGACAGAGTAGCATAGACAGGCTGCGGTGTGGGAAGATGTGATCAGCAGAACCCTGTGGGACGTTATTCTGAAGAATTGGACTTTCCAGAGAGCCAAAGATTTACTAATTCTAAAATACATTTTCTAGCTGTGTTCATTCATTCCACAGAAATGTTTTGAGTACCTATTATATGCTGGCCACTCATCTGGGTACTGGGATGCAGCAGTGAACAAAGAGGCCAAGATACCTGCCATTGTCGGTGTTCCATTCTAATGTCGTGAGCAGAAGCAAAACCAAATTACATCATATGTTAGAATGTGAAAAGTGTTGTAAGGAAGGTAAAACAGGAGCAGTGACACAGATGAACTCGCAAAGGAGAAAATATAATTGTAAATCAGATGAGGAGCATCTATCACCGTGGTGGGTGGACGATGGAGACATCCATCACTGTGAAGGCATCCGAGCAATGGCTTTGATATGGTTTGGATCTGTGTCCCCACCCAGATCTCATGTAGAATTGAAATCCCCAGCTGGGCATGGTGGCTCACACCTGTAATCCCAGTACTTTGGGAGGCTGAGATGGGCAGATCATGAGGACAGGCATTTGAGACCAGCCTGACCAAAATGGTGAAACCCTGTCTCTACTAAAAATACAAAAAAAAAAAAAAAAAAAAAATTAGGCCGGGCATGGTGGCATGTGCCTTTAATCCCAGCTACTCAGGAGGCTGAGGCAGGAGAATCTCTTGAACCTGGGAGGTGGAGGTTGCAGTGAGCCGAGATTACGCCACTGCACTGCAGCCTGGGCAACAGAGTGAGACTTCGTCTGAAAAAAAGAGAAAGGAAAGGGAAAGGGAAGAGGAAGGGGAAGGGGAAGGGGATCCCCAGTATTGGGGGTGGAGCCTGGTGGGAGGTGACTGGATCGTTGGGGTGGAGTTCTCAGTTCTCATGAGTCATTTAGCCCTATCCCCTTGGTGCTGTCCTTGCAATAGTGAGTTCTCACAAGACCTGATTGTTTAAAAGTATGTGGCACCTTCCCTCTCTCTTGCTCCTGCTCTTGCCATGTGACATGGCTGCTCCCTTCACCTTCCACCATCATTGTGTTTCCTGAGGCCTCCCCAGAAGCTGAGCAGATGCCAGCACTCTGTCTCCTGTGCAGCCTGCAGAACCATAAGCCAATTGAACCTCTTTTCTTTATAAGTTACTCAGCCTCAGGTATTTCTTTATAGCAATGCCAGAATAGGTTAATACAGAAAATTGGTACTGTGGAGTGAGGCCTTGCTATGAAGATACCTGAAAATGTGGAAGCAGCTTTGGAATTGGGTAATGTGCAGAGGTTGGAAGAGTCTGGAGGACTCAGAAATCAGGAAGATGAGGGAAAGTTTGGAACTTCTTACAGCCTTGTTATGTGGTTGTGACCAAAATGCTGATAAAACTACGGATAGTGAAGGCTAGAGTGATGAGGTCTCAGATGGAAATGAGGAAATTTTTAGGAACTGCAGCAAAGGTCATGCATGTTTGCCTCAGCAAAAAGCTTGTCTTCATTTTGTTCATGTGATAAGAATCTGTGAAAGGTTTAAATTGAGGATGATGACCTAGGGGATCTGGTGGAAGAAATTTCTAAGCAGCAAGTGTTCAAGAAGTGTCATGACTGCTTCTAAAAGCCTAGCTCAGATGCAGGAGCAAAGAAATAAGTTGGAATTCATATTTAAAAAGGAAAGCAGAGTGTAAAGCTTTGAAAAATTTGCAGCCTAGCCATGTGACAGAGAAAGAAAAAGCTTTTTCAGGAGAGGAATTCGAGCAGGTTACAGAGCAACAACTTGTTAGAGATACTTGAATAACAAAGAAGAGGCCAAGTGCTGATAGCCAAAACAATGGGAAGAAGGTCTCAAAGGCATTTCAGAGACTTTCACAGCACCTCCTCCCATCATAGACCCAGAGGCCTTAGAGGGAACTCAAAGGGCCCAGTTACAGCTTGAGCTGCTGCTTCAGAGGGTGCAAACTATAAGCCTTGGAAACATCCACATGTTGTTAAGCCTGCAGGTGCACATAATGCAAGAGTAAATGAGGCCTGGGAGCCTCCACTTAGATTTCAGAGGATGTTTGGAAAAGCCTGGGTGTCCAGGCAGAAGCCTGTCACAGGGACAGAGCCCTTATGGAGAACCTCTACTAGGGCAGTGAAGAAGGGAAATGTGGGGTGGAGCCTCCACAGAAAGTCCCCACTGGGGCACTGCCTAGTGAAGCTGTAAGAAGGAGGCCATCTTCCTACAGACCCCAGAATGGTACACCTGTGGATAGCTTGCACCCTGCATCTGGAAAAGCTGCAGAGACTCAGCTCCAGCCTGTGAGAGCAGCTATGGGAGCTGAATCCTGCAAAACCACAGGGAAGAGCTGCTCAAGGCCTTGGGAGCCCATCCTTTGTACCAGAGTGCCTGGATTTGGGACATGGAGTCAAAGGAGATTATTTTGGAGTTTTACAATTTAATAACTGCCCTGCTGAGTTTCAACCATGCATGGGGCCTGTAGCCCTTTATTTTTGCTGATTTCTCCCTTTTGGAATGGTAATGTTTACTCCCACTGCATCTTGGGAGTACTAACTTGTTTTGCATTTCATAGGTGGAAGAGACTTGCATCATCTCAGATGAAACTTTGGACTTTGGACTGTTCATTTAATGCTTGAAGGAGTTAAGACTTTGGGGGACTGTTGAGAAGGCATGATTGTATGTTGCAATGTGAGAAGGACATGAGATTTGGGAGGGACTGGGGCAGAATGATATAGTTAGGGTCTTTGTCCTCACCCAAATCTCATGTAGAATTGTACTGGAGGTGGGGCCTGGTGGGAGGGTGATTGGATGCTGGAAGTGGATTTCTCATGAATGGCTCAGCCCCATCCTTATGGTGCTGTCATGATAGTGAGTGGATTCTCACAAGATCTGACTGTTTAAAAGTGTGTGGCACCTTCTCCCCCTCTCTTGCTCCTGCTCTGACCACGTGATGTGCCTAGTCCCGCTTCACTTTCTGCAGGATTGGAAGATTCCTGAGACCTCCCTGGAGCCAAGCAGATGACAGCACGATGCTTCCTGTACAGCCTGCAAAACCATGAACTAATTAAACCATTTTCTTTATGAATTACTCAGTCTTGTATATCTCTTTATAATAATAAGAGAAAGGTCTAATACAGACATGAATGAAGGGTCATGCCATGTGTACACAGGTATGTGGATATCAGCAGGAAGAGCATTTCAGGAAGAGGGAACACAATCTCCCATTCCACAAAACTCAGTTGTGTCAATGGCTTGCTGCTGGAGGAACATCAAGGAGACTGTAGTGCTGGAGTGAGCGGAGTGTGCACAAGAATATTTGGATGTGAAATCAGACAGGGAAAATGAAGCCAGGTCATGTGGGACCAACTTCTTTATTTGTAATAAAAAGAGAAGCCATTTTATAATCTTGAACAGAGTGTAACATGATGTGATGTAAGATCTTAAAAGGATAGCTTTGGGTTTTTTGTTGAGAGTAGACTTTGTCAACCAAACAAAAAAGGTGGGAGACCCTTTACAAAGCAATTGGAATAATCAGGTGAAAAATTGCAGTAGTTTTTCTAGGCTGGTAGTAGCTGTGAAAGGATAAAGAAAATGTGGCACATATACACCATGAAATACTATGCAGCCATGAAAAAGAATGAATTCATGTCCTTTGCAGGGACATGGATGAAGCTGGAATCCATTATCCTCAGCAAACTAACACAGGAACAGAAAACCAAACACTGCATGTTCTTTCCCATAAGTGGGAGTCAAACAATGAGGATACATGGACACAGGGAGGGGAACATCACACACCGGTGCTTGTCTGGGGGCAGGTATAAAGGGGAGGGAGAGCATTAGGACAAATACCTAATGCATGTGGGGCTTAAAACCTAGATGACAGGTGGATAGGTGCGGCAAACCACCACGGCACATCTATACCTATGTAACAAACCTGCACGTTCTGCACATGTATCCCAGAACTTAAAGTAAATTTAAAAAAAAAAAAAAAGGAAGGAAGGCATTGGGCTATGGATTTATTTTTATTTTTATTTATTTATTTATTTTTTTGAGACGGAGTCTCACTCTGTCACCCAGGCTGGAGTGCAGTGGCGCGATCTCGGCTCACTGCAAGCTCCGCCTCCCGGGTTCACGCCATTCTCCTGCCTCAGCCTCTCCGAGTAGCTGGGACTACAGGCGCCCGCCACCACGCCCGGCTAATTTTTTGTATTTTTAGTAGAGACGGGGTTTCACCGTGGTCTCGATCTCCTGACCTTGTGATCCACCCGCCTCGGCCTCCCAAAGTGCTGGGATTACAAGCGTGAGCCACTGTGCCCGACCTATGGATTTATTTTTGACACTATGTTTATTGATATGGATTATAAGAAAAAGAAGAGTTTTGCCTCTGAAATAGGAAAACATGGAGTTGCTATTTATGGAGGTGTGGAGGGCTGTGGAAGGGGCTGACTGTGGAAAAAGACAGAGTCCACTTTGGATGTGTTAATGTCATGTCTGCTAGACATCCAAGTCAAGGTGTCATTCTGGCTATTGGGAAATGTGAATATTAAATGTAATCAATTGATATAAAAATCTCTTTAAAGCCCAATGCATTTGTTCCAGCCCTTCCAAATAAGAGAGTGTCCATGATGTTCTACCTTTTCCGTGATGACTCAAGGTGATCATTATCCACATCTGAAGTGTAGGAGGTCTTCAGATGCTCTTGTTACTTTGAGGGCTCTTCATTCCGCAGATGGTGTAATACTGTAATTTTTAAGACATTGAATCACCTTTCATCTTTATTGTTCTTTGCTGGTTATTGTCATATGCTAGTGCTGCCAGAGCATGTCCTACTGGAAATCCCAGAGCAATATTTTCAAGTGAGGATTAAAAACAAAACAAAACAGCCTGGCGCAGTGGCTCATGCCTGTAATCCCAGCACTTTGGGAGGCCGAGGTGGGCTGATCACGAGGTCAGGAGATTGAGACCATCCTGCGAATGGTGAAACCCCATCTCTACTAAAAAAATACAAAAATTACCCGGGCGTGGTGGCGGGCACCTGTAGTCCCAGCTACTCGGGAGGCTGAGGCAGGAGAACAGTGTGAACCCGGGAGGCAGAGCTTGCAGTCAGCAGAGATCAGGCCACTGCACTCCAGCCCGGGCAACAGAGCGAGACTCCATCTCAAAAAAAAAGCAACAACAACAAAAAAAAACAATGAGTTCGATCATCAGGCGCAATAACACTTTGTATTTGGAAGGAATAAGAGACTGAACAGAATTGTCAGAGAGGTACCAGGAGAATAAAACGAGTGTGTCATCATTGAATGAGGGAAGGAAGAGTGTTCAGAGGGTTAAATGCCTGGAAGAGCTGGTATGAGATGAGAAGTGCAGGGCCTTTGCTGGACTTGGCAATCAGGAAGTCATTGCTGATGTTTGCTGGAACACTTTTCTTCCTGGCATCATGGAATAGTAATTTTCTAAATGGAGAGATAGGCACACAAGGAATTCCAAACTGGAGTTGTAAGGACTTTCCAAGAAAAAAAAAAAGACCTCACTAGGACCAGCCAAAATTCTGCACCAGTCAAAAATCTTTCAATGTAAATTCCATTAAAATTCCAAGGAGGTCAGCTGGAGGCTCCCTGTAGAAGACAGCCAAGGTGCCTAAGTTCCACCTGTATTAAGCGAATGCTGGATATTTTCAACTGTAACCTTAAAGGCCATCAGTGCTGAAACTTTTCTTCACAATACTAGGTCCCAGGTACAATGTTAAATTTTTTTCTTTTTTGTCTTCTTTTCCTGGATGTTTCAGATTCTCTTGGCATGGCCTTTAGGTATCACAGTAACAATAAAAAAATTGTTTATTGCTGTGATATCTCAATGATTTCAAGCGGTAAATTAATTTGCAGCCCAAATTCTTGAGGCTGGGAATGTTCAATGACTTGCTGGAAACCAACACGCCAGGCTGGTCACTGAAGAGCTTGCTGTTCTTGTTTTGGCTTCTTCAGGCTTTTTTGCCTATTTTTCCTCCTGTCCTATTTTCCCATTTCCTTCTTCCTTATTCTCCTCATCTCATGGTCATTTTTCTACTTAATCTCCACTGGGGGAAGCACAGGTAAAACATGAATTGTCTATTTAAATTGTTAGCCACACTTTATCAACGGCTTTTGTCTACTCAACCTCCCCTCCCAGGTATTTAAATGTGAGAATCTTCTGATCCTGTCCTCATTTTCTGACCAATTACCTATTCAACATCTCTATTTCAGTGTCCCAGAGTTGCTTCAAACTCAAATCCAAAACCGACCACGTGGTCTTCCCTCTTGAACAGTTATTCCTGCCATGTTTCCCACCTCAGGAAGTGTTAGCTCCATCTCCACAATTGCACAGGCTGGAAATTTAGGAGTCACCTTTGAGGTCTCTCTCCTGCTGTAGTGATTCAGTCTTCACATTCTGTTAATTTCACTTCCTTTGTATGTCTCTTCACATCTGCTTCTCTCCACTTAAACAACCTCTATTCTAGCACAGACTGTCATCTCTCACCTGGGCCACTGAATCAGGCTCCTGGAGGCTTCTCCAGTCCAGTCTCTACACTAAAGCCAGAGAAGTCTCAATAAAATGAAAGTCCTATTGTTCTATTCCTTACTTCAACTGTTAGGACTTCTCTTTGCTCTTATGTAAGGACCAAAATCTGTAATAAGGGCTGGAAGCTTATTATAGTCTGTGTTTTCACCTCTATCTCTAACTCTTTAGAGAAGACTCCAAGCCTCACATGAGAATGCAACTTTGGCCTAGTGAGATCCTCAAGAGAAGACCCAATTAAATGAAGCCCAGAATCCTAACCCAGGACAGCTGCAAGATAATAAATTTGTATTGTTTAAGCTGCTAACTTTTGGTAATTTGCTAAACAGCTGTAAAGACTCTGTGAAAACCTCTACTTGGCGCTCATCAGAATGTTGGCTTTCAATCTCTGCTGGAGTTGAAGGTGGGAAGTGTTTGGGAAGGATTCTAGGGGTGTGGGAGGAGGGGAGGATTTGCCTGCTTCTTTTTTAAATTGAATTCATTCCAAACATATATTTAAAATATTTGTTGGGTGTTTACTAAGTATCAGGCATTATTACAGACTCTTGAAATATAGCAGTGAGCAAAACAGAGATCCCAGCAATCTCAGAACTTACACCACGACCAAGGGAGATGGATCACGAATTATAAACATATTTTTAAAAATAAGTTACATATAGGAAACCAGGTTTTAAGTATAGGACAGCAGAAGACAACAGGGAAAGGAGCAGCAGCAGGGAAATGGGGATCAGGTGTTGTAGGTTGGGTGACAGGGTATAATTTTAAATAGGGTGGTCAGAGCATGACCAATTGAGAGGGTGACATTTGAGTAAAGTGAAGTAAGGGAGTGAGGTTTGTGTTTGGATTCTGGGGAAAAAGCACGCTAAGCAGACAGAATATCTTTTGCAAAGACTCTGGGGTGGGAGCATGGCTGGAGTGTCACACAACAGAAGGAGGCCAGTGTATTTGGAGTGAAGTTAAGGTTAAGAGGTGTCAAAGCGCATGTGTATGTGGCTGCATGGATTACATAGGGCCCTAGAGATCATTGCACGGATTTGAGCTCTTCCTATAAGTAAAATAAAGAAACATTTTCAGATTTTTCAGAAGATGAGGGACATGCTGTCACAGACATGCTGTGAAGATCACAGTCAATTCTCTGCTGAGCATGGACTCTAGGGGGCAGGTGAAGCGGGCGACTGGATTGGAAGCCAGGTGATGATCCAGAGCAGAGGATGATGCAGCTCTGTTGGCTTGGTACAAGTGGAGAAGTGACTGATTTCTAAAAGTTTAATCATCTCACTTCTGCCTTTTACAGGTCACTGATGCTGCCATTGCCTGAGACCCTGGAGACTCAGAGGCGTAAATTAAGTTAATTTTCCTTCTTCCTCATTGCTGCTTGGAAGTTAGTTTTTTCAGATAAGATTCTTCATTTACTTACCTTAAATCTGCTTTCAAGCTAATACATTTATTTTCCCTAATCCTCATAACCTGTGAACAGCTAACACAGTTTTGTTTTGCCTAGGGATGATGCAGTAATTTATTATGCAGGCTAAAGCCCCAGTGATGGTGAAATGGACAGTGATTGGTAACTGCGCTAGGGCCACATTCATGTGTGCAGAGTGGGACAGATGGTCACGAACTGTGGTCTCCTCTCCTGCTGCCCCTGGAACTTTGTGTTTATGCCTATAAAAAGGACCCTTTAGGATTATTTTGTGGTATTTTAGGCAGAAGCAAAAAATAAATATATTTGGTTTTCTTGTTTACTCTAAGAGTTTTAATTTTTTTAATGTTGTTTTAATTTTTTGAAAGATGATTAATATTAAATTTTCTTCATCATATGACTTTTTTAGTTTAAAAATTATTTTGGCTAATTATTTTATTTGATTTGTAAATGTTTAGACAAGGATCATACCCCTAGGAAACAGCCAACTTGACGTTAGTTTCTGTATTAGTCAGGGTTCTCTAGAGAGACAGAACTAATAAACTAGATGAATCTATGAAGGGGAGTTTATTAGGAGAATTGACTCTCGATCACAAGGTGAGGTCCCACAATAGGCTGTCCCCAAGCTGATGAGCCAGGAAGCCAGCCTGAGCCCCAAAACCTGAAAAGTAAGAAACCCAGCCGTGCAGCCTTCAGTCTGTGGCTGAAGGCCTCAGAGCCTCTGGTAAACCCCTGGTGTAGATCCAAGAATCCAAAAGCTGAAGAATCTGGGGTCTGATGTTCGAGGGCAGGAAGCATTCAGCACAGGAGAAATATGGAGTCTGGAAGACTCAGCCAGTCTAGTCCTTCCACGTTCCTCTACCTGCTTTTCTCCTAGCCATGCTGGCAGCAGATTGGATGGCGCCCACCTAGACTGAGTGTGGGTCTGCCTCTCCCAGTCCACTGACTCAAATGTTAATCTCCTTTGGCAACACCGTCACAGACACAACCAGGAACAATACTTTGCATCTTTCGGTCCAATCAAGTTGACATTCAATATTAGCCATCACCGTTTCTGACACATAAACATATGCACAGAAGGATGTTGCTGGATCTTTTGCTAATATTTTATTTAAAATTTCTTACCTATTATCCTCAGCAAAATTGGATCTTTTCCTACTGCTCTTTCCAAGGTGTTTTTGTTGTTTTGGTTTTGTTGCTGTTGTTGTTATTTTATGTTGTTTTTTTTTTTTTTTTTTTTTTTTTTTGGGGGGGGTTTTTTTTTTTCCACCCTGGGGTGCAGTGGCGCAGTCTCGGCTCACTGCAAGCTCCGCCTCCCAGGTTCACGCCATTCTCCTGCCTCAGCCTCTCCGAGTAGCTGGGACTACAGGCGCCCGCCACTACGCCCGGCTAATTTTTTTTTTGTATTTTTAGTAGAGACGGGGTTTCACCGTGGTCTCGATCTCCTGACCTCGTGATCCGCCCGCCTCGGCCTCCCAAAGTGCTGGGATTACAAGCGTGAGCCACCGCGCCCGGCCATGTTGTTTTTAATCAAGGATTTGACAGCTTCAAAAGTGATCTGAAATAATTCTCTCCTTTTACATGCTCTGGAATAGTTTGGGTAAATTTGAGATTATTTACTACTTGCAAGCTGAGTATAACTCACCTGTAAAACATTTGACTCTGGAATTTCTTTGTAGAAAGATATTTAGTGATTCAACTTTGTAATGGTTATAGGACTATTTTAGTTTTCTGCTTCTATTTGAACCATTTTTGGGAAATTATGTTTCTCTAGGAGTTTAAATATTTCATTGAACTTCTTAAATTTATTGGCATAGAGTTGTTCATAATGATTTCCCACCTCTGATTCTCTTTAGATTTAGTTGTTATGCACATTTTATCACTCCTAGTTCTGTTTATCTGTGCCCTGTTTCTTTTTTCTTAACCAAAAAAAGTATTTTTTTATTTTTTAGCTTTTGGATCATAATAATCTCTGTTACAGATTTTTTAAAATTGTGTTAATATTTGTTCATACCTTTAGTTCCTTTCTTTATCCTTTCTTTGTGTTTTTACCCTATTGTTCTTACTTTAATTTTGAAGCTTAGCTCATCAATCTTATGTCTTTCTTCTTTTCCATCATTAGTGTTTAAGGCTACAACTTTCCCCATGGACACTACTTGGCCTGCAATCCCTGGACAGCCTCTGAGTTTGCTTCCTGTCCATCCTCTGTGTCCTGTGAGGCCATGAAAACCAAAACCCCAGGTCTGTCTCTCAGCATGTAAGAATGTCTGTCTCTGAGTTAAAGGCCTGTTTACTGAGTTTTTAATTTCTGCATATTTCTTACTCATTTGCCAGCTCATTGACAGGGGAAAGAGGAGCTTTCAAATACATATTTGAGGTTTTTGGTTGATTGCAGTGATGGTCCGGTCAGTCAGGGCTGCAAGCACATAGTCACTGAGGGTGGTCTTTTGCCTGCACCTTTGCCGTTTGGGAAGCTAGACCCACTCGGCATTCTGCTTTCATGGGAAAAGGAGAAGAGCCTTCTCTCTGTCTCTCTCTTTTTTGTTTGTTTGTTTTGTTTAATTTTTGAACCTACAATATTACTTAATTTATTTCAAACATGAAGTTTAAGTGTTTGAGCCAAGATGTTTTCAGGGACACCCCACAGTCCCTGGCATGATTATAAATTTGTACCTCAGAATTTGTTATCAAGTCAACATTCAATGATAGGTTAGCGAATAAGCCAAGAAGACTTCTATAACTCTGCAGCTGTGGTTCTCAGTGCTCGCCAGTGAACCCAGCTAGATATAACTTACCATGATAAAAGCCCCAGAGTGGACGAGGTTTGAATTTTATAAAAGGAATCTGCCCCATGAACATTGGTGGATGAAAACAGATGGGAGAAAGGCAGAAACAAAGGCAGTAGTCCCTGCTGTTAACTATGTGTTTTCATTCCAGATGTTTATGAATCTGTTTTCACCCAGCCAAGATGTGATGCTACATTTGGATAATAAGGCAACAACAAGAGCACAGTAGCAATAATTATTCCATTGAGGGCTAAGTCTTGTAGCCTAGTATCAGCTGTTTTTTTCATGTATTAGTTCATTCTTACACTGCTATGAAGAAACACCATGTATAAATAATTGACTCACATTTCTGCATGGCTTGGGAGGCCTCAGGAAACTTACAATCATAGTGGAAGGCAAAGGACAAACAGGCACCTCTTTCCAGGGCAGCAGGGCAGTGAATGAGTGCAAGCAGAGGAAATGCCAGATGCTAATAAAACCATCAGCTCTCGTGAGACTCACTCATTATCATGAGAACAGCATGGGAGAACCACCCCCATGATTCAATTATCTCCACCTGGTCCCACCCTTGACACATGGGGATTATGGGGATTACAATTCAATGTGAAACTTGGGTGGAGATACAGAACCAAACCATTTAACTCTGCCCCTGCCCCTCCCAGATCTTATGTCCTCACATTTCAAAACACTATTATGTCCTTCCAATAGTCCCCTAAAGTCTTAACTCATTTCAGCATTAACCCAAAAATCCAAGTCCAAAGTCTCACCTAAGACAAGGCAAGTCCCTTCCACCTATGAGCCTGTAAAATCAAAAGCAAGTTAGTACTTCCTAGACACAATGGGGATTCAGGCATTGGGTAAATACATCTCTTGCAAATGGGAGAAACTGGCCAAAACAAAGGGCAGTCGCTAAGCCTTCAAGTTCCAAAATGATATTCTTTGACTCCATGTCTCACATCCAGGTTGTGCTGATGCAAGAGGTGGTCTCCTATGACCTTGGGCTCTTCCAACTCTGTGGCTTTGCAGGGTACAGCCTCCTTCCCAGCTGCTTTTGTGAGCTGGTGTTGAGTGTCTGTGGCTTTTCCAGGCCCGCAGTCCAAGCTGTCCGTGGATCTACCATTCTGGGATCTGGAAGATGCAGTGGCCCTCTTCTCACAGCTCCACTAGGCAGTGCCCTAGTGGGGACTCTGTGTGGGGGTTCCAACCCCACATTTCTGCTCTGCACTGCCCTAGCAGAGGTTCTCCATGAAGGCTTCACCCCTGCAGCAGACTTCTGCCTGGACATCCAGGCATTTTCATATATCTGAAATCTAGGTGGAAGTTCCATGCATCAATTCTTGACTTCTGTGAACCCACAGGCCCAACACCAGATGTAAGCTGCCAAGGCTTGGGGCTTGCACCCTCTGAAGCAACAGCCTGAGCTGTTCATTGGCCCCTTTAGCCACAGCTGGGACTGAAACAGCTGGGACACAGGGCACCATGTCCTGAGGCTGCACAAAGCCAGGGAGCCCTAGGCCCAGCCCATGAAACCATTTTATTCTCCTAGGTCTCTGGGCCTTTGATGGGAGAGGCTGCCATGAAGGTCTCTGACATGGACTTGAGATATTTTCCACATTGTCTTGGAGATTAATTTTTGGCTTTTTGTTACTTATGCAAATTTCTGAAGCAGGCTTGAATTTCTCCCCAGAAAATGGGTTTTTCTTGTCTATTGTATTATCAGGCTAAAAATTTTCCAAACTTTTATGCTGTGCTTCTTCTTGAATGCTTTGCTGCTTAGAAATTTCTTCCACCAGATACCCTAAATCATCTCTCTCAAGTTCAAAGTTCCACAGATCTCTAGGGCAGGGACAAAATGCTGCCATTCTCTTTGCTAAAGCACAGCAAGAGTCACCTTTCTCAGGTTCCCAACAAGTTCCTCATCTCCCTCTGAGACCACCTCAGCCTGGGCTTCATTGTCTATATCATTATCAGCATTTTGGTCAAAACCAATCAACAAGTTTCTAGGAAGTTCCAAACATTCCCACATCTTCTTATCTTCTTCTGAGACCTCCAAACTGTTCCAAATTCTACCTGCTACCCAGTTCCAAAGTTGCATCCATATTTTCAGGTATCTTTATAGCAGCACCCCATTCTTAGTACCAATTTACTATATTAGTCTGGGAAAACTGCCCCTATGATTCAATTACTTCCGCCTATTCCTGCCCATGACACTAGTGGATTATGGAGATTATACTTCAAGATAAGATTTGGGTGGGGACACAGAGCCAAACCATATCAGCATACAGTACAGCTATTTTTCTCAATACAGGGAAGGAGATATCCTTTGCTTTTTAAAGAAAGGCTCAGAGAGTTTATGAGCACTTTAAGGTTATGAATGTGCTTTCAAAAGTCTTCATTTTTAGGACAATTCTGAGGAAATCAAGAGGTACTATTATTAACAGGTTGTAAAGGAAAAAAAAAAAAAACAAGGATAGAGACATGAAGAGACTTTTCCAAGATCATACAGCTATTAAACAGCAAAAATGACTTTCAGAGATCTGAATCTTGTTCACTTTTCTATACAGCAAATCACCTGGGACCTTTTTATATCATAGTTTGACACACATGGTTTCTATTTGTCTATGGTCATAGCAGTGGACATAGTCTCAGTGTTAAGTTGGATTCTGATAATGAGCTATCTGGTGAGAGCACCACTCATTCCACTGTGATTGGAGGTGGTGCACTTTGGAGGATGGAGCAGGGAACACACAGTAGACAGACGGCCACTGCCCGATCACTCATGGTAAGGATTCGGTCTTTATCCTAAAAGTGAGCAACAAGAAGCCAGCAAAGGCTTTGGATTGGACTACATGTTAGTATGCATTCAAATATAATTTTGATTTTCATGTGCAGAATGGCTTGAAGGACATGGGAGGTCTTGGGAAGACTTTTGCAGGTGTCCCAATGAAAGACTGTAGCGAAGGAGTGGCAGTGGAGATGGAGGAAAAATAGATGGAGAAATATTTTGCTGGAAAAATAATTGAGAAGTTTATAGGGACTGAGGAAAAGAGGATTCAGGAAAGACACCTAGTTTTCTGCTTCACGCAACTGATGATGGTGAAGCTGTCCTCTGAGTTAAAGAATGGGCAGATTAGGGCACAAGGACCATTGACGGCTTCTGAAAAAACAGATGTTCCCCCCCACCACCCTATTTGACTCAGTAGGTGTGGCCCACATGGAACCTGGATGGGCCTGGAAGCCTGAATTTCCAGTGCATTCCAGGTGACACTGAGTTGCTGGCCTGACAACCAGATTTTGAGCAGCACTGCAGAAGAGGACTAGCTTTTAGGAGAAAAATCTCAAGTTCCATTCTAGTCATGTGAAGTGTAATATAATTATACTCCCCTCCCCCTGGTTTTACTCTGAAATCGGTGGGCACCTCCCACCCCTTCTGTTTCCCTTTTGGGAGAGGCACCGTTTTTAGTGGAAAGTGCATGGTGCGTGGTAAGGACAGCCCTTGCCAGGTGGACTGGGTAGTGGGCGTCTGGCTGCTCTTGTGTCCCACGCTCCTTCCCACCAAGCGCTCTGCCTCCAATCCTAACAGAATGGCTGGTGCTGGCACCAGTGAGCCCGTTACCAAGAACCAACTCAACACTGAGACTGAAGCCTGAGCTCTAATATCAGCTCTTTTAGTTTCTCTCAGGGTGACTTTATACTAGTTATATAACCTTCATAAATGTCAGTTTTTAATCTGTAAAATGCCTATACGCAAGGTATTTACCTAACAGAGTTGCTGTGGGGCAGAGGGTGGACAATGTGTGTAAGGGAAAGTGTACTGGAAAGTTCACTGTAAATATTGGTTACCATCTGTCTATCTTCTCTGCCAGAGGGTGGATAGCATTGCATGTATGCTAGACTCTGTTGTGCATCACGGAATTATCTGCATATTCCAGTGTGGAAGCTCCTAAGGGCAGTGTACTCACACCTGTCCACAGGTGGAGCTGGCTCAGGTTTTGCTCATTTTAGGGGATTGGTCAACAAACATTAATTTCATTTACCTAAACATAAAGTCTCTTAATACATTTAGTTCATGTTCTCATTTCTTCATTTCCAATCCTTCTCTAGGCCTTTAAAGAACAAAATGTTATCTAGCAGACTTAAATGTCCCTTCCTGCTGGCTCTGTGCAGCAGATCTCCCAGCACAGTGCTCGAGCTCTGCTAAGGGTCAGACTGCCTCCTCAAGCAGTTCCCTGAACCCTGTGTCTCCTGACTGGGAGACATCTCCCAGCAGGGGCCAACAGGCACCTCATACAGGAGAGCTCCAGCTGACATCTGGTGGGTACCCGTCTGGGACAAAGCTTCCAGAGGAAGGAACAGGCAGCAATCTTTGTTGTTCTGCAGTGTCCACTGGTGATACCCAGGGAAACAGGGTCTGGAGTGGACCTCCAGCAAACTCCAGCAGACCTGCAGCAGAGGGGCCTGACTGTTAGAAGGAAAACTGACAAACAGAAAGGAATAGCATGAATATCAACAAAAAGGACGTCCACACAAAAACCCTATCTGAAGATCACCAACATCAAAGACCAAAGGTAGACAAATCCACAAAGATGGGGAGAAATCAGCACAAAAAGTCTGAAAATTCCAAGACTAGAATGTCTCTTCTCCTCCAAAGGATCACAACTCCTCTCCAGCAAGGGAACAAAACTGGATGGAGAATCAGTTTGACAAATTGACAGAAGTAGGCTTCAGAAGGTGGGTAATAAAAAACTCCTCCGAGCTAAAAGAGCATGTTCTAACCCAATGCAAGGAAGCTAAGAATGTTGAAAGAAGATTAGAGGAATTGCTAACTAGAATAACCAGTTTAGAGAAGAACATAAATGACCTGATGGAGCTGAAAAACAGCACGAGAACTTCGTGAAACATACAAAAGTATGAACAGCCGAATAAATCAAGTGGAAGAATGGATATCAGAGATGGAAGATCAACTTAATGAAATGAAGCACAAAGACAAGATTAGAGAGAAAATAATGAAAAGGAATCAACAAAGCTTCCAAGAAATGTGGGACTATGTGAAAAGACCAAACCTACATTTGATCCGTGTACCTGGAAGTGACAGAGAGAATGGAACCAAGTTGGAAAACAGTCTTCAGGATATTATCCAGGACAACTTCCCCAAATTAGCAAGACAGGCCAAAATTCAGATTCAGGAAAGACAGAGAACACCACAAAGATACTCCTCGAGAAGAGCAAGCCCAAGACACATAATTGTCAGATTCACCAAGATTGAAATGAAGAAAAAAATCTTAAGAGCAGCTAGAGAGAAACGTTGGGTTACCCACAAAGGGAAACCCATCAGACTAACAGCGATCTCTCTGCAGAAACCCTACAAGCCAGAAGAGAGTGGGAGTCAATAGTCAACATTCTTAAAGAAAATAATTTTCAACCCAGAATTGCATATCCAGCCAAACTAAGCTTCATAAGCAAAGGAGAAATAAAATCCTTTACATACAAGCAAATGCTGAGAGATTTTGTCACCACCAGGCCTGCCTTAGAAGACCTCCTTAAGAAAGCACTAAAAATGGAAAGAAACAACAGGTACCAGCCACTGCAAAAACATACCAAATTGTAAAGACCATCGACACTATGAAGAAACTGCATCAACTAATGGACAAAATTAAAAGCTAACATCATACTGACAGGATCAAATTCACACATAACTGTATTAACCTTAAATGTAAATGGGCTAAATGCCACAATTAAAAGACACAGACTGGCAAATTTGATAAAGAGTCAAGACCATTGGTGTGCTGTATTCAGGAGCCCCATCTCATGTGCAAAGACACACATAGGCTCAAAATAAAGGGGGAGGAATATTTACCAAGCAAATGGAAAACAAAAAAAAAGCAGGGGTTGTAACCCTAGTCTCTGATAAAACAGACTTTAAGCCAACAAAGATCAAAAGAGACAAAGAAGGTCATTACATAATGGTAAAGGGATCAATGCAACAAGAAGAGCTAACTATCCTAAATACATAGGCACCCAATACAGGAGCACCCAGATTCATAAAGCAAGTTCTTAGAGACTTACAATGAGACTTAGACTCCCACACAATAATAGTGGGAGACTTTAACACCCCATTGTCAATATTAGATAGATCAACAAGACAGAAAATTAACAAGGATATTCAGGAATTGAACTCAGCTCTGGACCAAGGAGACCTAATAGACATCTACAGAACTCTTTACCCCATGTCAACAGAATATACATTTTTTTCAGGACCACATCACACTTATTCTAAAATTGACCACATAATTGGAGGTAAAACACTCCTCAGCAAATGTAAAAGAATGGAAATCATAACCGTCTCTCAGACCACAGTACAATCAAATTAGAACTCAGGATTAAGAAACTCACTCAAAACTGCACAACTACATGGAAACTGAACAACGTGATCCTGAATGACTACTGGGTAAATAATGAAATTAAGGCAGAAATAAATAAGTTCTTTGAAACCAATGAGAACAAAGACACAACATACCAGAATCTCTGGGACACAGCTAAAGCAGTGTTTAGAGAGAAATTTATAGTACTAAATGCCCACAAGAGAACGCAGGAAAGATCTAAAATCGAAAACTTACCATCGCAATTAAAGGAACTAGAAAAGCAAGAGCAAACAAGTTCAATAGCTAGCAAAAGACAATAAATAACTAAGATTAGAGCAAAACTGAAGGAAATAGAGACACAAAATAATCCTTCAAAAATCAATGAATCCAGGAGCTGGTTTTGGAAAATATCAACAAAATAGGTACACCACTAGCCAGACTAATAAAGAAGAAAAGAGAGAAGAATCAAATAGATGCAATAAAAAATGATAAAGGGTATATCACCACTGATCCCACAGTGCAAACAAATTCAAAAGCTAGCAGAAGACAAGAAATAACTAAGATCAGAGCAGAACTGAAGGAGATAGAGACACAAAAAAAACCTTCAAAAAGCAATGAATCCAGGAGCCGGTTTTTTGAGATCTAAAATACATAGACTGCTAGCAAGACTAATAAAGAAGAAAAGAAAGAATAATCAAATAGATACAATAAAAAATGATAAAGGGGATATCACCAATGATCCCACAGAAATACAAGCTACCATCAGAGAATACCATAAACACTCTATGCAAATAAACTAGAAAATCTAGAAGAAATGGATACATTCCTGGACACATATACCCTCCCAAGTCTAAACCAGGAAGAAGTTGAATCCATGAATAGACCGATAACAAGTTCTGAAATTGAGGCAGTAATTAATAGCTTACCAACCAAAAAAAGTCCAGGACCAGATGGATTCACAGCTGAATTCTACCAGATGTACAAAGAGGAGCTGGTACCATTCCTTCTGAAATTATTCCAAACAATGGGAAAAGAGGGACTCCTCCATAACTCATTTTATGAGGCCAGCATCATCCTGATACCAAAATCTGGCAAAGACACAAGAAAAAAAGGAAATTTCAGGCCAATATCTCTGATGAACATCGATGTGAAAATCCTCAATAAAATACTAGCAAACCAAATCCAGCAGCACATCAGAAAGCTTATCCACCATGATCAAATCAGCTTCATCCCTGGGATGCAAGGCTGGTTCAACATACACAAATCAATAAACTTAATCCATCACATAAACAGAACCAATAACCAAAACCTCATGATTACCTCAATAAATGCAGAAAAGTCCTTCAATAAAATTCAACACCACTTCATACTAAAAACTCTCAATAAACTAGGTATTTATGGAACGTATCTCAAAATAATAAGAGCTATTTATGACAAACCCACAGCCAATATCATAATGAATGGGCAAAAATTGGAAGCATTCCCTTTGAAAACCGACCCAAGACAAGGATGCTCTCTCTCACCACTCCTATTCAACATAGTATTGGAAGTTCTGGCCAGGGCAATTAGACAAGAGAAAGGAATAAAGGATATTCAAATAGGAAGAGAGGAAGTCAAATTGTCTCTGTTTGCAGATGACATGATTGTATATTAAGAAAATCCCATTGTCAGGCCGAGGCGGGTGGATCATGAGGTCAGGAGATTGAGACCAACACAGTGAAACCCTGTCTCTACTAAAAATACAAAATAAATTAGCCAGGCTTGGTGGCAGGCGCCTGTAGTCCCAGCTACTCTGGAGGCTGAGGTGGAAGAATGGCATGAACCCAGGAGGCAGAGCTTGCAGTGAGCCGAGATTGTGCCACTGCACTCCAGCCTAGGCAACAGAGAAAGACTCCGTCTCAAAAAAAAAAAAAGAAAAAAAGAAAAAAGAAAACCCCATTGTCTCAGCTCAAAATCTCCTTAAGCTGATAAGCAACTTCAGCAAAGTCTCAGGATACAAAATCAATGTGCAAAAATCACAAGCATTCCTGTACACCAGTAACAGACAGAGAGCCGAATCATGAGTGAACTCCCACTCACAATTGCTACAAAGAGAATAAAATACCTAGGAATACAACTTAGAAGGGATATGAAGGACCTCTTCAAGGAGAACTACAAACCACTGCTCAAGGAAATAAGAGAGGACACAAACAAATGGAAAATCATTCCATGTTCATGGATAGGAAGAATCGGTACCGTGAAAATGGCCATACTGTCCAAAGTAATTTATAGATTCAATGCTATCCTCATCAAGCTACCACTGAATTTCTTCACAGAATTAGAAAAAACTACTTTAAATTTTATATGGAACCAAAAAAGAGCCCGCATTGCCAAGTCAATCCTAAGCCAAAAGAACAAAGCTGGAGGCATCACGCTACCTGACTTCAAACTATACTGCAAGGATACGGTAACCAAAACAGCATGGTACTGGTATCAAAACAGATATATAGACCAGTGGAACCGGACAAAGGCCTCAGAAATAATGCCACACATCTCCAACCATCTGATTTTTGAGAAACCTGACAAAAACAAGCAACGGAGAAAGGGATCCCCATTTAATAAATAGTTTTGGGAAAACTGGCTAGCCATATGCAGAAAACTGAAACTGGACCCCTTCCTTACACCTTAAACAAAAATTAACTCAAGATAGATTAAAGACTGAAATGTAAGATCCAAAACTATAAAAACCCTAGAAGAAAACCTAGGCAATACCATTCAGGACATAGGTATGGGCAAAGACTTCATAACTAAAATACCAAAAGTAATGGCAACAAAAGCCAAAATTGACAAATGGGATCTAATTAAATGAAAGAGTTTCTGCACAGCAAAAGAAACTATCATCAGAGTGAACAGGCAACCTACAGAATGGGAGAAAAATTTTGCAATCTATCCATCTGACAAAGGGCTAATGTCGAGAATCTACAAAGAAGTTAACAAATTTACAAGAAAAAAACAAACAACCCCATCAAAAAGTGGGCAAAGGATATGAACAAACACTTCTCAAAAGAAGACATTTATGCAACCAACAAACATGAAAAAATGCTCATCATCATTGGTCATTAGAGAAATGCAGATCAAAACTACAATGAAATACTATCTCATGCCAGTTAGAATGGCGATTATTAAAAAGTCAGGAAACAACAGATGCTGGACAGGGTGTGGAGAAATAAGAATGCTTTTACACTGTTACTGGGAGCATAAATTAGTTCAACCATTGTGGAAGACAGTGTGGAGATTCCTCAAGGATCTAGAAGTAGAAATACCATTTGACCCAGCAATCCCATCACTGGTATATACCCAGAGGATTATAAATTATTCTACTATAAAGACACATGCACACATATGTTTATTGCAGCGCTGTTCACAATAGCAAAGACTATGCCCAACCTAAATGCCCATCAAGGATAGACTGGATAAAGAAAATGTGGCACATATACACCATGGAATACTATGCAACCATAAAAAAGGATGAGTTCATGTCCTTTGCAGGGACATGGATGAAGCTGGAAACCATCCAGCTTTTCAGCAAGCTAGCAAACTAGCATTCTTAGCAAACTAACACAAGAACAGAAACCCAAACACCACATGTTCTCACTCATATGTAGGAATTGAACACATGGACACAGGGAGGGGAGCATCACATACCGGGGTCTGTTGTGGGGGGGGGGCTAGGGGAGGTATAGCATTAGGAGAAATATCTAATGTAGATGATGGGTTGATGGGTGGAGCAAACCACCAAGGCATGTGTATACCTATGTAACAAACCTGCATGTTCTGCACATATACCCCATAACTTAAAATATAATTTTAAAAAAAGAACAAAAATCTCATTCAGTTATAGAATATAGTACTTCCTTGGAATTATCCTCATTTGAAGAGCAGCACAGGAGTTCAGCCTCCTGTTGTCAACCTTACCTATTTTCAATGGCTCCAAAATCTAATGTTGAAAGTGCTACAAAAAACTAACATTTTACCTTAATATTTAAGACTTCAGTAATATATATTCACATATGTGTGCAAAATAACATAAAGTATGACTTTGGCTTTAATGGCTTTATATCTGATATTTTATATCTGACATTTTGTCTGGGTCTATGGTTCACCTAAAATACTGATTGTAATGCTAGAATCCTTCTAGATAATCATGTTTGATTTCTGATATTGCAAACATTTCATTTGATCCAAGTTATAACACAGTGAAGTATGAAAAAATTCTGAAAGACTTGAAAAAGTTTGTGCTACCCATCTGAGTTTTCACCACCTATGAAAAATCAGGAGGTTGTGATGCTGTTTGCCTAGTAATCAGAAGACTACTGTTGGCACGGGGCTTACTTTAAATTTCAGGAGTAGGTGAAAGCCTTGTTACTTGCTTAGGACTTTACCAAAATCAAAGGAAAGTGAAATTAACATAGGATAGTATATGTTCCCACAAAACCTGCACATGGACATTTAAGGCAGCTTTGTTCATAATTTCTAAAACTTAGAAGCAACCAAGACATCCTTCAGTAGGTGAATGGATAAACAAACTGTGGTGCATCCAGACAAGGCGATATCATTCAGCAGTAAAATGAAATAAGCTGTCGAGCCATGAAAAGACGTGGAGGATCCTAAGATGCGTATTACCAAGTGAAAGAAGCCCAACTAAGAAAGCTACAATACTATCTCATTCCAACAATACAGCATTGTGGGAAAGGCAAAACTGTGGAGACGGTAAAACACTCAGTGTTTCTTTTGGGTTGGGTTAATGGCTAAGAATTTTTAGGGCAGTGAAAACATTCAGTATGACACTACAATGGTGGATACATGTATTAGTCTGTTCTCATGTTGCTAATAAAGACATACCCAAGACTGGGTAATTTATAAAGGAAAGAGGTTTAATGGACTCACAGTTCCACATGGTTGGGGAGGCCTCACAATAATGGTGGGAGGCGAATGAGGAGCAAAGACATCTTACATGGCAACAGGCGTGTGCAGGGAGACTCCCCTTTATAAAACCATCAGATTTTGTGAGACTTATTCACTATCACAAGAACAGCATGGGAAAGACCTGCTCCCATGATTCAATTACCTCCCACCAGGTCCCTTCCATGACACATCGGAATTATGGGAGCTACAATTCAAGATGAGATTTGGATAGGGACACAACCAAACCTATCAATGCATGTCACCATACATTTGTCTAAACCCACAGAATGTACAACACCAAGAACGAACCCTAATGTGAACTTGGGACTCTGTCAATTTGGGTTCATTTATAGCAACAAGTGTGCCTTGGTGGTGGGACATGTTGATAATGGGGAGGGGATGGGAGTATATGGGATATATCTGTATCTGCTGTGAACCTAAAACTACTCTAAAAATAAAATTTTTTAATAAAAAATAGGATTTCTTTTTGGAGAGTTGCTTCTAATAGCCTACTTCCAATTGTGCATGTGAGGTGATTAAAATATGGCAGGTGACATTGAGCTATAAAGTGCACCAGATGATATGGTTTTGCTTTCCCTTTATATGAGTGACAGACCCCAACATTGATAGGTAAAATTATTTAAGTAATTTGCAGACTGGTCTGAATCACATACATCCCAGAAGCATGAAATTTTATTTATGGCAGTAATGAGAATTTCTTTGCCAGTGAGTACCTACTATCCTACATAAAGTCAAGCCACATACAGTATTGTTATGTGTGTGTGTGAGAGAGAGAGAGAGAAAGACAGAGATGGAGAGAGAGATAGAGAGTGCTCTTTTGTCTGACTTCCTTTTGCATGTATTATTAGCACAGTGTCTTTCTTTACGAGGAGTTCAATGATTGAAGGTGTTTATCATCCCATATTCCCCTGGCCACCTGTCCCATCTCCGTACTGCAGGTCTACTACCCACTTCCCATTCCTTTGTCGTTCTCTCTTTTCTTTTTGCCCTTTGGATTTTCCAGATGGCATGTCTAGCACTTCCTTTAGTATTTTAAGCGGACCCTCGCTTGCAGCATTGCTTCCTAGTGCACTGTCTTTTATAACAGAGTTAAAAATAGTTTAAAAGCGGAGTAGAAGCCACGGGATTGGGCCAAAGCCAAAGCCTCTAAACTCACGGGAGCTCAGTTGTTGCTTTAAATTTTGATGTTCATATTTGTATATGACTCAGACCTCTGTGAAATGACAAGTCTCGAGTTGAACCCCCTAATAATAAACACAAGATAGATCTTGATGCATAAACCTGGTAAGCTTCATTCACTCTTGAGCCTAAAATCTGAAAGGTCCATCGCAGCCCAGACATCCTGTCCATAACTTTTTGTCTGCAATTACTTAGGGATTTTTTTGTTTGTTTTCTTCTTTCCTATGGTCTATGATCAACAAGTCAGCTGATATTTAACAAATAGTTTGATGTAGAAATTGACAATTTTATTCACAGAAAGTAGTTTAGTTTTGCTTCCGTCTCTTCCCCTGTAATTACTTCTTCCCAATAATTTTTTGATATTTTTATAAACAAAAAACGACATGATCTAAAAGCCCTGTTCTTGTTTGTTTGTTTATTTGTTTTGCTTTTGTCTGTACTGGTTTGGTCTAGAAACAGCAGGTTCTGGGACACACCAACACAATTCTAGCATCAAATGATTTATGTGACTATACCCCATTACAGCCTTCCTATTTATAGACTGACCATTGTACTATTTTTCTTTTGTTACGGTTCCATTAATTTTGGTCAATAATTGTGAATATTCTTCTTAAATATACTTTATTTTTCTAAGGTGGTTTTCACAAAGTTACTCTCGTTTTTTTTTTCCTATATGAACTGGCACAACTAAAGTAGAGTGTATTTAGTTGATTTTTTTACATTTTATAATTATTCTCACTCCACGAACTCACGTGCTTCTCCTAGGTTGCTTTGGTCATTGTCCTTTGAGTAATAGTCCTTATAGGACCAATGTTTGTGTGTGTGTGTGTGTGTGCATGTGTGTGTGCTTAATTTCATCTGCTCTGCATCCTCCTCTCCTTTAGAACTGTTTTGGGAAGCTCATGAATACACACATTACTTAATTTTTAAGTGCTCTCCCATACATAGTGATAATAAAAGTGTAGGTCTGCAATCTGCCATCTGTGATTCAGAAGTCCAAAACACCTGAAAAACCATGTTGTGAGTATTTGTTTAGTTACTCATTTGGAGGCAAACCTGCCCTGCCCTAAAGTTATGAGACAGCCAGGCCCGCCCCACAGATGGAGCACCACTGTCTATTTAAGCTGCTTCTTCTGGCTAGCCACACAGTTTAGGGCAGCAGTAGGGGGTGTTTGATCACCAGAAGCTGTCCTAGACCTTCCAGGGTGTCATAATGCACAGCACATGCACCCTATAACTTTTCTAAGATCTGAAAAATAAGTCTGAATTTGACACACATCTGATACAAAGGGTTTGGGGCAAGGGTTTGTAGGTCTGTATTTTGAAGTAAAATTGAATTTGGGATTTTCTGCACTGTGACACTGTTTGTTTCACTAGTTTCAGTATAAATGGTGAATTGTAAAAATTTAGCCAAGGCCAAAATCATTTCTTGAGCTATGATAAAATCCCGACCTTAGTTTTTCACCATTTCAAAAAGCGTTAAATGATTTCAGGAATTTGGAAATTCTAAAGTAATTAAATATTCACTAAATAATATTTCCCCCATGAATTAGGGCTTTGCCTTTAATCGATAATCTGACCTCCATTCACATTAGACAATGGTTGGTGTCAGTCCAGAAATAACTGAGCATTCCGAGTGGGAAAATAAAGAGGAAAACATTTGCCCAAGTGTTCCAAGTTCTACTTGATCATTGTTTCAGGATGACATATGTAGGGCTAGCCCTATGTAAAACTGTGAAGGGGAAAGAATTCACTTTGATCCCTACTCCCGGATATTTGTCTCAGCAAGCCTCCGAAGCCCCGTCTTGCTCCCAGAGTAATTTAATCTTTCTTAGCTAGTGACGAATCACTCCTAAGGTTCATGTTGTAATGACATTATCATAGAGTGAGGCTCCATCTAGGGACATTTACAGTGTAAAAGTTGGCACCTGGATTTTAAAAATGAAGTCGTCAAAGAATTAATCTAGAATTGTGAAATGACCAAAGTTAGGATGGGCACATAGGGAGGAACTTACATCTGACGAGGCTTCATATGAACCTGCTAGATGGCTTGCCTCCATTGGTCACTCAATTGCCCCGTTGTATTGTGGATATAGGCTTGATTTCTCCTGATTTATTTTCCCTTTCCAATACGCCATAATTTGATAAGATGGAATGGGTGAAAAAAAAAGTGGCTTACAGCAGAATGTAATTGGCCCTGAAATCTAGGGTATAGGAGATTGGACAGGAGCTCTCCCCCAAGGTTAAAACATTATTCTGAGAATCATCTTTCACGGAAGGCCTGCATTTGCGCTACTTCTAAGTTACACAATTAGAGGAAGAGGAGGTAGTTAACGGTGGTCCAGGTGAATATTTGATTTCTGTCACTTTTAATATTCATTTTCATTTGTCTTTCACATGTTAACAGTTTGCCATCTGTATAGTAATAGCTGTAGTCCAACCCAGTGCCAGGGTTCACTGACAAGCTGGAGAGCCATTGCGAATCTGTGGGATGAAGATGACTTTAGAGAATGAAATGGCAACAAGTACACAAATGCAAAGAAGAGTTTTGGATTTGGGTTAAGAGGTTTGAAAATGATATCCTTAACCCAGTTTGAGCATATTTAAAGAATTCCTTTATATTTGTGTAATTATTTGTAATCAGAATGTTCATTTATTGGGAAGTAGAGAAAGACATTTAATATCACTTTGCTTTAGTGATGTCCTGTAGGCAGCTATGAGAGAGTCTCATACTTCTAAATTGTTTTGATCTACATAGTAGATTCATATCATATGCATGATTAACTTGCAGGCTTTCATGTATCATCCACTACTTAATAAAAGAGAGAGACGGGAAATAATTTGAATGACGTAAGCACCTCAGCCAGTCATTGGTCCCAATGAGCACATGGCCCTAGTGAAGCATCAGGCTGGGAGTCCCACAAAAAGCCTGTGGAGTCTGGAAACCTCTAAGAGCAGAGACGGACCCGATGCAGAGACAGGAGCCTCAGCCTTGGAATGGCAAGGGCGTTCATTCAGCCAGCAAGGAGCTTGCAAACGAACGCATCCCAGAGTCCTCAGAAATGAATGCAGCCCTGTGGACACCCCAATTGTGCAACAAGCAGAATTAATAAAGCATGTTTAAAATGGAGAAATTTGGAAAGAAATAACATGAAAGTCATTCCTGCAGTATTTTATATTGAGAATAATGTGTATGAATTTTGTTGTTTGCATGCATCTCAATGGGATTGTTTCCTACAAGTAAGCAAGCAATCCTGTAGTCATTTTCCATAAAAGTGCATATTTCATAATTGCACATATTTATTATACTTCAAAAATGGCAAATATTTTAGGTCAGAAAAACCACACTATTGAAATCTAGTATTATCTTTCTGTGTTCTTTAATTTCATTCTGTTTATCACTAGGCTAGAAATATTATGCTAAAATGAAAGAAATGGGAAATTAGAGATTGATTTAAACCATGGAGAGGAAAACAACCCTTACATGTTTTAAAGAAACTACTCAGGGTATTAGTATAAATCTAACTTCATCACTTGCAAAATATATTTCTCTAATTTATTTTTGGCTTTATGAAAATTACACATTCACTTAGATTAAAAAATCAAACCATTCTACAAAGGAGAAAAATAGCAGTTCTCCATCATGTGGTCCATCTTTAGGAGCAGCCTCTTTCAAATATTGATTCTGATATTTAGCTATTATTCTGATAGTTGCTTCTATATCTCTGAATAAGATTTGTGTATTATTGTTTCTCCATTTCTGGTTGGGATAGTGTCTAGTGACTTTCCATTTTGTAAGTTCAGAATTTAGATTTGTTGCCCGCATTCTACATACACCAGCAATTCTCCTACACCCAAACTCCAAACCCAGTTATATTACAGTTTTGAGAGAAATATCAGTGTTTCCTTAATTGTGATCACACAGGTCATAATCACAGTGGGACTTACAGGTATAATGATTGTATTCCCTTCTTGTACAATATTTTTGTTCGTTTTCTCTGTTGTCTTATTTGGTTATTACATAATTTGTTCCAATTTCTAATTAGGTTCAAACTGTATTAGAAGGACAGTCTCCATCATGCAATGTCTGAATGCCCTCCTTTTCTTGAAACATCCCTTCTATAGCCCTTGGCCCCACTGATCTTACATGGGCCAGCTTCCCTCTCGTCCTGATTCACTGCACTTAATCAGGGAGTCCCACTCATTATTGTGCTGGCAGGTCCCGTCTCTTGCAACCTGAGTTAAATCCCCTAAACCGTTTCTATGTTGGTTTATCACATAAACTGTGGTGGAGCCCATCCCTTAGCAGCTTTATAAGAAAGAACGCCATGTAGGAGGTAAATTATTGAGACATATGCATTAAGGTCGCACTAGGCTCATTGGAACTGATAATCTAACCTTTGTGGCATAGCCAAAGAGTTCTGCTTTTGTTTTTGTTTCCACACAGCGAGAAGCATGAAGGCAGGAAATTCGGGTCTGTTGTGGTGTCTGCTATGTCACTAAGGTCTCAAGTCCATTCCATTCTTGCTTTACATCATCCTTTGTGTTACTTCTAAATTCACATCTGTGCTCCAAGAAGAAAGAGGGGAACAAAAACTTTTTCTTACATACCTGTATTTTTAAATAGGAGAAATGAAACCTTTCCAGCAGAATTCCACATATATCATATTGACTAGATTTATGTAACATAAATACTCCTGTATGTTACTATGCTTACTTTCTGAGCACTCTTCTGTGATAAACAATATTGTGATGCTGTTAATAAGGAAGATGAGGGAGTAGATAGTCGTATGCAATTTTAGTGGAATCCGTCACACCATGTATGTCTGTCTGTCTATCTATCTATCATCTATCTATCTATCTATCATCTATCTATCTATCTATCTATCATCTATCTATATTTTTTCTATTTATGCTGTCATACTTTATTATTTGTTTAACTGAACATAGAATTCTGGGTTGGAAACTACTTTTCCTCAGAATCTGAAAGCATTTCCTATTGTGTTCTCAGAGAGACTGCTGCTACGTAAAAGCTCACCAGACTTCTGGTTTCTTACACTATTGATGTAACCTCCCCCCACACCTTCTCCTGTGTTTTGTGATTTCAGGTTTAAGTGTTCCTTTGTGACCACCAATGTGGGCTCTCACTGAGGCTGCTCCATCTGTCAATCCATGTCCTGCTGCTGTGGATGGACTCTAACTTTAGTTCCATGATAATGTCCTAATTCTCTTTTTGTGGGTCTCCTATTATTCAGATGTTGGTCTGCTGGACGGATCCTCTCATACTCTTACCCATTTTTCTCTTCCATCTTTTCTTTATTGTTATTCTACTTTCTAGGAAATTTTCACAAGATTATGTCTCTATCCCTCTATTGGAATGTTTGTACATCCCATCACAGTTTAATATGAAGGGATATTTTGGCTCTGAATCTCCTTCCTTTTCATATAAACTCTCATTCTTATCTTCTCTTATTGTCCTGAAAATATGAGGGTTTTCCATTTTTTTCTATAACTTTTATTCTCTCCAAGTTTCTCAGTTTGTCTTTTGTTTGGTTTCATCTTTTTTTTATATTAGGGGTTATTCTCATATGCCTGAAAATCCTTGGCCCTCAAAAGCTAAATTCAAGGTTTCCTGCTTCCAAAATATTGTTGCTATAATCCTTGATTCTGTTGGGTTGGTCATACTTCCTTAGGCTTTTGCCTTCATTTGATGCCTTTACTATCACTTTGTGAGCTTTGAGAGTAACCAGAAATCTACCATATTTATGAGGATGGCAAAGTTATTTGTCATCTTAAAATACACAGTTCTTATAGTTTCCTTTCTCTAATCCTTTTAGCAACCCCTTCCCACTTAACCAGTGGAAGAACAAATATTTAGAATTTCCTGAAGTAAGAAATAAGAAACAATATTTCTTCCAACTCAAAATGTATCCAGGAAGTCTATGCATGAGATCAGCTTACAGTATTCACTTCAGACCCCAAATTACAATATGTTGCCTGAACAAGTATACAGAAAAACTGTGCTGAATACTTAAAATATAGCTCACCTAAAACTTTATTTATGGTAGTCTGACTAATGACATGCTGACCTAGGAATTCAAGAAAGTGGTACTTTCCTAGGCTGTGTATTTCAGTCCTTCAGACTCTGCCCTAACCTCACCCTTGGAAACCACATAAAAGTTGCTACGATTGACACAGGGATGGGAACATCACACACCAGGGCCTGTAGGGGGTAGACAGGTAAGAGGAGGGAGAGCATTAGGGCAAATACTTATTGCACGCAGGGCTTAAAACCTAGTTGATGGGTTGACAGGTGCAGCAAACCACCATGGCACATGTATACCTATGTAACAAACCTGCACATTCTGCATGTGTATCCTAGAAATTAAAGTAAAATTTAAAAATAAAATAAAATAAAAGCAAACAAACAAAGTTGCTACAGCTATCTGTGCCCCTGACTGGAAAAAACCTACCCCCTCTCCTTCTTTGCTCACACTATATCCCATCTCCCGTGGGTCTAGATATACCTGGCTTCAGATATTTGCTCATACTATGGTTCTATGAAGTATTTTTCACCTAACAGTCATCTAGAAACTATTCACACATTTTTGATAGAGTTTAGAAAATTGCATATGAATAATGATGGTTGTCTCAAGCCTTAGACAAAGAACCTTTACAGTCTTAATATTTTCCATAACATATACAATAAATAAAATTTTTAAAGGCTGATTAATATTCATGTATGTCTACAAGTTCTGTAGAAATCATTTTAAGGAATTGTAAATAATTTGTTGAGGAGTGATAATCTCATACTTATACAGAAAACCTGGGAAATGCAATAAAACCTCTAATAGTAAGGAACTCCCTATCAATTAAACCAAACCTCCCAGCAGCAGTAGTAGTCCACTTGACTATAGCCAGCTCCCTAACAACTTCGCCTATTTGGAATTCAGCTGAGGACATAAATGCAAACATCAAAGTTCTCCAAATGGCCCCATGAGACTCTAAAACTCTTTTATCTTCAAACTTGTAATCATAAGAAGGTTTTTCCAACTCTCACTTGGGGTCAAATTTATTTTGCACAAAATTCAAACAAAAAATATTGTCTTATTCTAAAGCTGTATGATGGAAAGATGAAAAGTGAGCTGGTATAGGTAAGTATTCTAATGAGAGAAAACTAAATAGCTAGCAAGATAGAAGACAGAAAATATATTCTAAAATGAAACTGAGAAATAGAATGAACCATGTGGTACTGAGTTAGATTTAGAGACATCAGTATGATCTCGTGTTTAACTTAATATAGAAACAGATGGATAGATACAGAAATAAGTGTATATATGTGTGCATTTATCAGTTAGTATACATACATATATTTCCTAGCTCTGTCTGCTAAGATAGTAGCAGTGACACCCAGCAGCAATAAGCTCACCCCAAATGCAGATCTTGGTTTCTAATACTATTCTCCTATAAAAAAATCCAGGGATCCTTGGATAAATTACCAGTTTCAGGGCTCTACAGGAAATACATAACATGATCCCAAAGCATCTTTTAGTTCCAGAAAGAAAGGAACTGCTGAAACAACACAATTATGGGGACATGTTAAGGGACACAGGTGCCAACCTGCTAGAGCTCCCAAGGATGAAAGCTGAAAAAAATTTGAGCAGCAAGATAAATAAGAGTATTGGATTAAAACCCAAAGTGTAAAATAAATATTCATGAGTTCACACTGATATAAGTAAATGATTGAATATGTAAATAAAAAAGATTTCTTAGCCTGTTTTCTGAGGCTATTATTGAATACCACAGACTAGGTAATTTATAAAAGGATAAATATATATTTCTCACAGTTCTGGAGATGGGAAAGTCCAAGAGCAAGACACTAGCATATGGTGACAGTCATCCCATGGTAAGAAACCAGGCAGGAGTGAGCATGGGAGACAGGCAGTGAGGAAGCGGAGGAGGGGAGAGAGACAGTGAGGAAGGGCAGCAAACATTAGGAGACCACTCCTGAAATTATTATCCCATTCTCCAGGAAATGGCATTAATTACTTCATGAGAATGCAGCCATGATGACTTGATTCCCTCATAAAGGTTCTGTCTCTTTATACTGTTACAATGGCAATTAAACCTCAACATGGGTTTTGGAGGGGACATTCAGCCCAGAGCAGTGAGAGAAGGAACAAATCTGCCTCACAGAGGAATTTCAAATAAATTATGTAGACACTCTACCTTCAAGGAGTTGGAGCATAAATTATCACCACTTAAGTACGGGCTGGTGACAATGACTTCCTTCCAAAGAGTACAGTACGAAAAGGGATGAGGGGAAAGACCCTTATAGAGGAGAAACTTGGCCAACACTACCTCAGTCAGGTGATCAAGCCCAACATCAATAGCCCTAAATCACGTTGATGGCACCTACCCTTGCTAGGATATGATGAGTGTTGAAATTTACTCTATGGTCTTCCTCTCCAAAACATAGCCCTCCAGTCTAGCTTTGAGAGAAATGTCAGACAAATCCAGATTCAGAGACATTCTCCTAAATACATGACCAGATCAAATATGTCAAGGTCATCAAGAGCAAGGAAAGTTCGAGAAACTGCCACAGCAAGAGGAACCTAGGCAGACAGACATGATGACCAAATGAAATATGGGATTCTGGATGCAATTCTGGAACCAAAAAGATAACTTTAAGTACAAATGAAGGAAACACAAATAAAGCATGAACTTTGATTGATGATAACATATCAATATTGGTTCCTTAATTGCTTCAAATATAGAGTAGAAACTGGATGAAGAAGAAGAAACGGGATGAAGAGTATACAGAAATTCTCTTTACTAACACATATTTTAAAAAATAAAAGGCAATAGAACTCCAAGTATTGCCAGTTTGAAGTAATTTAGTATACATGCAGCCAAATTTATATAATACAGTGGAGTGTAAAAGTGGAAAAACCTATTTTTACAGACTAATACATCTGAGTTCAGTTTCTAGGTAAACACTTTCTAACCCTATATTTTTTTGGCATACTTAACCTTTGCTGAGACTCAGTTTTCTCATCTGGAAAATTGAAATAATCATAGTATTTACATCATAGAGCTTTATGAACAATAAATTATTACTTAATATAAAGTAGTTAGCACCATTCCTGGAAGATAAAGATCATTCAATAAATGTTAGCTATTATTATAAAATATTAAAGCACAATACACTAATGTTCACAATAATGGTCTAAGATTTTTGTAAAAGGTGAGATTACATATAGAATAACTTTATCAAGAACAAAGAAAAGTGATACATTATAGAAAGTCCTATCCAATGTGTTAAATGAAAAATGGACACATTTAAGCACTGCAGAGAGAGAAGTGGGCAGTAGGCATTGCATATGTGGGGACAAAGTGTCAGAGGTCTTCACAGGCTGTGATTGTTTTCCTGGTAGATATTCTACTGAATGTGGGCTGGAGAGCTACGTGGTGGTGTGGGAGCCATAACGTTCAAGGCTGAAGGTTGGAGATGCTACAGTCATTGTAATAATGGGGCCTCATGATATGAACGTGGAAGTGAGGACCTCTAACTAGAAAACTTGACTTCCTCAACTCAAAATACCCTTCCCTGATAATTTGAGTAACCAAAATATTCCTTTAGATAAATTAATCTTTTAATTAGAAGAAACAACAGTGTTAGAGGTAGTACATCTAACACCTATCTTTCTGATATTTTGATCATAGTTACTCAATGGAGTGGATGACTTGGAATGGTAAAATGTAAATATTGGAGGAAGAGTCCCTGTTTAACTCTTACTGGATGAATATGCATGCTGTCAGGGATTCAAATGCATGCTTTCACTGGGTTACCTGTTAACTTGGCACTTCAACTGTCTCTTCTAAGTCTGGGAGCAGATTTTGCAAATTCCCCATCCAGGTGTGGCCAAGGGTTAGAGCTGGCCAAGGGAGCAACTCCATGAATCTGGGATATGAGTGAACTGGAAGCTTCTATGTCACTGGCTGGAATTTCTGTGACCAGATTTTGAGGAGTAAAAGTACTCGGAGACTGAGCCAATAAAAGCAGCAAACACGCTCTTTGTTGTCTCTTTCATCTCTCTTTAATAATTCCTCAATTCCTTGGTTTTCTTTATAATCTGTGGCATGAGTTCATTCAATCTTGCCATTTGCCCTTTGATGGCAAATGCTCAGAAGACAATGACCCTGCAAGCTCCTGCAAGGTCAGAGAGCTTGTTGAGCCTTGAAGAGCCCCAATACAATATCCCCGTTTGCCTGGAACAGTTCCGGTTTATTTCTTTTTATTTCAATCAAGAAAGAATGATAAAAAGTCAATTTATTAACAAGAGCTATTCATTTTGTGTATTTATTTTTATTTGCATAAATGTATGGGGTACAAGTGCAATTGTGTTATATGTATAATTATTAATAGCCATTCTGACCGCTCATTCTGACTGGTGTAAAGTGGTATCTCATTTGTGAAGTCTGAGATTTTTGTGTATCCATCACCCAATTAATGTACATTATATTCACTAAATCATCTCTCATCGTCTACCTTCCTTCTACCCCATGACCTTCCAATTCTTCAGTGTCTATCAGTCCACACTGTGTGTTCATTTGTACAAATTATTCAGCTCCCACTTATAAGTAAGAACGTTTGTATTTGTCTTTCTGTTTCTGAGTTGTTTCACTTAAGACAATGGCCTCCAGTCCTATTCATGTTGCTGCAAAAGGCATGATTTTATATATTTAATGCTCAATAGTATTTCACTGTGTATATATACCACATTTTTTATTCAATAATTCATTGATACACCCTTGGGTTGATTCCATATCTTTGCTATTGTGATTACTGCTGCAATAAATATACAAGTGCAGGTATCTTTCTGATATAATTATTTCTTTTTTCTGGCTAGATACCCAGTAGTGGGATCACAGGATCAAACGGTAGTTCTGTTTTCAGTTCTCTGAGAAATTTCCACACAATTTTCCATAGAGGTTTTACTAATTTACATTCCCATCAACAATGTTTAAGTGTTCCCTTTTTTCTACATCCTCCCCAACATCTATTGTTTCTTGTCTTCTTAATAATAACCATTCTGACTGGTCATTCTGACTGGTGTAAAATGATATTTCATTGTGGTTTTGATTTGCATTTCGCTGATGATAAGTGATGTTGAACATTGTTTCATATGCTTCTTGGCCATTCATGTGTCTTCTTTTGAATAACATCTATTCGTGTCCTTTGCTCTCTTCTTAATGGGAATATTTGGAGGGTTTTTTTAGTTGTTTTATTTCATTTTAAATTCTGGATTACTTTCCAATTGGATGCATAGTTTGCAAATATTTTCTCCTACTTTGCAGACTGTCTGTTCACTCTGTTGATTATTTCTTTTGTTGTGCAGAAGCTTTTTAGTATAATCAAGTCCTATTTGTCTTTGTTTGGTAGTCGTTTTTGCTTGTGCTTTTGAGGTCTTTGTCATGAATTCTTCACCTAGACCAATGTCCAGAAAAGTTTTCCATAGATTTTCTTCCGGTATTTCCATAGATTCAGGTCCTATATTTAAAGCTTTAATCCATCTTGAGGTGATTTTTGTATATGGTGAGAGATAAATCCAGTTTTATTGTTCTGCATACAGCAATCCAATTTTCCCAGCACCATTTATTGAAGAATGTTCTTTCCCCATTGCATGTTCTTGTCAACTTTGTCAAAGATCAGTTGATTGTAGATATGTGGCTTGATTTCTGGGTTCTCTATCTTGTTTCATTCATATATATGTCTATTTTTATACCAGTTCTATGCTGTTTTATTTACTATAAACTTTTAATACAATTTGAAGTCAAGTAATGTGATGCTTCCAACTTTGATCTTTTTGCTTAGGATTGCTTTGGCTATTCAGGCTCTTTTCTGGTTCCATATGAATTTTAGAATAGTTTTTCTCTAATTATGTGAAAAATTTTGTTGGTGTTTTGATTGATAAGGATTGCATTGAATCTGTAGATTTGTGGATGTTTTTCTATGTGTTTGTGTCATCAACAATTTTCTTTCAATAATCTTCTATTGTTTTTCTTGTAGAGATCTTTCACTGCCTTGGTTAAACATATTTCCAGATATTTTGTTTCAGTTTTCAGCTATTGTAAATGGAATTACCTTCTTGACTTAGTTCCCAGCTTAATAATTACTGGTATATAGAAATGTTACAGATTTTGTACTTTATTTTGTATTCTGAAACTTCATTAAATTTATTTATTAAATTTTAGAGATTTTTGGTAACGTGTTTAGGGTTTTCTAGATATATGGTAATATCATCAGAAAATTGATAATTTGAATTGCTCTTTTCCAATTTGGATGCCTTTTCTTTCTTTCTCTTGCCTGATTGCTTTGGCTAGGACTTCCACTACTATGTTGAATAGGCATGGTGAAAGTAGGCATCTTTGTTTTGTTCCAGTTTTAGAGGGAATACTTTCAACTTTTCCCCATGGTAGGATGTTGGAGGAGGATTTGTCATAGATGGCCTTTATTATTTTGAGGTATGTTCCTTCTATACCGAGTTTGTTGAGGGTTTTCATCCTGAAAAAATGTTGAATTTTATCAAACATTTTTCCTACATCTATGAGATGATTATATTTCTTTCTTAATTCTATGTATATGGTGTATCCCTTTTATTTATTTGTGTATTTTGGACCATCCTTGCATACCTGGAATAAAACCCACTTAATCATGGTGTATTATCATTTCGACATGCTGTTGGAGTCAGTTTGCTAGTATTTTGCTGAGGATTTTTTTCATCTATGCTCATCAGGGATATTGGTCTGTCATTTTCTTTTTTTGTTGTGTTCTTGTCTGGTTTTAGTATCAAGGTGATACTGGCTTCATAGAATGAGTTAGAAAGAATCCTTTCCTCCTTAATTTTTTGGAACCGTTTCAGGATGATTTATATTTCTTCTTTTTACATTTGGTACAATTTGGCTATGAATTTATCCGGTCCTGGGATATTTTCGTTGGTGTTTAGGGGAGACTTTTTATTACTGATCAATCATACTACTCGTTACTCTTGTTCTTGGTCAGTTCTGAATTTGTATTTCGTTCTGGTTCACTCTTGAAAGATTGTAAGTTTCCATAAACTTATCCATTTCTTCAAGGTTTTCTAGTTTGTGAGCTTATAATTATCCATAATAGTATCTGATGATCTTTTGTATTTCTATAGTATCAGTTGCAATTTCTTCTTTTTCATTCCTTATTTGTTTATTTGGATTTTCTCTCTGTTTTTCTTAGTTCATCTACCAAGTGGTTTATAAATATTATCTTTTCAAATGACTAACTTTTCTCTTTGTTGATCTTCTGTATTTTTTTGGTCTCTATTTCATTTAACTCTTTCCTGATCTTTGTTATTTATTTTTCTCTGCTAACTTTGAGGTTAGTTTGTTCTTGTTTTTCTAGTTCCCTGAGGTGAGAAATTGGGTTGTTAATTTGTGATCTTTCTGCCTTATTGATGTACGAATTTGATGCTGTAAACTTCCCTCTCGGCGCTGCTTTTTCTGTATCCCACAGGCTTAGTATGTTGTCTTTCCATTTTTATTTGTCTTAAAACACATTTAATTACCTCCTAATTTTTTTGTTGACCCAGCGATCATTCAGTAGCATGTCATTAAATTTCCATGTATTTATATAGTTTCTGACATTCCTGTTGGTATTGATTTCTAGTTTTATTCCACAGTGGAATAAAACCAGTAGTTTGAGAAGATACTTGTTTTAATTTTGATTTTTAAAAATGTATTGATATTTGTTTTGTGGCCTAACATATGGTGTCTTAAAAAATGTTCCAAAGACATTGAGAACACATGGACACAGAAAGGGGAACAACACACACCAGAGCCTGTTAGGGGGTGGAGGTGAGAGGAGGGAACTTAGAGGACAGGTCAATGGGTGCAGCAAACTGCCATGGCACCTGTTTACCTATGTAACAAACCTGCACGTTCTGCACATGTATCCCAGTTTTTTTGTTTGTTTGTTTTTGTTTTGTTTTGGAAGAAATTTAAAAAAAAAACTTCCATGGGCTGATGAGGAGAATGTATGTTCTGCAGTTGTTGGGTAAAATATTCTGTAAATGTCTGTTAAGTCCACTTGCTCAAAAGTCCAGTTTAAGTCCAAGTGTTTCTTTGTTGATTTTCTGTTTCAATGGTCTGTCTAGTCCCGTGAGTGGGGCGTTGAAGTCCCCCACTAATACCCACTATTGTTGTGTTGCTGTCGATCTCCTTATTTCAATGTTGTAATATTTGTTTTATGAATCTGAGTGCTTTCATTTTGGGTGCACACATATTTAGGAATGTTATATTGTCTTGCTGAATTGACACTCATATATTTATATGATGACTTTCTTTGTCTTCTTTTAATGTTGCTGATTTGAAGTCTCTTTTATCTGATATTAGTATAGGAGGTCCTGCTCACTTTTGGTTTCCATTTGTGTGGAATATATTTTTCTATCCCCTTACTTTCATTCCATATGTGTCTTTATGGATAAGGTGAGTTTTCCATAATTAGAACATGAGAGTTGGATCATGTCCTGTTTTCTCAATATCACATTGCTTTATCTGGATTCCTGGAAACTTTCATTGTAGTGAGGTGTTATTCTTGCTTGAATACAAGCAGGATGGATGGGGTGGCCATCCACTTTGTAACTACAGCTACCACCCTGGCCTCATGAGGAAATGTCTGTAGTGCATGCAAGATGGATAGATTTTCTATGTTCACATGTGGTTAAATCTGACAGATGACCAGCTGTAACCCATTCTCTTTGTTCAACACTCTCTAATACAGTAGAAATAATAGCTCTTTTTCAAGGTCAGCATGCCCATGAATAAAACTAAATGTTTTTAGACGAAAGAAGTTGGGGAAAGCTGGCCCTTTGGTCTGGGTGGTGGTTGAAGATGTGGTCAGAGCCACAGCCCTTGCTGACCACCTCCTGTTCCAGCTAGTGTCCTGGCAGTGGGAGGCTCTAAAACACCCAATGCCTACTACAAACTAAGTGGGGTGAGATTGTATTATGGTTGGGTAAATGTGAAGTATGCATAAAAAAATCAAAGTGCTGCAGCAGTCCTCTGTAGTAAATTTAGAGGGTGGTCTGGATACCTTTACTACAATTTTTCTGGCATTCATTTTGTTATGTAAATATTCAGCCATTTATTTCATATTTAATAACAATTTTTAAATTTTGCAATAGACCTGTTTTGCAGTTATTCTTTAACCAGAGTGAAGAAGAAAGAAGAAAGAAAATAAAGAAGGAAGGAAAGAAGAAAGAAAGAAAGAAAGAAAGAGAAAGAAGAAAGAAGAAAGGAAAGAAGAAAAATGAAAAATGAAAACAGAGGTGGGAATATAATTATAAAAGAGTGTGTTTAATGAAAAAATAAATATTTTTCTCAAGAAGTTCAATGACCAGTGTGTAACTTTTACACTATGTTTGCCAAAATTTCTGTCTAATAAAGGTACCTTAGTGATGTCACTAAGCATATAAAATTCATAAGGTTCAAATCTTCTAAGAAAACATTTGTATCTCTTTGAAATATTCAGATGTTTTTAATAGCTTTTTATTTGAAATAAATTTTGATTTACAACAAAGTTATAAAACTTGAGAGTGACCTTATGCCCTTCACTCATCTGTCCCTAATATTAACAAGTTGTATAATCATGAGTCCATTATCCAAGCCCGGAAATTAACATGGTTTAATACTACTAACAGACTTTATTCATAACTTCCCAGTTTTCCCTACAGCCCTTTTCTTGTTCTAATGTCCCATATACATTGTGTATACTTTTCATGTCTCCCATGTCTCCTCTAATCTGTGACAATTCTTCACTTTTTCTTTGTCTTCCATGAACTTGATGAAAATGAAATCTGTGCCTAAAGACAATAATGTACTATGTGTGACTGCAGAAAGTGTGTTACATGTCACTCAGCGAAGCAGAACATTTCTTTTCGATCAAAAAAGTGTTATAAATTAATTTGTCTCTCAGATTCCAAGCTTCCCTGTGCATGTACGAGAAGTGAAGCAATCACTGCCATTGTTCCAGTTTCATTAGCTGGAGAAACACTTTGCAAACGGCTGCAGGAAGCCAGTTTTATTTCAGTGTCGTAGATGCCTCAAGCAGAGAAAGCAACAAATCGGTACATTTGGTGAAGAGGTTAAACATTGAAAAAAAAATTATATTTTCAGTGATATTAATAATATACATGTTGATGGAACCTGGCATAATACAATGTAGGTACTAAATTAAGAAATTTTGTTATATATAAACACACGTAAATTTTGTCAATTAAACCATAACAAAACTGAAGGGGAAAAAAGAAGCCTATAGGACAGAAATGCATTTGGAATTGGTTGTGGCATATTGAAATGTAATTCATATTTCAATTGAAACAATCTCCTTTTTTCTTTTCTTTTCTTTTCTTTTTTTTTTTTTTTTTTAAACAGAGTCTCACTCTGTTGCCCAGGTGCAGTGGCACAAACTCAGCTCACTGGTGCTCTAAATTGCCTTAGTTTTATTTTTTATAAATTTTCTCAATCTTCTCCTGAAATAAGTTAACCCCCAAGAGGTCATTAATTAAATGTGCCCAAGTGGAGTTTAGAGGATTGATAGTGACCTTTCTGTGTTCCAAAGATTGATATATTTTTCGCAAATCCCTGTTTAAATTGCTTAATCATGAAAAAATTCCTCTCATTTCTGAGCTGGTGAGTGTCTAAAGAGAGTCTCGATGTATCTAATTTTTTAAATGTAAATATGTATAAGTATGTGAGGAGCCAGATTATCAGATCTTCTGGTCTAGGCTTCCTCTGCTTCTTCAAATTTACTCCACTTTTCTAATGACAATGTGAACAATTATTAAGATTCAACATTCTTCAACTCAATACGCTTTGAGTACTTATTTTATATAGTATATTATTCTTGGGTGTATAAAGCATAGAAAAATAATTTGTTCTCTGTGGGGAAAATCAGCCGTATGTCAAATCATTACAAAATAGAGTATTCCATGGTGAGGGTTAAACCAGAGGAAAACCCAAATAAGGTGACAGAAGAGGAGGGGGGCCGTGGGAAACCCTCCTGAAATTCACCCAGTTCCTGGAAGGGTGGTGGATAAGTCCTTTTTCAATAGAGACTTCACTTTCCTCCTTGTTTTCTTTGAAGACGGAGCCAGAGGTGAAAAGAGGTGAAGTAGTGAAGATGAATTGGAATGAAATTTAGGGTTCTAAAATCTACTTTTTTTTAACGGTACATCTGCAGGTTCCTCCCTTTCCGGCATCAGCTTCTATCAATGTACGGCACCACACAGGCTGCTCACTTTGAGGTGAGCCTTAGTTCTTAATTCCAGGGATCACTCTGACAATTATTTTTTCTTTCTTTCCCTCTTTGGAAACTGCTTTAGTTTTTCTTAGATTTTGCTTGTCGAACATTCATTCATTCATTCACTCATTTGTTCAATTAACACATTCAGTAGGCAGCTAACTGTTGCCACACGTGTTGCTGAGTATTAGCGTAACACGAGTGAACAAAGCAGGGAGGTTCCTCACCTCACTGGTTCTGTGAGCAAAGAGACAGGTCCCTTTGAGAGACCGGCGGGAGGATGGAGGAGAGCCACAGAATGTGCCAGGTGTCAGTCAAGGCAAGGAGAGTGGGAACACTCAAAGAAAATGTGGGGAATTTGGGAGATGGGTTTGTCCAGATAGACCTGGAAAGGAGGGCAGGCAGCTGGGTCCAGGACATGGCGGTTCGGGGGAGAGAGCTGAGGGAATCCTGGACAGCCTGGCTTGCTGGAAATTTGTACATAAAAGTGGAGCGAGCTTTGTAAGATCCTGAAAGAAATGTGAACCAAGGATTTTTATATCCGGCCAAAAAACACCCTCAAGCCTCAGGGAATGTGTTCCCAAAAGTTTTTCTTGAGGAGCCTTCTAGACAGTGAGCTTCTGTGAATCAAAATCATGAAGCAGATTTGAATAGAAAGACTATTATCATCATTAAACAGACAGCTCCTCATAGACATTACACTACATATGGGTAAAAAGTAGAAAGGATCGTATTTAATGGTTATATCCTTTGACAATATAACTATAGTTCAACCATAAAAATGGAGGAAGAACCAGACAACCAATGGGAAAAATAATTTTGAAACTTCTCAGTAATCATATTGATGGTGGTAATATTTAGTACTGTCATTTTGAGACTAGTACACTTTTTAGGGCTAAAGCAAAAAGAAAGTAATTATGGGATATTTTAAATAAATCATCTGCACAGTCCTTGGTAGACTTTTTAAACAGAAGAAAGTAGATGTGAGCTATATAAGTGATACAGTTTCGCTGTGTCCCCAGCCAAACCTCTTCTTGAATTGTAGCTCGCATAATTGCCACATGTCGTGGGAGGGACCCAGTAGGAGGTATTTAATCATGAGGGTGGGTTTTCCCGTGCTGTTCTCGTGATAGTGAATAGTGGACTTCCCCTTGCACACATCTCTTGCCTGCTGCCATGTAAAACATGACTTTGCTCTTTATTCACCTTCAGCCATAATCGTGAGGCCTCCCCAGCCATGTGGAACTGTGAGTCAGTTCAACCTTTTTCCTTTATAAATTGCCCAGTCTTGCGGATGTCTCTATTAGCAGCATGAGAACAGGCTAGCACAATAAGAGACTACATGAAAAACCTGCGGCCCTGAATTTGGTGGGAAGTATCAATAGGAACTTATAACTTGTTTGATATTGTTTGATCTCCTGGCTGTGTTCACCGAAAAAGCCTAGAAACAATGTGAACGCAGTGGCACCATTCATCCCTAGTCCGGAAATATCATTCCTCAGCAAAACAAATTAGAACTTCTCAGGAAACTGGAGCAGAAGGGCACAAAATGAGCCCGGACATTGTGACATACCAAATGGAAAGAAAGCTATCAAAGACTACTGGCGTCATCTTGAAGACACAAGGTTCACCGTGAAGAGGCCCCATCACCCAAAGATGGAACAGCTTGAGCTTCAATGAGGAAGATAATGATAATGCATAGAACCCTAATGAATATGTTTAAATCCACCTCATAGAAAACTTTCTAAAAAATGAAACGATCACCTTTGAAGGATGATAGAAAACTAATTATCTTGACAACAGTTAAAAAAAGGAAAGAACTAAGTACTTATTCTGCCTTTCCCACATGAAGTTTACCAGAGACCAAATCGTGCAGGTGAGAGAAGCTTCTCCTTGTAAAAATATTCCATCTAATAAGGAAAAATTAAGTGATTGAATTAGAACGTCAGCATTTTGCAATCTCCACGGAATCCGTTTATCTAGTCACTGAGCAGCAACCACTGATAACATCACCAAAATATCCCAAACATGACGTGCTTCCTCATGGAAACACTTGGCCCCATGAAAGGCAGGCCTCAGGTGTGGAATGCAATCCTCCTGAAGCCTGGAGTCCAGGATGCCCTAGGCAGGAAACGCACAGGACAGAAGAACACGTTGAACTGCACCATGCACATGAAGTAAAGAAAAATGCAGGAGACTCCCTGATCCAGGTGAATTTGAGGAGGAAGAAGGCCACTATGTTCAGGACTCAGCATGTGGAGAGTCCTGGTGTGGGGGGCTGGAAAAGTCCTATTTTTTGACCTAAGTGGAGGTCAAGAGAGTGGTTTCCTTCAGAAGAATTTATTTTCTCTGCATCTGTTCTGTGTCATATTCCTGTATCTTTTTATTTTATAACTTAAAAAGGTTGAAAGACAAAATAGAAAAGGCCTATGTATCTATACTGTTATGTTTGGAGGAAATTAAGATAGAGATAAAATGGTCTTAGGCTATGCTGGCAAACATTATATATGTTTTAAAATATAAGCATTTTCAGATACATAGAAAAATACGGGAAATATATAACACCAAGTACACAACATAAATTACCTAATGTTAACATGTTGTCATTTTTGTTTCATTTTTTAAAAAATAAATGCAACAGTGAATATAAGTTAGGTCCTCTTATTTTCACCCAAATTCTCATTTCCTTTATTCCCCAACATTCCTCCCTAGAGGGAACTAATGCCATGGTTTATAGTCACAAAAACAGGAACAATGTAGCCTCCAGCATTGATTGAACATATTAGGTGTGGACACACTTTGCTCACTTTATAAGAATCAACTCTTGGAATTGTCAAAACAACCTCATGAAGCAGCTGCTGCTGCTTTCCTCATTTTGCACAGGAGAAAACACAGGCATGAGGGTCATTTGCTGACGACCTCAGAGCTGGGAAGCCACGAAGCCAGTGCCCAGACCCAGGCAGGTGGCTGTGTGGGTTCAGGGTGTCTGTGCACAGAACCACCAGGGCCAGCATGACTGCATGGAGGAAGCGTGATAACGGAGTGATGATCTTGCATGCAGAAATTGCACCTTACCTCCTTATGGTTACAATTATATTGTCTGCATTGAAATTATATTAGTTAGGACCTTATCATTAAGTTGAATATAAAATCCTGGCCGAAAGCGCACACATTGGGTGGAGACTGCTTACCTATCTTGTGATTTTTGGACTCCATTAAATAATTAAATCATTGAATGTACTGGCTGGCAGTCACAACAAATAAAAAGGCCTTAGTGGAGGTAACATTCTTCATTTCTTGAGGTCTATTTTCTCAACTATAACGAGAAGTGGGTCTACCATATTTCTAAGTTTTTCTCTTATCTTCAATCTTTGCAGTTACTGTTGTATTGCGTAAGTGACCACTCAGTTCTCATTATAAAATAGGGATATTCAAAATATAAAGACAGATGTCTTATATTTTTTAAAGAAGCTGCTGAGGAAAGGCCAGATGAATGGATTTTATTATTTTATGTTTAGTGTAACAAGTAGAAAACAACGTTTAAAAAATGTCTGAGCATAACATAATCCTAATTGCATTAAAGCTGGCAGTGGAGCTCTATGCTTTTTTTTTTCTTATTCTCTATTTGCATTTTCTAATTGATGACAATAAACATGAAACTTGAAAAATAAAATGAGAACAAATCTAAGACACTTTAAATACATACACTATATTTTAATAAATGTGCCTTTTTACCTCCCTAATTGCCACGCCTGTGAAATCAGGCCTGCTGTTCTCCTGAGCTCTCCTGGGAACCTCGCCCTGGCTCTCCACTCCGCCCTTCCCCTGGGCCCCTTCCAGTTTCTGTGGCCCTTCTCTCCCTTTGCTGTCTGTCTCTTCCTGATCTCACAGTGCTCCTCGGTAGGAGTGGCAGAGAGGAGGCGTTTGCTGCTGAGGACCTACTAAGTGTCCCCACTGAACACACACAGGTCTTGCGGTACAAGGATTGACCTGACCATTCTCTGCGCGTCCCGTTTTGATGCTCAGCCCCTGCTGGAGGTCATGCTGCAAGCTGACCCTTCACCTACCCTAGGGTCTAGCTCCCCACCCATTACAAAGTCCACGCTCTTGTTAGAACAACTTATTTTCTTTTTGCCTTCATGTTGGCTTTGCTGGGTACTTTCAGATCTCTGACTCTTTTTTGCATTATTAAATGTGCTCAATCTGCCTTTGGTGTTCTTCACAATGTCAAGCGCCAGAGAAGCCAGGAGGCCTCAGGAGCAGATTCTAATCAGGGTTTCCTGTGGCTGGGATTTTGAGGCCGTGACCAACGTGGGACCCAGCTTTTAAGGCATACATACATTTAAAAATTTGCCTTGTTACCTTTTGAACACATTTTACTTTTTTTGTCTGAACAGTATTAACAAATGGATAATTTATTTTTTTACTAAAATTGATATTTTAACAATTTTGGCTGTTTCTAGGCATTCGTCTTCCAAGAATAAAGATTTTTCTGCAATGAAGAAATTACATAAGATACGCCAGATAACCTAAGGGTATCCCAAACTTCTCCTGAAGAACTCAAGCCTTGTCTTAAACAGTATAAAGCTCTGGAATAAATAAGATTCCGATGAAAGAGAAAAGAGTATTTTGAATGTCTTAAGTCTGAGTATTCTTTAAGTCACTCATATTACTTTATAAGTATATCTTCTGACTTTCAAATTAAGTAAAATAATGTGTGGAAGGTATTTTGTGAAGCCCCTCTGTCACTTACATCTGGTTAAAGGAACACAGCAAATTCAATGAGACCCAGCTTGAAATCCACCGTGCAGATATATGTATTCAAATTTGAGTTAATGTCCCAATTTGAGCTCTAGTGGCCTAGAAAAGAAGTTTTAATTTCCTGCTAACCAAACATTCTTAGATGTCTTTAAGATAGTATGATTTATTGGACAAACCACCAGGTTTATTCATGCAGGCTAGTACTCCATCCTGAGTGAGTGACTGTGGTAGCTTAAAGGATCTCTTTCTGTCTCTGTCTGCCTGTCTCTATCTCTCTTTGTCTCTCTGTCTCCCTCTGTCTCTATCTCTGTTTTCTCTCTGTCTCTCTCTCTCACTTTTTCTCTCATCAATGATTTCAGACCAGTCACCACCTTTCTAGACTTCAGTTTTCTAAACTATAATGTAGATCATCTCTAAGGTAGCCTTTTCACTTCTAATTACCTATAATTCTAACATCTGCTTGTGTTTTTATTGTAAGTGAATTTGGAAAATGAGATTCCAATTCTACAAACTAAAGTAGATTGTCTGCATTAGGCAACTATTTAAGATAAATTTAAAGAGAGAGGTTCCAAACACCACTTCTCATGGCCTCCATAAAATAACATGGAATTCAACTCCAGCCTTTGAAATTCTTTTCAGATGAGGGTGAAAGCAGGTTCAAGGAAAAACAGCATAGCTCATGAATGCATACATTCAGAAATAGTGCTGAAGAAGCATGTCTCAGCCACCCTGGTATAAAACTTGCCATCAATCACAGAATGTTGTCAGGAGAGGCCTCTGAAATTTACATTGGTAAAAGACCTAAAAGCCAATACAATATATGTTGTCGTCCACACTGGACTTTCAGAAAGGTTAGGGAATGAATAGCAGAGCAAGTCAAACAGAAACGCAGGTCCAGAGCCCCGGGGAATGGACAGGCTTCCTGGGAAGGGCCTGTGGCAGTTATAGGACAGTCGGGCCGACCCCGGGGATCCAGGGAAACGTGAGGCAGGAAGAGCAGACGTAGAATAACCAGCATTGACCGAGTTCCCAAACTCCAAAGCTGCAGAATATCCCATGCCTTTCTTTTTGTTACATACAACTAAAGGAATCTAAATAGGACACAAGTTACAAGATTATACAGTAACAACCAGACGACAACATTGAAGCAGGCAGAAGGGAAGGGTCCACAAAGACATTCTTAAGGGCTGGGACAAGAGTGCGAGCACGTGTCCCAGTGTTGAGCAAACATTCATGCATTCAGTCAGTCAACGAATATTTATTAATATGTATGTCTATGTGTGAAAATGTGCTGGATCTTTGGTTATCGACAGCATTTCACATTCCCCCATAGGGCATTTCTATGGTTTCTGTAGACCGGAAGTCCAGCAGACCTATCCCAGCGTGAAACTAGAGGAGAAGGCTGGCACGTTCTATCCGAGAATTCAATATGGCAGTCACCAGCTAAGTGTGGCAATTGAACCCCTGAAACGCTGCTGGTACAAATTCTGATGGGGTTTAAGTGCAGAACACACACCAGATTGTTTTTAAAAATGTAAAATAGGCCGGGCACAGTGGCTCACGCCTGTAATCCCAATGCTTTGGGAGGCCAAGGCAGGCAGATCACGAGGTCAGGATCTCAGACCAGCCTGGCCAACATAGTGAAACCCCGTCTCTACTAAAAATACAAAAATTAGCGTGGCATGTTGGTACATGCCTGTAATCCCAGCTACTCAGGTGGCCGAGGCAGGAGAATCAGTTGAACCAGGGAAGTGGAGGTTGTGGTGAGCCAAGATTGCACCATTGCACTCCAGCCTGTAATCCCAGCACGTTGGGAGGCCGAGGTGGGCGGATCACCTGAGGTGAGGAGTTCCAGACCAGCCTGGCCAACATGGAGAAACCCTGTCTCTACTCAAAATACAAAATTAGCTGGGCATGGTGGTGCATGCCCATAATCCCAGCTACTAAGGAGGCTGAGGCAGGAGAATCACTTGAACCTGGGAGGCGGAGGTTGTGTTGAGCAGAAATTGTGCCACTGCACTCCAGCCTGGGCAACAAGAGCAAAACTCCTCTCAAAAAAAAAGTAAAATATCTCATTAATCAATTGGATGCTGATTAATAATATTCTATATGTATTAAGTAAAATGGATTATCAAAGCTTATTTCACCTGTTTCTGTTTCAAAATCTGTAGCTATGAGAATAAATTTAATTAAACATGAGGCTTACAGTATATATCTTTTGGGAGGCACTGATCTAGTCCAATGTTTCTCAAACTTTACTGTGCATACAGTTCACAGAAGAATTAGGTTAAAGTGCAGATCCTAAGTCAGTGGGTCCGAGAGGGGCCCAAGATGCTGCGTTTTCAACAAGCTCTCAGGAGACACCCGTGGTTCCTACATCTATCACAAGAATAAGATGAGATAGAAGACAAAGGCACTTTTAGTCCATAATTGGGAAACAGAACACCTGCTGTGTGGTGTATTAAAAGAAAAAACAGGAATTGTCCTTTATTACAAATGAATAAGACCACACATCAAAGAAACATTGTTAAGATATTTCTCCTTGCAAAGTTTCTTCCAGCTTGATATCACAAAAGGGTTGGTAACTAACTGGGCCATAAAGTTTGTGGGGTTTTTTAGCCTACTTACTCGTTTCATTTCTGATAGGATTTGGACTGTGGTGCAATTTATTTTGTTTCTGCAGTCTAAAGGATTTTGCATTTGCAGCTGAGAGAGAAACAGTTTTGGAGCCAGAACTCCATCGGATCTGTGCGGAGCAGAGGCCACTCCACACAAAGGCTCAGAAGATGTTAATGCATGAACAAGACTACTTCTCAGAAAGCAAACAGGCCAGGGTTTGGGGGGAAGGGTGGCAGCAGATCCATGATGAGAGGTAGAAACGGAGAAACTGTGCCAGCGCTTGGGCTCTTCCTTTGAAAGACCCAGGGTTTAGGTGTTTGTGTGTGTGTGTGCCTTTGTATTCTGTGTCTGTGGGTTGTATCAGTGAAAGCTCTGAGATACAAGCAAAGGAAACCAATGGGCTCATTTCAGCAGAAAAGGCCATTTATTAACAAGATACTGGCATCTTGGGGAATGCCCAGGAGTGGAAGATGAGGACAGAGGGCCGCGGCCATTTCCGATGTCCAGGCCGCACGGCTGAGGGGGTTCACTCAGAGCAGCTCCAGCGCCTCCTCCATTCTTGCACTCACCAGAGAAACCTTCTCCACCCGCCCAGGCTCTCAGGGTGTGACCTTCCTCCATGAAGCATCAACATGGAGTAGGTGTCTGCTGTTTTCATCCCGTGCTGCCCCACATCAGCACACATCCCTAAAAAGCACTTATGCATCTTAATGCAATCCTCTCTTGATCGAGAATGTTCCCCCAATTCTTAGAAAGGAATGGCTTGATTCTCTGTGCTCAGCTCCCAGTCCAGGATTCCTAGCTTGTGCCCACTTCTTCTCTATTCTGCTATAATTCCATGTCAACATGCTTCGTACTATAGGCCACTATCACCTTAAAATGACAGGGGAAAGAGAGAAAAGCAGAAAATTAATTCAGTTATATAAAGATGTACATGACCCAGGAAGGAAGATAAATGCAGTTAAATATTCTAAGCCTTTTGTCTACAAGGTGAGCATCAGCATCTTCCTGGCTCCGTCCCGGGCTCTCTGCATCCAGCCAGCTCCTCAGCTGGTCAGAGGTGCTCACCTTGTAGGATGGCGTCTGCACTGAGAGAGATGAGTTCTCAGTGTTGGAAGCTCTAGTCTTTCTTTGGCTGTTATGACTGAACCTGGCATTATTGAAAAATGCCCCCAAAATCTTCTTTTTGCTTTCAGGTTAGTCATTAGTCCACCAAGATGTCTTATTTAAGAGGAAAAAAGGAGGGGCTTTCAGTTCATGGCCCTAAAGTCAGAGCAGGGCCCTCCCTATGTAGCAACCCCTGTATTCCTTTGATAATCTGGGTCAATCCCTTTACTGAACACCTAAACCCTATGCAGCCTGCTCCCACAGTAGCCTGAGCCTCCAAAAAGAGGAAGCCAGGAGTGGAAGGCAAAGCTTCTTGCCTTTCTGTTGACAAACATAACCTGGCCATTCCCCAAACAGTCAGATTCCAGTAACTTTATAAGGTGCAGACCCGTATATTTTTGTTGAATTCGCTTTCTGATCTCTAGTAAGTCTCTATTTTATCAAGAAATGTAGCGTGAATACTGGCCCCTCCTCTGCAGGTTCTTGCAGTGTTCTGTTTTTGCTGTAGTAGGGCCACCCTTATGTCCTCTGGGCAGAGAGAAATTGTATTTTCTGCAAAGATAAAGAATTAATGTAACCTAAGATGAGACAGTGAAGATGTGCTGTTGTTCCTAAAATATGAAGAAATACTAATCTTGGTCTTATCCTTTCATTGGGATAACATCCATTTCCTTGTGGTTGGAGCTATGAGGATTTGCTGGAGTAGAAAAGCTACACTTGGAATGTCATCCTCTATCAGCTCACCACAGTTCTCCAGAATCCCGTCTTCTGTGCTAGCCCCACCAGTGACTGAAAGAAGACCAGCATGCCTGCCGTTATCACCACTGGCAACTTTACAGCTATCATTTCCCCAGCAATGTCACAGTGCTTGTTATATATGTAACAAACCTGCACGTTGTGCACTTGTACCCTAAAACTTAAAGTATAATAATAATAAAATTATTATTTTGATTTACTATTTTGATAGTCCATTTATTAGGGATCCAGGGAGGGGATTCTGCTGGCTATTGAAAATATGGTTTTTTTTAATTATGCTTTAAGTTCTAGGGTACGTGTGCACAATGTGCAGGTTTGTTACATATACATACATGTGCCATGTTGGTGTGCTGCACCAGGCATCTCTTCATTCTAGATATCCTGAGTCTTGAAGCCAACTTATTTCCAAGATTGGGTGAGGATCCTCAAATATTTATGGTAGGACTCAGGTCCAACACCTGTGCACAGATACCAAGTTTCTTCAGTTCTGTAAATCAAGTAGGAACTTTGCAGACCACCCATCTATTTCAGCAGATTATTCCACACGGTCAAGGCTGGCCATTTAATTGGTTTTCTTCCATGTACCATGAGCTGTCAAATTCCTATCTTATGAGACGTTTTCTACCAGGAAAGATAACAAAACTGCTGCTTCTCAGAGATTGAGTTGTCTGCATTCTTCGTACACATATGTGCCTCATTTAGCATACTTAGTTACAAGTAAATATTCTGACTGAATTAAGCACAAAAATCAGAACTACTAGGATGGTTGAAATCTCAAACTTGAAGATTAGCAAATTAGTGATAATACCTAAAAGTATATAGTACGGCTGGTTTTCTCAGGATGCTGCTACAACCACCATAAACCCTACACACTGCCACTGTTTCTCAATTATACTACACATGCACCATTGCCATAGGAGAATCTTTAAGGACTATGGTTTTCTGCGGGATCAACATACAATTCAAAATCTAAATTGGACATGTCATAATGGTGAGTCGTAGGCCATGTGTCCATGTCTTTGCTGAAAGAGAAGTTGGAAAAATAAATAGCTTGTTATTTTAGTATCTAGAGTGAGAGGCAGTCCCTACCTACTAAGGAGGCTCAAATGTTGGGGAGGGCTGGGATGTAGGAAGGAGGTTCCAATGCCGGAAGTTCAGAAAGAGTGAAACATTTGCTACAGCGTGGACCGGGCTGTCCATCTTTCTCCTTTTGTTGAACTCCATCGTCTTCTCTGCCTCCATGTTTTTTTTTTTTTATTCTCTTTTCTGAATGATTTTCAGCATCAAAACTCCCTAAATATGCATGATAATTATTACTGTTTTCAGTACAGTGAAGAAAAATATAATTTTGAATAAAGTAAGTGGTCTTTTTTTTTAACTTCAGGGATGAGACCCATAATCTAATTTTCAAAATCAATAAAAATACTCTTAATAAGAACCTGATTGGCCGGGCGCGGTGGCTCATGCTTGTAATCCCAGCACTTTGGGAGGCCAAGGCGGGCGGATCACGAGGTCAGGAGATCAAGACCACGATGAAATCCCGTCTCTACTAAAAATACAAAAAATTAGCCGGGCGTGGTGGCGGGCGCCTGTAGTCCCAGCTACTCGGAGAGGCTGAGGCAGGAGAATGGCGTGAACCCGGGAGGCGGAGCTTGCAGTGAGCCGAGATTGCGCCACTGCACTCCAGCCTGGGCGACAGAGTGAGACTCCGTCTCAAAAAAAAAAAAAAAAGAAAAGAAAAAGAACCTGATTTAGACCAGCACTATTCCTATGTACTCATAAGCTAAAAGACATAAGTCCCTTTCTTCAAGCAGCTTGAATCATTGCAGAGATACTAACCTGATAGCATAACAAAATAAAATTCTATATAAAAACCCCAGATGCAAAATAGTTCAGAGACTGGGTCTCAAGGGTATACAGGTAATGTGGAAAGTTTTGTTGGAATATGGGTATTTGTGAATTTATTGGGCCACTGAGGGTGAAATGAAAGGTATTTACTTTCATAAAATTGTATATGTTTTATAAAATTGTAGACTTTGAGTAGAATAAATACCTTCTGTAGATTATCTTAGTTTGCTGGTTATAATAATCTAAACCAGCAGTCCCCAACCTTTTTTGGCACCAGTGACTGGTTTCATTCGTGGAAGACAATTTTTCCACAGAACGTGTCAGGGTGGGGAGGTGTTTCACCTCAGATCATCAGGCATTAGTTAGATTTTCATAAGGAGCATGCAACCTAGATCCCTCACACACACAGTTCACTATAGGGTTCACACTCTCATGAGAATCTGATGTCACCACTGACTTGACGGAACTCAGGCAGTAATGCTCACTTCCCCACCATTCACCTCCTGCTGTGCGGCCCGGTCCCTAAGAGACATGGACTGGGGTTGGGCACCCCTTACCTACACCTTAAATTCTCAATGCTCTTTTAGATCTCAAAATTATATTTCATATTTATATCTATATATTTTGCCAATAAATAACCAGTTCTATAAAATCAAGCCAAGTGATCTGGATACAGATGTTTTCAACTCTACCTGCTCCAGACTCCCCTAATATGGGTTTATATTGAATAGAATGGTCATCCCGGGATAGCTGCAGAAATAATGCATGAGCTCTGAGGTTCATGGCCTCCCCTTTTTGATCCAGTCATTTCACCGAGATTACACAACCAAATTCTATCTGGCCACAACTATTCTTGATACCTCAGCTCTTCTTCATGATATGTCTCCTAAATTTCTTTCTCATTATTCTATTTAGCAAATTAACCACATACACCTTATTTCTTTGATCTATTTGCTATTGAGTCACTCTATAGATGTTTTGATTAGTTGAAGCTAATTCCCTGTAATGAAAATGGGTTCCCCATCCTTATCATTGATAAATTAATAAGCCACCCCTTCTCTGGTATATACCTAACTTGGAAAGTTGTTTCCCAATACAGCGGGGGGAGGGCTATGTTCGTGCCTGATTTTGCATAGTGTACACTCTGATATAGTAATATCTGGATTCCAGGTTTTACCAATTTACTACCCAACTATAGCAATTCTATGCTGTTTGCTCCAGACCTAAATTAATCTCAGACTCCCTTTAGATGTCACAGCTCCCCATCACTGGTGCAGACACAATTCTGAAGGAAAGGTCATGAAGTCATCTTCATGCGTTCCATGAAGGTCTGGTTCCCGGCTCCTCAACTGGTGTGCAACATGGCACCTGAAGAAACATCAAGGCTCCTTTCCGTTTCTGTCTCATGTTGAGACCAGAGTCCAGAGAACAGAAAGGAAAGAGATTGCACTTTCTATACTATGAGAGATCAATCTATCGTTTGTTAAAGTGATCAGTATCCCACAGTTGGAAATACATCATAGGTTGTAACGTGTGTATTTTCACACATAAAATTATCTGGACTTTTTTTCTTTGTACTAATTTGGAGGACATGCCCATCAGAAGTGGCAATATGTTCCAGTTTCTTTTCTCTTACAAAGAAATAAATACATACATAAATAAACAAAATTAATGACATATGTATTTCCTAATACCAAGGGCTTTAACATGTGGAATAAACTAATACATGAAGTACAAAATATATTAGAAATAATTTAAGGAGGCAGGTGACAGATATTTAGAGACAAAACCTTTGGTTATACAGTTTAATCGCGAACTACAGAGAGATTTTTAATCTAAATGGTCATTTGAGTATTCCCCAGTTCTTCTACACCCTGAAGGATTTTATGGTACCTCACTGCAGAGTACTTGATATCGTTTTTAAAGAAATCATACTGTATCAAGTGAGCTACAATGGAACTGCAAAATGCAGACTGCAGTGTTGCTCTGCTGTGGCTCTGTGGCTTCATGATTCTTTCATTTTTCCTCTTCTCTTAAGCCATTTGAGGGCTGGTATCTCAGCTCTGAAAGTCATGCAGAGAATGGGTGGAAAGAATACAAATGCTTCACTGGAGCCAGATTCGGGCTGGGGCAGTTGTGGTCAACACGATGAGGTTGAATGAAATGCAGTGACAGTGTGGTAAGGGAAGACGTGTTCTTTAATGCTGTTGGGTCCAGGGATGCCTTACCTTAAGGGTAGAACATTAGACACTATGCTTATCAACACAGCAGCCTGTCATTGCAGTGAGTTACACCTACAGCTCAAGGTAACCAAAGCTGTTGAAAAAATATTGTGCCTGTGTGTGTGTATGCAGGTGCCCCATATCAAATATACATTGTGTTTTCATAGACATGCACAAATGTGTAAGAAACACATATATATGTATAAATCTGTGATTTAAAATATCGTGTCAGTATTATTTGCAGATTTCTTTCTTCTTAATGTAAGATAAGGTATGTGGGGGTGAATTTTAACTAAGAAAACCGAATTTATTACTAACACAACAGTGATAAACTCATAGGGAATGATTACATGAATATGTGTGTATGTATGTGTGTGTACATACATATATATTCATTTAATTTGAACTTTATTTTTTAAGTACATTTGGAATTATTTTGAAGTAATAATATAATGTATATTTAAACACCTCAATAATACCCAGGAGGTCACACTTTGACCTAAAAACTCACATTTGTGTGGGAATTTTATTGTGCTTACTTTTTTTTTAGAGGAATGCTTTGTCCTTTACAAAATGGACAAATACTCCCACTGTACTGCAGTTCCAGTTCTATAATCATTTTGGAGGCGCTGTGTACCCCACGGTGACCACAACACGGAGAACTGTCCTTACCCACACGCTGCTTGCCTGGGGAGCTCAGGGTCAGTGTCTCACACACAGAAGGATATATGCTCCCATTTTTTTTCCGCCGACTGTAAATGACTCCTATTCTTTGCTCCACAGAACATCCGATGCGGTGCCCAATCAGCTGAAAAAGCTGCACAGACGTCATTAGCTCCGTGTGTTTGCGTGTGTGTGTGTGTGTGTGTGCGTGTGTGTGAAAGAGAGAGAGAGAGAGAGAAAGAGAGAGAGGAGACTGCAGCTGCCTTGCTGCGTGCCGAGTGGAGTCTCCATTAGGGCAGCGCTATTGATTTCCGACTCACACTGCAGCAACAGGGCTAGAGGGCAGAAGAAAAAAAATCACGTCTCGGAAACAGGAATTACAAAGACAAAAACAAGTAGATAGATAGTTTTATACAAAAATCAAGCATCTGTTACCAAAGGAAACCAAAAGTGGCAATTTAGCAAAATTTAAAGACTATAACATAGAATAAGATGTATAGGAGAAGCGGAGTAAAATGAGTTTAGAAAAATTATTCTTCTAATTTTTCAACAATTTTTTTGAGAGGTGATAATGGTCTAATTTCCAGAATGCCTTGAAAAACCCTAGAATACTCGGCAGAGATGCTGCAAAGTAAAGCTTATTTGAGGGCAATCTTGAAGCTATGCCTGAGAATTTTAAACAACAAAATATCCAAGATTTATTTTTTCAATTGTGTTCGATTATTTTATTAGCTAGTAGCTTTCTCTATTTTAATTCTCTGTGTTGCATAATATCTAGGATACAGTAACAGGCTGGTTGCAAATGCTCGAAACAGAAATAGGTTTCTTCATAGGCTGTGTTTCAGCATGTCCAACTGTGAGCCCGTGAAGCACAGCATCGGAGTTCTCTCGAGGTCTGTTGCCTCAGATTTGGTTAGAAAGTATTGAATCTGGAGTGTAAAAACCTTGTCTGGGCCTTTTAGGCAGCTTGATTTTAAAACTAGCCCTTCTGCCCCAAGACTTATCAACCGCCCCCCACCCTGTCCCAAAAGAAAAGCTGAAGTGAGTTCAGTGTTAAAATAATGGTGCTGTCAGGCAGGCAGTCTGCATGTGAGCAGCAGAAAATTAGAAGAATAGAACTATCCATTCTCGTTTCCCCCCACGAAACGCACGCACACACACACACACGACAACACCAGTCAGTGAAGGGGAAAAAGGGTGATACCTTTTTAAAAAATGAAAGGCAGTAAGCCATTATTAGCAAGAGCTATATTGAGCGTGCTTGCCAGACAAGCAGCAAAGCTGAGCTCCAGTTCCGCCCAGACATGTGCCTTGCCATTTTCATTTTAATCAGCCTGCTCAGGATGGCTGCTGATTCATTTTGCAGGATGTTCCCCTGGGAGCCAAGGTGGAAGCCTGAGGCGAGCTGCTATTGCATCAATGCAGCACATCAGAGCGAGAGCGCGGAGGCAGAGGGAGGAGAGAAAGCCTTCAGCACTGCATCCCGATTTCAATATGGCTAGTTAGAAGGTCCTGCATGAAACCGAGTCTATTGCAGAAAACATAATGAAAGGAAAAGAAAAGAAAAAAGTCACATTGTCATTTCATTATCCAACTATTCTCTCCCCCAGCCCCTTCCTGCCACCAACACACTCACACACACACACACACACACACGTACACATTTTGCAGTGACCATGAAAGACTTCAAGCCACTCTGTGGAAGTGTGTGTGTGTGTGTGTGTTTGTGTGTGTGCGTGTGTGTGTGTGTACTATTTACCTGGTAACTAGCTGGGGTGGTATACCTGATTTAGCTGGAGACTTTGATTTGTAGGACTGACAACCTTATTATGCAGTGAGTTTATTATTGATATTATTCTGCTCTCGGTTGCCATGGCCACCTTGTGAGAGACATTCAATTTTCTCTCTTCCATCATCATTATCTATGAGGCCATCTGTTGTGGAAAATGAATTCAGCCTCATTTGCATGACTGATAAGCAATTTTTTTTTTATCTATTTAACAGAAGGTCATATGCCGGGGATTTGGAGCTTGTGAAAAAAAATGTGGAAAAAAAAAAAAGCCTAGGAGAGGATGAGTGGGAGCGTGTGCATGGGGGTGTGTGGAAGTCAAACAGATCCCTCAGGCCTGCGAGCCTATCGCGCTGCATTTGTCATTCCTGCCCGGGCGACATTTTTTTTTCCCTAAGCTACTGCACACTAAACAGAGTGAGAGAGCTTTTCCCTGCAGTCTTCTTGAAGCCCCCCTGGTTTTTTGCTCATTGTTGGTGGGTGTATTTTAATTTTTTCATTCCCTGGACTCTGGGTTATGATATCAATATTCACTGAAGACAAAAAGCCACCTTTTCTCCGTCTGGGTGGCAGGCATGTGTCTCATCATCCTTTCAAACTTGTGGTGGAACAGGGTTTTCTTCCCTGTCTGTGTATTTTGAGCCAGCACAGTTACCAAAATTGAACTTGTCTTTCGCTTGTGAGCGGTTGTGGTCCTTGTGAGGTACGTGATGTTCGTTAGGTTAATTTTTGGGGGAACTTAGTGAGCAGGATGTGTTTTACCATAGCTCAAGGGCTGAGGCTGCTATTCCATTGTCTGCTCCTTTTTAAAGTTATTTTTATTGCATGGCTGGTAGCTGAAATGTTCCTGGACTGGAGTCTTTGTAATCCACAAAAAATCTGTCTTTAAACTAAAATGGGTATTAGGTTGCATGACTTAACTGTGATGTTGTTTATTAAGAAAATGAAACAAAAACAAAACGCGGTGCATGTACGGTGCTTGGAGGATAAGAGGATACCAAACAAAAACTTCCCAGAGACTTTACTGGATTACTTTACATGACGAATGAAGCACATCATTTTATGCAAAGGCAATTAAAATGTTAGATATTTTGGATGAATTTACCTAATGGTAAGAAGAATGTTGATTTATATTGTTTAAGTGGAGAAACTCAAATAAAGATTTTTAAATTTAACTTAAATGTTTGAAGTTCATAATAATGAAACAAAATGTTATTTATAACAGAAATGTCTTTTTGTAACACTTAAATTAATAAACTAAAAGTTTAAACTATACACTTTAGTTTTAAGATAGATCTGAATAAAACAAAAATGTATATGTAAATATTTATATGAAAGTTAGCTATATAAAATATAGAGAACAGATTTTGAATTTAGTATTAACCATGACAATTTCTTGTACCATCAAAGCTACATAAGCTAAATAATTTCTAAGTTACTTAGAGTAAAAATATTTTATATAAGAGCCTTTTTGTTCAAATGTTTATATTTTTTACTAAACAAAATTAACATCATAGACAAAAGCATCCCAAAACCACCCTTACAGGCATATGGGGGTCTTTCTAATTGTTCAACTTCATTAAGTGTCATGTAGCTTTAAAAATAATAAAGTCATGTCTCCCATACAGATAAAAATGTAATTATTTTAAAAAGAAAAGTGTTTTATACAATATTCCTTTTCAAAAAAAAAAAAAAAAACAGCATTGCATTCCTGTAAGTTTTCACCTCTCAGAACTTTGAATCCAAAGTGTTGATTGTAAGTTATAAATGCTACTAAGAGACACATTCCAGAAAAAAAGGGAGTTTGTTTTTTCTGATTGACCTAAAAGAACATGTATGATTCTATCACCTCAAATGCAGTAAGGCAATTGCTTAAAAGTCTCCTTAAAGTTATACTTGAGTGATAAATTTTCTTTATTAACCAACATAGACCACTACTGATGTGTGTGTGTGATGGTACTTTACTTGACTGCACTTTGAAAACTCTTACCATACTATCATACACTTTTCATAAGCAATAACAGTTGTTATGTAAGCCTTCTGCTTTTAATCAGCCATATTTCTTTATATTTTAGCTTGATTTTCAGAGAAATAAGTTTACTTTAAATATTAATTGTGCATTTAAAGAATTTAAAACAATAAACTTCTGATAGATTATGAAGATTATTTAAAGTGACATCAGCTTTCTCAGAGGACTATACTTTAAGAATCAGTAATATGAGATCTAGATCTATATTATAATATGAAGGATTATGTTGTTGCCTTTTGATCTGTACATGTAGTCTTCAGATTTGTGAATCAAAATTGTCAACATCTAAAAAAACCTATGAGGTAGCACAATTGATTTTTCCCTCCTCCCCACCCCCACCCCCAAAAAGTTAATTACCAATCTTGGTTGGATTCTTCCTTGCCTCCCTGACATTTGACTGCTGCTAATTCACTGATTAATCTCATTAATGTGATTATAGTAGGATTTAGAGTTGGCTGCCATTGTTCTGTAGACAGTGCTATTCAGGCTGAGCACTTGCCACCTCATTCAGTTTTGCTGTGATTTTTCAAAGGCTGGTGGAGTGAGCTATTGTGAGCAGGCTTCTCTGCCTTCCCTTTCAGCACCAGGAGCTGTCCGCAGCTGATAGGGATTGCATTCAACAGTGACTGACTTCCTCCTAGTTTATTGGCAATGTGAAAATGGCTCACTTTCATCACCTTAATGATTGTGCTGGTTGAGGTAGAAGTAGGAGAAGCCTTCATGGTCACATTTGGATGTTTTGAAGATGGTGGCAGCAAAGATATCAATACTTGAAGATTTTTATTTAGTAAAGACTTTCCGTCTGACATTACACACATATTTTACTCTATTTCCAAATATTCAAACACATCAATATGTTAAAAATTACTTGTATATATGTATAGTTGTGGGTTGGAAAATTGTAAACATTATTACTTTTCAACTGGAAAATTTTATCCAAATACATGTAATTATAATAAAATTCATCTTTGAAAAGATGCACCAGGACTATCTGGTGTCACAGTAAGGCGGAAAGTATGCATGACACACAAATGTCAACTTCTCTTGAGTTAAACTTGCATCCAACAGCAGAACTTATGCCAATTTCACAAATTTGTATTAGAAGCTGAGATCAAGGTAAAGGCCCAATAATTTGTGACCACGTATGAGTGGTGTACAAAAATTCCTAAAGGAATATGAGTACATAGTCTTCCTCGGGGTTATAAAAGCTGTCAAAGCATGACCTTAGGACTATGTGGATGGTTTCAGAGAATGAGACATCTTTAATATGTTGTTTTCACTGTCCCTGTTATGTTTTTCACCTAATTTATTTATTTTTTACTCTCTTGAAATTGTTTCTATTTTGTACCTTACTCTTGAATATACCCGATTATTTCACTGTCTGATGTTTTCTGTCTGCTTTCTGTGTCAGTGTTTAATAGATTAGGGAAAAGAAATAAGTGATTATGCAATTTCAAAGATTTGTAAAGTTTTTCTATTTGTTACAATTATACTTAAAATTAAAAATATTGAGTTAATAATCTGATTATTTGTTCAGCTGCTTTTATAAATACTTTACATGTATAATTTTTAAAAGCCAATTACTTTTCTGTGAAAAATTAATTTTATCAAGTAAATAATGTTTTCAAAGTCACATGCATAAACTAGATTCCCAACTCTACCTGTAAGCCAATTTAATTTGTCGGAGAGATATTATTTTAGAAATACATAATACACAATCTGAAAGACTTTGTTTACTTGTTATATATTTTAGTGGATACATTTTAACTTCAAACAACTTAAAGGCTTATTTACTCTTAAATATTTTATATTTAAAAAACTCCTCAGTGGAATTAGAGGGACTAGTCAGATGCTCTTTGATAACGACAACTCTGCCATGCACTTACAGTTTGGTTTGCCTGGGTGTCCCTTTTAGACCAGGGCTATAATTTTCAATCAATAACCAGTTTTTCCAATGCATGTTATCCTTTGCCAGGAAGTCTACCTTGATGCAAAGTCTCACCAGAACTCTGTTCAGGAGGCAAATGAATGGTAGACTCAGAAAGAGAGATCTACAGTTTTGCTAAATTTTTATAATCAAATTACTCCATAGCATAATTTGATCGCAAAGACATTATGCATTTTCCTATTTTCAAGTTTTTAAGAGTTCTTTTTTGAATATCTTCTTTTTTATTTGAAAAGTTGTGTAGTATTCTTTAGAAAGGAGTGACTGAGGATAAACTTGAACAAAAACTTGCGAATAACATGTTTTCACCAAGCTAAGTTTCATCATACTGTATTCTGTACCACAACACAACACCTGACATTGATCTGCATTTCTTCCAAACTAAACTGAAAACAAAAGATACCACAAACTTGAAGAAGAAAATAGATGTAGGTTTGTGTTTGTGTGTGTGTGGTTGGGGGCAGTGTCATATCTACATATCATGGTTGCTGGTATGAAAAAGATATTTTAAATTGGCATACCACCCCCATATTTAAAATATTGCCTATAGTGACCATAACTCATATGAAATAATAAAAATATTCTACTTTTATAGTAATTTATTGCATGATTTTTTCTGATATTAGATTATTTAAAGGCAATAGCTATCCATTTGTTCCATCAGTGGGCTATTTCAATGCAATGTGGTTCAGTTTGTTATATCTTTGTGTCTTGTCTCTTCTCTCTCTTTCTCTCCACTTTCCTTTCTCTCTCTTCTGCCCTCTCTCTCTTTAACTCGGTCCCTGTTTGTCTGTTTTGCCACCCTCTCTTCCCTGTGTTTCTTTTGCACCTGCATTGTTCAAGCATACACAATGATTTTTCTATGCATGTTCCCACAATGGAAGTGTTTTTGGCTTTGACACCGTAATGAGTCCTCAGGGTATCTGTAGAAGTAATCAGAGATGGCAGAGAAAATGTAAGCCAGGTGTTATAAAACTAGAAAGAATGCATGAATGCTTATTTATTAGATAGAGAAAGAGTGATAAGCATTGCTGTATTAGGCTGTTCTGCTAGGAAAATTTTCCTACCATGTACCTCTTTTAAAATAATCTCTGCTCCCCACGTGGCGATTATCGGAAAAGTTGGGGGGGGGAATATTTTAGTCTCAGTGTAAGGAGTATTGTGTTGTGAGAAGATGGAATGATACAGGACATTCTCTTAAAGCTTTCCTTGCTTTCAGACTGCAGTGGTGTCTAGCAGGGCTCGATGGGAAGGGAATTGCAGCCTCTATAGTAACCAGTAAGTCTGGTCCCAACACATCAGGGAAGAGCTCGGTCTTCAGAGGAATTACCTCTGAGAGCTGAAGAGGGTGTTCCTGGTAACTTGGGGCTTCTCTGTCAGTCTCCCCACGGAAACCACAGTCAGAGCTGTGCTCTGTGGAAAGCCTGCAGTGGCTGCTCCCCCGTGCTGTTCTGCTCTCGACTCTCACTCACTGTGGATAGTGGGCTGGTGGAGTGCGGGCGCCAGAGGGTAGGGGTGAATGGAATGGAAACACAGAGGGAACTGTGACCAGCACGTGCGATGGTCTCTCCACGGCAGACAGAGCCCTGCGTGGGTGAGAAGCAGACTGCGGAACAGGATTTGGCTTGATGGCCACCAGCTCTTCCACAAAAAGGTACATCTTTCCTTTTATTGTAAAGGTTACATAGGATTTTTTTTTTAATTTGCCTGGTGGTTGCAGCTCCCAGTTCTTAAGTACTTCAAAAATAGTCGTTTCTCCACCTGCCTGCCTGTCTCCAGCTCTCATTTGATTGCATACACAACACTTCCTAAAGTCTCTTGATTTGGCGTGTGAACACGCCAACAATGGACCCTCTCTCAAAAGAGCTTCTCCTTCAGTGTAATGCCATTGTGGGCACCGCTATGTCTGCATGCTGCCCGGAGTTGTTGTTAAACATGAGTCTGTGTATTCAAGGCTAGTTTCCAGGGGCGAGGGTGGGAGGTGCTAAAGTAGCCTTTATGATTTAATGTAGCCTTTCACAGCGGTGAGTGTTATAGGAGAGAGGTTTGCAGAGAGAGAAACGGTATAGTCACCACCAGAGTAAAACATCTATGGCTTGACTCAAGAAGCCATTTATAAAATCAGCACTTTTTTAAGCCAGAAAAAAATGCTAATGAACATCAGGTATCTATGTTCCCTTAGTTATTTTTAAAACCTTATTAGGTCTTGTCTTTTCAAAGAAAACTTTTTCTATATTTTTTTCTTCAAATAATAGTAAAAGGTGAAAAATGTTTTAACTTTCTTAGACAAGTAGTTTCAAATCTTTTGTTTTAAAAGAAAATGATACAAGAAGCTCATACTGAAACAGAATAATATAGTGAGGTTGGCAACCCAAAAAAGACTTTAAGAATCAGTTAGAGTTAACTCTTGTGTCACCATTCTTTTATTTTAAGAAGTCACAGGTTTTGGAACCTCTTCTTGTTTTGCGTGGGATGTTAACCAGTAATGCCATCTAACATACTGTAGGTTCAGCTTACTTCTGTGAGGTTTCTTTGGCCACAGCATGAATTTACCATAACATCAATGATAGGGGAGATATTTTTAGATATATTGCCTAGCTGGTAGCTGCTAACAGACTGACTCCGGTATTTACAGTTCTCATCTATTACATTAAATACAGCACTGCTCATGATACACATTCTGCTCTAGAGATTTAGGGGCCTGTGGGTACAAGGCAAGCAGCATACAGCACACATCTCCACTCGTGTCTGACTGTGTTGCAAGCTTGATACACAGGAAGGTTCGAAATTGCTGGTTTAATCCACAGCTGTAGCTTGAAAAATATCTAGATCAGCAGTGAAGTTCCCTCCCACCTTAGGATTTGGGGAAGTGGATATGTTTTGTGTTGCTTCAAGGAGGCAGCCTGAGACAGGGTAAGTCAGCAGGATGCTTCCGAGGCTCTTCTGCTGCAGCGATGTGGTCTCTAAGGGAGCCTGAGCCTGATGCACGCAGCACAGGCGGGACTCGCAGCCCGGCGCTGTCTGTCTGCTGCCTTTTGATGGAGGCTGCACTTCACCCGCCCGGCAGAGCGCTGTACGCATGCCCGTCTTCCCTGTCGTTTAGTGGTGTCAACTTATTAATTTCCATCTTCGACTTCAGGCCTGTTAGTTTCCTGTCTGAAAGCATTATTACTTTTGTCCATGTGGCAAAATAATTAGCATACAGATGAGAAGTGGCCCCTTGCCTGGGCGCCGGTAGAGAGAGAAGATGTGCAGTGGAAAGTTGATTGGATGAATGGAGAACAAATGGTGGGCGTTCAAAAGCATTAGAAGAGTTTTGTAGTCGTGGAGCAGGTTGGAGAATTTTCTGGGTGAGTCCCTAAGATGGAAGGCAGGGGTGGCTGCCGTGGGAACAACTGCTTTTCAGACGCTGGCTTAGCCGAAGGTGCCAAGTGCGGCTGCAGGCACAGATAATTCATTGGGACGACTTTGTTTTGCAAGTCTTGGGGCTGCTGTTTGATATCCCCTCCAGGTAAACATGTCCTGTGCTCCCTGTCTTCTCCAGAGCGTTTGTTCCGCTTCCCAAAGTGGAGCAAAGTTCAACTCCTGATGGTCAGTAACAAAAGAATAGTCATTTGCTGCTGGTTTGGGGTAGCGGCTTGATCCGTCTTCGTGTGCATGTGTCTGAAGTGGAAATTAACTGTTTAGAGATTACTGTTTTTAGAAACTTACAGCAGCCATTATTCAATGTGTTTAATTAATATTTTCTGAAACCGTGCATCGAGACCAGCAAAATTAGCAAATGTTGTTTCAATTAAAGCCCAGACATAATTAGTTTTGACTAGTATGTATTTTTCCTAGCTGGAAGATGATTTTAGCTAATTTAACCAGCAACTTACTGGAGATTGTGAAAATTGAACTGAAGTTTCTATTGATCTGTAGAATCTGCAACTAGGAAATGTAGAAATTAGCACACAGTGATACTCTCAGTTCTTTTCAGAAAAATGGAGATCATTTTTGCAAATCAGTCTTCTGAGTTGAGAAGTAAGAATAAAGAGCCTGCTGGAATCCTAATTTTCTATTGTCATCAGTGACACATTTCTTATATAATTCTGTGACTGTACTACTGCAATATGGGTGTTTTAATATTTAGTTAAATATACTTCCATGGTAGGAATTCACTGATAAATAGTTCTATCCTGTTTTAATAATTCCTATTCTCCCTAAAAGGCAAGGTTTTTCATTTTAACTGACCTAATTACTTCACCTGCTTTTTAGGTAGAAGTCAAGTAGAAATTGTTATTCTTTAACTGTCTTTTTATAGATTCCTGAATATTTTAGATCACTTGATTTTATTTTGCTTTTATTTTAAGCTCTTTTTCTAAAGAGTTGCTTTACTTTAGCTGTTTGCTTTAAACAATAACAGTGAATATTTGACAGAAAATACAACTTTTGGGGAGAGGGGGAAAATTTTCTGTTTTAAAAAAATATCTTTTCAAAAAAGAAAGAAACCACCTTTAATGAATCTAAACCTCAAACACAAGATATTTAAAAACATATTAACCCTTCATGTGAAGCTGCTGAAACTTGCTTTTGATCATTTTCCCTCTCATCCTGCAAGTTTCTTAGTACTCACATTGAGCTTTTTCTGCATAATAGGTAAATTATCTATTGTTTTTTCAATGTGTATGTGTGTTTATACACACAGACACATTTCTTTTTCTATTTCATTTTTAAATTTGCTGGTAAACTAGAATGAGGAAAAAAACTGAGTGTTTAAAAATTTAACTCAAGCAGTTTTAAATATCAAATTATTTTCATGAAATCTTACCTAAAGTCATAAAGTCATAGTTCCATTATTTTCTCATTGCTACATTTCATTTTAGAGTTGAACCAAGCTTTATGTGATTAATATAGCTGCTTTTAGCTTTATGATGGTGGTTTATAACTTTCTTGGGGCAAAATATCAGCATTTACTTTTTAACCTCACCTTGTGCATTTCTATGCAGAGATCCCTGAAAACCCCTTCTCCACGATGCTCTTTGTGCCTGGCTGCCTTCAAAGGTGGAGCCCAGCTGTTGTTGTTGTTTTTTTTTTTTTTAAGGGTCAAAATTGTGTCATATTAGTCTCCACTCCACGGAGCCCCACGTACCACTCTCTGTCACATTTGTTCTCAGGCTGTGGAGCAGGCTCACGGGCAAAGACAATGAAAGGTCCCAGGACTGGAAACAGGGTGATGTGCACCTGTCTGAAAAGGTGATTTCTAAGGGAATTTTTCCCTGTCTAATTAGACTCTAAGGTTGAGTGTCAACTTTGGAAAGAAAAGCAGCCTTTCATGGCAAAATTTTTAATCAATTGATGTGATTCCAAGATATTAGTCCAAAGATGAAGCCCTCTTTGACTTAAGTGCCCTGTGTAGGCAACACTGGTCAGTGTGGGGCGTCTGCTGTCTCAGTGGGCCCGCTCTGCTCACCGAAACCATAGAGGGCATTGCTTTGGTGGGGTTTCCACTGATTGTGAAAGAAAAAAAAAAAACAGGTAAATATTTTTTATTCAAAAGGTTATTTGAATCTATTCCCTTTAAAATTCAGTACTGTCATGTATTTTTACACTCTTAGGAGTACTATAATTCCTCTCTTCCATGATTTTGTGAGTACATGTATATGTGTATTTTTTAAATGCCAGTGTGAAAATGTGTGTAAGCTGACAATATTTGAGCCATGGGGTTAGTATGTGTGCCATGTAAACCTGCTTTAGATGCGTTTGTGCACTCATTAATATAGTTGAAAGAACTTTAGGACTCAATATGACATACTGACTGCTTTTTACTGAAGTCTGACTGTTTACATAGAACACTCCAATTTCTTTAAAGAAAATTACCTCAAGGATATTGGGCATTTGCTTGAGAAATTTTCAAGTGTGGAATGTCAGGTTTAGGACTCTAAATCAAACAACTCATGAATTAATAATTTATGGGGGTCTTTTTTTAGTACATTGACAAAGATTTTCATTATAGGATTTCTAGCTCAAACACTGTTCTGAGTGGTGCCTTCATGCCGTTATCTCAATCTAAATGCATAGTGTGTTTTAATGGCCCTCAACAGAATGGTTTTTCAAAAGTCGGCATCACCTCTCGATTCCAGGGGCTACCACGCCACTGAACCCTAAAAGCAATGGACCGTTCTTAGGGGCTGACTTTAAATTTGGCCCAACCTCCCTGGTGCATGTATTCCACCAGCCTGTGCCATCTGAACAGAAGCTGAAAGCACAGAGCATTGTCGCCATGAAACAATGCTAGCCAGACTGGTTGTAGAAATAATCGAGTCTGCAGGGCACCCCATAGAGAGCCATCAAACCGAGTCTGCTCTGGAGCTGTCTGGTAGATTGTGAACATTCGGAAATCAGTGCCGCATCTGCCGATGGACCCTGTGCTTCTCTGAAACTCCCACCTGCCCTAATGCATCTGGGCAAGAGCTTTTCAGAATCCAGTTTCCTCCAGGATAAATTTAATATGTCTTGAGGGCCAGGCACAAGCAAATTGATTCTATCTCTGCACCAGAAAAACTCATCAACATCTGTAAGAACACAGATTTTCAACAACCCCAGGATTAGGGGATGCTATTTTGTAAAATATATTCCAAGCCTACTCCCTTCATACCTCATGCCAGCATGGCATTTTTTAATTAGGAAGTTGATTAAAAAGGGCATGGTAGACCACGGATGTATGGTCTCCTGGCATCCATCCAGCTGTTTGTTGTCTGGGTCGTGGAAAGCGTTGCTCATCACCAGTTGCAGGAGCGAGGGGGAAATGATTATAAGGGATGGCAAGAATGAAACTGTTCTGCTGTACGTGCTAATGGCAGCTGATTGTGGCTTCCTCTGAACCAGCCTTTCCTACAGATAGACTTGCTGACTTCTTTCACGAGGCAGAGACCACTCGTACTTGGAAATAACTTGGAAATGTAGAAACTAGGCGTATTATTCAGTGGTTCTGATTTTTCAGTGATCAATAGGATAAGTCATAATGACTTGTATTTTCTGGATTCAAACCTGTTTTTGGCCTCACATCCTGTAGGCTGGTGTCAATGATGGTAGTTGTTCTAACAGTGTTGTGCTGTTTCTCTTCAAGAGTAACTGGTTTTTGCTTGTCTCCCCCACCCCCCAAGGGAAATTCCTTTCTTTGCTGGCTTTTCTTTTTTAGGACTTAGAGTATATTTCACAGAAATAAAATTTTATGCCTAATTGTAGTGTTCCTATGGCTAATGTGGTGTGAATGAGCACCATGTTATGAATTTAACCCTGTCCATCCCTCTCATCCTCTTATTGTATGAGCACTTTCGCAAGACCAAGCATTCTAAAGAAAGTAGGAAAAAGACGGCCAGGGATGAGGCTTGACACACTGCCAACACCAAGACCCTCATCCCCAGGGCAGAGGCTCTGGGGCTTTTACATGTCACTCTGGGAAGACACTCAGTACTCAAGATCAGGGGACTCTGTCTGCACCCCAGTGGGACTTTTCAGCCGCTGGGGTAGCAGTTCTCCCTTTTGTTCTCCTTCCCTCTGAACCTACTTGCACATATATTAATTATTTTTAGATTCTGCATTTTAAAGTTTTCAGTGACAGACAAGCTGGAGTTAGCAAGAACGGTGGGCAGGCAGGGGCTCTCCTCACTGTCCTCCTCTAGTAAGAAAATATCAAAGTCAATGATGAAGACCAAAGGTGAGACTCCTTAAGGTCAGCACCTCCCTTCCCTCTTAGTGCCATAACTGAATAATTAATACAATGTGCATATATTGAGTACGTACTATGTGCAGAGCCAAATGAGATAGAACTGAGTAACAAATTTCTGCCCCACAAAAAGTCAGGTAATGTGTGTACTTGTGTGTGTGTGTGTATGTGTGTGTGCATATATATATACATATATATATGCATATTTCTGATAAAGGGTAATCATAAATACTTCTAGGTTTACTTTTCTTGAATGCATTTTGAAATAGATTAAAGCATTCTTATGACTTAAGAAGAAGAGTTGAGTGAACCTTGAGGCCCCTTTCCTGGGTAATCAGTACTTCAGGAATCCAGGTGACCATTCCAAAACTCAGCACTCAACAGCATGGCACTGTATCACCATATTCTCTATTCAACGGCACGTATGATTTCAGTGTATTGACTTCTTACAAAATCAAGAGTTACACATTGTTGAAGATTCTGGATAGTTAGCCCTCATCCATCATGGTTTCTAAGTACACGTTCCCTGTCCCCTTCCATTATGCAGAGTTACAATCACAGCAAGCCTTTGCTTACCTGAGAATACATGAAACAGTAAACAGAATGCTGTTAGGAGGAAGGTGTTGGTAACTGTCAGGGGTCTGTTTTGCAGTTTCTGAGCTGTTGATACCAGAGATCAACAACAGAACATTTTGGATTTGGCATGGTGAAGCCCTAGGTTATTGACTGAGGCTCAACCTTCCAAGCAAACAGGAAGATCCCCTGTGTCATATTCACTTGTCTCTGCCTTCTCTGTGACATAAGCAGTCCTGCCACAGTGCAGACAGCTGAAAGGGGCGGCCAACCTGGTTATCCACTGGCTCACCATTGGCTGCAGAAACATCAAAACAAGGAGGAGAGGAGAATTCAAATTAGAAACTGGTCATGTATTTCAGACAATTCTAATGACTATTTGCCACATTTCCCTTGAGTCAGACCTGATTGCATATACCTGCCTAATTAGAATTAAGAATTTTGCCATTACACCCTGTAAAAGACAAGTTAGGTTAGAATTAGCATTTTATAGTCTCTCAGAGTATGGAAATTTAAGTAGCTCAGGCATCAGAAAGCCACATGTCTTTGCTTAAAAATGGAATTCTGAGATTATATAAAGTGAGAAGGGTTGGTTGATGCTAGGTTCTTGTATATAATCGGAAATAAAATCTCAATAATTTGCTCAGGTAAATTTCAGATCAATTTCTTACTCGTCCTTTGTTTAATGTGGCACGTTTGGTACTGAATTAACATGTGAAATTTTCCACTGAATTTGTATTCTGAATCTTCCAAGATGTCTTGCAATTCTTTTCATAGTCCAGAGAACAAGAATGGAGATAGTTTTGCTGCCCAAGTGTTTTTTTAGCTAATATGCTGTTCCTGGGATTATATTAGCTCAAAAACAATCCTTTTTCCTAAGAGACCCACACCCATAGTGCCAGCCAAGAAATGAGGTATCTGCTCTCCAGGGACAAGTTAACACTCCTGTTTACAAATGGGCAAAGCCACCTGTTCATCTAGTTTTAAAGTTAATGATCAAAACAGTATCTGATCCTAGGGGTTAGTAAGAGTGGAAAGGCAAACTTGTGAGACAACAGGTAACATCTCATTTTTATTACCTAACATTTCAACATATGTATATTAAATGTAGAATTAGTTAGAAAATACACTAAGCCTATGATACATATTCCAAATGTTAAATATCAGCATTCCAAGGATTAGATGCAGAAGTTGTGTAAGGAGTAGTAGAGTCAACGATAGTGTACACTTCCCGCTTTACATTTTCAAAATCCAACATGTGCAAATTGAATCATGTATTTTAGCCTCAAAGGCATAACTGAAGTGTGAGACTTGCTGACTGGGCAGTCAGCATTGCAAAAATGGCCACTATCAGTAAAAAATCAGTAAACGATTTTTACACATCTCATCCTTCCTCCAACAAAATCCAGTCTCTTTCCCTTCCTCCTTTGACTGGTGAGCATGTGGCTTGGGCCCTTGTAACACCATGGCCTCCAATTTTTTGGCTTGCATTAGAGTCCCTCTTGGCACCTGCTCCTAGATTTTTAACTAAGGGCAAGGTCATAAGGATGATTACAAAATCCTTTTACTGATTATTTTGGTCTCTTCCAAGAGTCAGAAAGACTTTACTCTGCCTGGTTTGGTTGTATCAGCTAGGTTGCACATGTGCTGTAAGTTTCTGACTAACTCTCCAAAATATTAAAAATGGCCCATGACATAGGGAAACTTCATTTTTCCATTACTTTCCAGGAGGATATTTTTACCTAATATCAAACATTTTTTTCATTTGTTATTTTTATTTTTTGTGTTTTTTAATTTTCTAAGTGAGATTTTCCACCCATAGTCAACCTAGACAATGACACAAAGTCCCTATTAAGGAGCGCTGCGTTGGGAAGACCTTCCTCCTAGGTCAGCTCTCCACAGAATTCGGAGATGACTTGAAACAAATGATTGCAGCTTTCTGCCTCTCGGTGCCCTTGTTTAAAGTGAGGGAGTCCCAGTTCTAACGCTTGCTGACTGCGTGTTTGGCATCATCACATGGACAGCAATTTCAAAGGCATTACTGTGTAACAGTGGGCGTCATGCTATCAGCAGGGCCACACCGACGGGCCCCTTGTTTGTCACCATTTTGCAGAGATGTGCAAATGCAAACCCAACACCAGGAACCTGCAGTATTTAGAGGAGGTGCTATTGTTTGATTGATGAGTCTAATCTGGGACTACCAAGGTCAGGCAGGTTGACATGAAATTCATCTCATCAAATGTTTCATGGTCATCTAGAAAAATCACTGGACTGGCCGGGCGTGGTGGCTCACACCTGTAACCTCAGCACTTTGGGAGGCCAAGACAGGTGGATCACAAGGTCAGGAGATCAAGGCCATCCTGGCTAACATGGTTAAACTCCGTCTCTACTAAAAATACAACAACAACAAAAAAATTGGCCAGGCCAGTGCAACTTGGTGGATGCCTGTAGTCCTAGCTACTCGGGAGGCAGAGGCAGGAGACTCGCTGGAACCTGGGAGGTGGAGATTGTACTAAGCCGAGATCACACCACTGCACTCCATCCTGGGTGACAGAGCGAGACTCTGTCTCAAAAAAAATAAAGAAAAGAAAAGAAAAGAAAAATCACTGGACCATGTGACACTCAGACACGTAACTGAAACCTAACTTTCCCTTAAGTTATTTTCTCTATTAATTTTATACATTTTATAACCAGAATTTTATCTTACTTTACACAAATAATGCCAGCTGCAGGTGGTGGGTTGCCCTGACAATTCACAGAAACGTACGTGCCGTGGCAGCTCTGCAGTTACTACTTGGTTTTTCTCGAACCACTCTGGTGACTACATGAGTCTTCTAACTTCTCATGATGGAGGCCAGGGAGATATATGCCATTAACATGACTTGGCATAATACTTAAGGAAATAGCCCCATCGGCTTTATGTCTTACCTTTCTTTTTAAAAGAAGTATTTAGGGTATGCACAGGTTAAGCAGGAATGCATTTTTAGCAGCTAAAATCTATTATACAATCCATGTCCTACTTCTGGTCTCCTAGAGCAGAAGGCACCCAAAATGACAAGCAAGAACTCGTGGGTACAAATAAACACTAGGTTTTTACCATGGTAGCCGATGGCATGTTCTCACCAACTCAAAAGAGTGGGCCTGAATATTGTCCCCAAAATATCCCAGCGAAATAGAGAAGAACATCAGGCCCACAGTGGGAAAAGGAAAGGAGTCTGAGAAATCAAGCTCATGTCTGGGTGGGCAGTGGTCTCTCTCCACACCTGAATCTCAGACTCCTGATCTGGGTCAAAGGAGCCTTTCCAGGTCACTATCACCAAGGAGGCTCCATTGGGAAAATTCAAACACAGATATGTTTTATTTAACAAAGCAATACACTATTTCAAAAGTGCAAATTTCTACATGTGGAACTTTTCTCTAAGTACTGGGAAATGCTTCTCATATGAAAATAAATGGAGAGGTGTAATAAAAGAAAGGTAACTGTGTAGAATGAATGGGGCTGGAAAGAAAAAAATGCAGAAACATTTTTATCCATTTGAAATTAAAAACCATAAAAAATTTACAGGCAATAGAAATATGCTTAAGACATACAATTTGGCTATTTCCAATTCTTACTTAGTGTGAGATGTTGTAAACATAGACCAACTAGAAAACTCACACTTTTGGAAGATCATTAAATGAGTAATGTGAAGTGCCAAGGACCCAAACTCTCTTGTATACAAATTCAAAGTGTTGATCAATTATATTGAGAAACTAATAAAAACAGACTATCAGGAAGGCACCCTGAAAACAACAGTAACAATGGCTAGTACTTCGCAGGTACAGTAAATTGAGTGCTTTCCTCATGGGTTATATCACGTAAAGCCCACAAAAATCTATAGGGTTGTTGTAGGCACTACTATTATCTTCATAATCATAAAACAAGTAAACATATTCATTAAAGAGTTCAGGCTATCTAGGATATATACTGTTTAAGAAACAAAATCCCCAATACAAAGATTTTCATAGACAGAGAATATATTGATGATTTCCTACATCCTCAATTTAATGCTTACTTTGGCTGCCAACAATGATTTTCAATAGACCAAACACTTATTTACTGAATGTCTGTAGGTGCAAATCTTAAGCCAGTGTAAGGCATAGTCCTTGCCTTTAAGAACTGAAAATCCAGCTGAGGACCCAAGACATAACCAGAGAAAAGGTTATAATATCAACAATCCCTGCAAAATTTTCAGGGACAATTGACACACTAACAGAAATGTGCTGTGCGCTCTGGAGTTCCCCATGTGAGTCTCTGAAGTGTCCCTCAGATAGAAAGCACAGAGAAGCTTTACATTTAAGTCTTTAATCCATATTGAGTTAATTTTTGAATAAAATGTAAGGAAGGGGTTCAGTTTCAATTTTCTGCATATGGCTAGCCAGTTTTCCTAGCACCATTTACTAAGCAGGGAATCCTTTCTCCATTGCTTGTTTTTGCCAGGTTTGTTGAAGATCAGATGGTTGTAGATGTGCAGTCTTATTTCTGAGATCTCTATTCTGTTCCATTGCTCTATGTGTCTGTTTTTGTACCAGTACCATACTGTTTTCATTACTGTAGCCTTGTAGTATAGTTTGAAGTTGGGTAGCATGATATCTCCAGCTTTGTTCTTTTTGCTTAGGATTGTCTTGGGGGAGGGAGAACATTGTGATAAATAGCTAATGCATGTGGAGCTTAATACTCAGGCGATGGGTTGATAGGTTCAACAAACCATCATGGCACAGGTTTACCTCTGTAACAAATCTGTACGTCCTGCATATGTATCCCAGAACTTAAAATTAAATTAAATTAAATCTTAAAAAAAGAAATCACAGAAGGGCAAGCGATTTGTCAGGGCCATTGGCCACTAGAGCTGGTGAACATGTAGAATCTGGGATGAGCCCTGAAAACCAGTTTAATTTGGATACAAGGGGAAAAAGGACCAGGCCTTCTATATTACTATGAACATGGTATGTGTGGTAAATAGATGCAGTGTTCCGAATGGTCATAAGCTAATGACATTTGATAGTGTGTAATTAAGTATTCATTCTGTTATACTACCTATGATTTGTATATGATTCAGAGTGACATGGGGGGGAGTTATACATAAACATATATAGCAAGCAGTTTCATTTTGAAAACTATTAATGGTTTGCTTTTTAAAAAGTTTCCAAAAATGCATATCATTTCATTCTATGATCTAAACATATGACAGTCTAGAAGTTTATTGGTTGGTGGAGTTTTGTTTCTTATTGAACGATTTACAAGATGATTAAAGAGTTACTTGATCTTGTGGTATGCAAAAATAACTATAAGAATTGTCATAAAACAGCTAAAAACATTTAAGAAAATAATGAGAATAGTTATTTCTCCTTTGCTATGAAAATCACTACGTCCAAATAAGAATTTTTTTCTTTCTTCTTCACAGAGAGAGGTACGTTAGAAAAATAAACATATAATGGTCTCTAAACTAGAGTGAGGGTTGGGGCCCAGTATTATTATGTATCGAGACAAGTAAGCTATTTAATTCAGGTTTCAACATAGCTTTGGAATTAGTAAGAGCTCATGCTTCTAGACTAAGATCAAATTTAAACATGACTTGCAGAATGTATAGTATCTCTAAAAACAAGAGTTTAAATCATATTTTACTTAAACTTTTTAGGAGAAGACCAAGACAGTATTATATAGCCACACCCTTGGCACTTTAGTAGTGAATTCATCCCCCATTTCCTGTGTGATATCAAGTAGGGTCTTTCCCTATATTGAGTCTTTGAAGAGAAATGTTCTATCTTCCTCTTTATACCATTTCCGTTAAAAAAAAAAAAAAAAAAAAAAACAGATATTTTAAACTAATTTCAAACTAAGTAAAGCCTATTCAGAATGTGAGACTTGTTGTCTGCTTTCAGATCCCACTTAAATTAACCAGGCATTGGCCGGGCGCTGTGGCTCACGCCTGTAATCCCAGCACTTTGGGAGGCCGAGGCGGGTGGATCACAAGGTCAGGAGATCGAGACCATCCTGGCTAACACGGTGAAACCCCGTCTCTACTAAAAATACAAAAAAAATTAGCCAGGCGTGGTGGCGGGCGCCTGTAGTCCCAGCTACTGCAGAGGCTGAGGCAGGAGAATGGCATGAACCCGGGAGGTGGAGCTTGCAGTGAGCCGAGATACCGAGATAGCGCCACTGCACTCCAGCCTGGGTGACAGAGCGAGACTCCGTCTCAAAAAAAACATGACACATGGATACATATGTAACAAACCTGCACATTGTGCACATGTACCCTAAAACCCTAAAGTATAATTAAAAAAAAAAAGAAAAAAAAGAAAAAAGAAAAATAGCAAAGATGTAAAATACAAAAAAAAAAAAAAAATTCACCAGGCGTTGTCTCTACTGAGCCCCAGTCCCTCTCCAGAGACTGATTCCTGAAACCCTTGCTATACCCACCTCTGAGCATGGGTTAAGACAACCTGTAGTGGAGACAGCACATTTTAAGGGCCAGTGAACCACTGATTGCACTTGATTTTCCAAGTTTTTTTTTTTTTTATCAGCTGAGATCTTCAGAAAGTAATATACTGAATTTTATCAGCTTTGCTTTTTATAAAGATGCTGTTACTATGCCAAGGACATGGAGAAAAAGCTCCTTCTTTCACCCTGTCTTAATTGATGTATTGAAGGTAGTGAATACACAATATGAATCCTTAAGTCATATATATTCTGAAAGGAACACAAATTGTAATTTCTTCAGCTCTAAGTTCATTGCTATTTTCATTCTTTTCTTCTTCTACTCTGCCCAGGACACTGACAATTTGTGAATCCTCTGCTTCACTCATTCTTCAAACAATAGCCACTCAACCATCAGCTAATTCACCAAGCAGCCAAAGACATGTTCTTCTCCCTCTGTGACAGCCTGCTGCTCTTCCTCTCTGCTTGCTTCTGGCCAGAACCCCCTTCTTCCCATTTCTTCACACCCTAGCTTACAATAGTCTTCTACCACCGCTTTTGAGTGAAATGTCCTTGATGCAGCAATGAATATGTTCTCCTCTGTCCTTGGTTAGCCTAATGCCGACTTTGCCTCTAACTCCACGGGATCCAAACATAAGAAGAGTGGGAATGGAGTAGAAAGCATAAAATAAAACTGTCAAAAAAGCTACTAGTGATGAAAATACTTAGTAAACCTCAGAAGTGTTATATTCTTTTTTTTTTCTCACTCTGTCACCCAGGCTGGAGTGCCATGGTGCAATCACAGCTCACTGCAAGCTCTTCCTCCCAGGTTCAAGTAAACCTCCCACCTCAGCCTCCTGAGTAGCTGGGACTGCAGGTGCATGTCACCCCACCTGGTTAATTTTTGAATTTTTTTGTAGAGATGGGGTTTCACCATGTTGCCCAGGCTGGTCTTGAACTCCCGACCTCGAGCGATCCACCTGCCTCGGCCTCTCAAAGTGCTAGGATTATAGTCATGAGCCACTGCCCTGAGCCATAGAAGTGCATGCAGGTGAAAGAGAAAGGGAGAGATAGAGAATAAATTGTGGTTCTGTTTCTCAGTCACTAAGGAAAGGAAACAACCTCATCGGAAGCCAAAGAAAGAGACACTGGGAAGGCAGGTGAACAGTCTGGTACCAAATATAAGCAGGACAGAATGGGGAGCGCTGGCCAAGGGAGCATGAGGAGCATGACACAGGCGACTTTGTTCTCCTTTCTACAAGTCCCCTTTCTAAACCCCAGTAGCTAGAGGTGCTGTGTAAAGTCTACAGCTGCAGTCTCTCCTCATTGTCACCCACAAATCTAGGCTTGTTTCCCCAACAGCAGCATTGCTGCACGCACAATGTGACCTACAGTGCTTGTCATTGAGTGTTATGATTCGTTTGCACTCTGTGAGGTAGGTGGAGGACCTAAATGTGGCAAGGAAATGTATTTGGAATCCCAAACTGTTTGTGAATAACTTGTTAATACATTGAAGCCAGTGCACACTACCTCATTTATGTTCCAGACAGCTGAAGTGACTGTTTCAAGTCACTGTAGGCCAAATATACAAGTTTTGGAGTAAAACAAGGGCCTGGTGTGGGTGGGAAAAGAGGCCTTGCATGCTCCCTTATTTGTTCCTGTTCCCCTATCTTGCAGCAGCGTACATCTGTCCAAGAGCCAGCCATAGCTTGAGAAGAGAGATGGGGGGAGGACCAACCTTCTCTTCAAGCATGCACAACACTCCTGTTCACACTGACGCCAACCTGAATGGTACCCCCCAAAGTCGTGTGACAGAGGAGATCATTCTCATTCTTTAGATCACAGCCTCCAGTGCTGTATTTAATAACAGGAAGGCAGCTCCGGGGCTCTCAGCTTATATACCCATCTGAGAACAACATTGTTGTGCATCTCACATCTTGTGATCTCTTTCCAAGTTAGATAAGGAGAACTGGAGAATGTTTATTAGATAAGGCAGAGCAGTAGCCTGATCTGGGCCACTTAGCCGCATCCTTGTCTGGATACATCAGCATAGAATATCCAGGTTGGACACACACATCTGTGTGATTTGTTCTGGAGGAAGGTACAACATGGTTCGTGTCTTCATTCTCATGCATTGTCAGCTTGGATTTGACATCAGCCTCCTTTTCTGACTCTTATGTGGTCTTGGTTATCAAACCTTTAAGTTTCTTACATGTCATTTGTAGTTTTGAAATTAAATCCTCGGCTGTGTTCAGATCCGGGGTCTGGAGGGACCACAAGCAACAGCTGGGACCTTGGGGTGTGGGGAATGGGTACGGTATCAAATGCCAGCACTTCAGGGTTGACCCAATTGGGGAAATGCAGTCACAGATCCATGAAGCAGAATATTTCTTCATTTTTCTATTTGCTTATTTGTTTTATATTTTCTTTGATTGGATAGTTGGGTAAAGGAATGTTGTTGTGAGCCCTATTTCTGCTGAAAGATATTTATGGAATTTTTCTTTCATTCATTTTTTTCAACCAACTCTTTACCTTGTTAGATGCTAGGGATTTTAAGAAAATGAGTCACAACTGCCCATGGGTCTCAGATATTTTATAGACCAACAAGGAAGGAAAGACAAATTTATAGATAATGATATAATGGTTTGGACTTTGATAGAAGTGGTAAATATAAGTTAAGTGTTAAAATTTTCTGAAAGGAGGGAGACACAATGTCAAGCCAGGCTGGAGTGGGGATAACATATAAAATGTATTGTTTGAAATAATCTTTGAAGAAAACGTAGGGTTCTAGAAGCTAATTACAGTACAAAAGCTCATGGAAGAGAATACACATGGCTTCTCTAGGGAATGATTTAGAGGAAGTTTTTGATGAGACAACAGAGCATCAATAGAGATGTAGTAGAGAGTAGTATAGTGTACTGAAGTGTAGGTGGAGTTTAGATAGAGTATACTGAAGTGTAGGTGGAGTATAGATAAAGTATACTGAAGTGTAGGTGGAGTTTAGATAGAGTATACTGAAGTGTAAGTGGAGTATGGGTAGAGCGTACTAAAGTAAAAGTGGAGTATAGATAAAGAACAGAAAAGTGTAGGTGGAGTCTACATAGAGTGTTCTGATGTGCCAGTGAAGTATAGGTAGAGTATGCTGAAGTGTAACTGGAGTATGGGTACAGTATACCAATGTATAGATGGAGTATAGATAGAGTATACTGAAGTGTAGGTGGAGTATAGATAAAGTATACTGAAGTGTAGGTGGAGTATAGATAAAGTAAACTGAAGTGTAAGTGGAATATAGATAGAGTGTACTAAAGTGCAAGTGGATTATAGGTAGAGAACAGAAAAGCATAGGTGGAGTCTACATACAGTGTACCAACATGCCGGTGAAGTATAGATAGAGTATATCGAAGTGTGAGTGGAGTATGGATACTGTGTAGGCAGAGTATAGATAGAGTATATTGAAGTGTAGGTTGAGTATAGATAGAGTATACTGAAGTGTAGGTGGAGTATAGATAGAGTATACTGAAGTGCAGGTGGAGTATAGATAGAGTATACTGAAGTGCAGGTGGAGTATAGATAGAGTATACTGAAGTGCAGGTGGAGTATAGATAGAGTATACTGAAGTGTAAGTAGAGTATGGGTAGAGTGTGCTAAAGTGTTGGTGGAGTATAGGTAGAGAACAGTAAAGCATAGGTGGAGTCTATATAGAGTATGCTGAAGTGCAGGTGGAGCATAGATAGGCTATACTGAAGTGTAGGTGGAGTATAGATAGGCTATACTGAAGTGTAGGTGGAGTATAGGTAGAAAAGAGTAAAGTTTAGGTGAAGTAGAATGTACTGAAGTGCAGGTGGAGTATGGGTACAGTATATCAAAGTGTAGGTGGAGTGTAGATGATAGAGCACACTGAAGTGTAGGTGGAGTATAGATAAAGTATACCGAAGTGTAGGTGGAGCATAGGTAGAGTACAATGAAGTGTAAGTGGAGTATGAGTAGAGTGTACGAAAGTGTAGATAGAGTATAGGTAGAGAACAGTAAAGTATAGGTGGAGTCCATGTAGAGTATACCGAAGTGCAGATGAAGCATAGATAGGGTATACTAAAGTGTAGGTGGAGTATAGACAGAGTATACTAAAGTGTAGATGGAGAATAGATAGAGTATACTGAAGTGTGGATAGAGTATAGATAGAGTATACTGAAGTGTAGGTGGAGTATAGGTGAAGTATACTGAAGTGTAGATGGAGTATAGATAGAGAACAGTAAACTTTAGGTGGCATAGAATGTACTGAAGTGCAGGTGGAGTATGGGTAGAGTATACCTAAGTGTAGGTGGAGTATGGATAGAGTATGCTGAAGTGTGGACAGAGTATGGTTAGAGTATGGTGAGAGCATATTGAAGTGGGTGGAGCATGAGTAGAGTACACTGAAGTGTAGATGGAGTACAGGTAGAAAAAAGTAATGTGTAAGTGAGGTCTACATAGAATGTACTGAAGAACAGGGGTAGTATAGGTAGAGTGTACTGAAGTGTAGGTGAAGTATAGGTAGCATATAATAAAGTGTAGGTGGAGTAAGGATAGAATGTACTGAAGTATAGGTGGGGTACAGGTAGAGTATCCTGAAGTGCAGGGAGAGTACAGATAGAATATGCTGAAGTGTAGGTGGGATATAGGTCGAATGTACTGAAGTATATCTGGAGTATAGGTAGAATATAGTAAAGTGTAGGTGAAGAAGGGATACAATGTACCAAAGGTGTGGGTAGAGTGTACTGAAGTGTGGGTAGAGTGTAGGTAGAATATAGTGAAGTGTAGGTAAGGTATAGATAGAGTATCCTAAAGTGTAGGTAAGATATAGGTAGAGTGTACTGAAGTGTAGGTGAAGTATAGGTAGGGTATATGGAAGTATAAGTGGAGTATGGGTACAATGTACTGAAATGTAGGTGAAGTATAGGTAGAGTATAGTGAAATGTAGGTGGAGTATGGGTAGAATGTACTGAAGTGTAGGCAAGGTATATGTAGAGTGTACTGAAGCATAGTTGGAGTATAGATAGAGTATATCAACTAAAGCATAGGCAGAATATAGGTAGAGTATACTGAAGTGTAGGTGAAGTATAGGTAGAGTATAGTGAAGTGTAGGTGGGGTATGGGTAGAATGTACTGAAGTGTAGGCAAGGCATAGGTAGAGTGTACTGAAGCATAGGTGGAGTATAGATAGAGTATACTGAAGCATAGGTGGAGTATAGGTAGAGTGTACTGAAGTGTAGGTGAAGTGTAGGTAGATTATAGTGAAGTGTAGGTGGAGTATGGGTAGAATATGCTGAAGCATAAGTAAAGTATAGGTAGAGTGTACTGAAGTGTAGGTGGAGTATAGGTAGAGTGTACTGAAGTGTAGATGAAGCATAGGTGGAGTATAGAGTATACTGAGGCATAGGTGGAGCATAGGTAGTATACTGAAGTGTAGGTGGAGTATAGGTAGAGTGTACTGAAGCATAGGTGGAGTATAGGTAGAGTGTACTGAAGTGTACATGAAGTATAGGTGGAGTATAGATAGAGTGTACTGAAACATGAGTGGAGTATAGACAGAGTATACTGAAGTATAGGTGGAATATAGACAGAGTATACTGAAGTGTAGGTAAGGCATAGATAGAGTATACTGAAACATGGGTGGAGTATAGATACAGTATACTGAAGTATAGGTGGAGTATAGGTAGAGTGTACTGAAGTGTAGGTCATGGAGATCATGAGTATCATACTTACAATAGTCTCTATGAGATAAGTTTATGACTTTGTTCTCTCAATAATGTGAAATTACTGAAGGTTTTTGTATAGTTGAATGGCAAGGTCAGAGCTCTTCTCTCGGATAATTAGTCTGGCAGCCAATCAGTGGCTACTTCCTGCCAATTCTATCTCTAAAATTGTCCTCCCAAATGTTTTATCCCTGCCATTTCTTCCATCATTACTTTAGAGTAGCCTGTCATTATCTTCATTCTGGACTTTTAATAGTAGCCATCACGCCACACACCCCCACTATCACCCACACTCTTATAAATGAATTCTATATTCTGTTTTCAGATCAATTATTGCAAAATACAGCTTTGGCGTTTTTCTGCTCAAACAATACCAGAGTCTTTCTATTTCGTACAGAAATAAACCCAACACCTTACCCCACTCTTTGAGGTAATTCCCCGCCCATTCTCAAGCATGCTTTCTATCCCTGCATTATGCTCATCTATTTCAAATATTGCAATGAGGACTGGGCCGAACACTATTCATTGTCTGTGCTTAGATGACTCACACTATTACTTCTGCAATGTCTTTCTCTGGTGTCTATGCAAACACACCCTATTCACTCTTCAAAGTCTGGTTAAAATGCCACTTTTCCACATAGCCCTCTCTGTTCCTTCCAGATGAATTCTAGCCCTTTTCTTTTGAACTTTAGCAAGGTGTATTTTTATGATCCTTATCATTGTATACCTTGCATTGATAGTTATTTATATAATGGTGTAACCTACCCTATGAGGCTATGAAACACTGTTCTTCATAGATGTATATTCCTGTCAGAAATGTTGGACATAGTTGGCTCTCAGTAAATCTTTGTGGTGTGAAGAGAGAATGGGGTCAAAATTGAATATGGAACTCTCTTTAGTGCTGTTGCTGTGACCACAGCATTATCATTTGGGGGACCTTCTGTCCTGGATTTTCCAGGCATTCTGATTCACAGTGAGATTACCTCTTCTGAAGGTGGTGATCACTTCTCTTTGGTCTGTGTTATGTAGGGTACCTCGATATTTGGAAATAGACATGTTGAATTGCATGGAAAGATATTCCCAAGGCACTTAGGACACATGAATGCATGTGACCAGCTGTTTTGCTGCGTTTCTGGGAGACTTACTGTGACAATGGTGTGGAATAAAGATTCCAGGAGCCAGACGTCCAGACTCCTATTTGAAAACCTTGGGATTCTACACACAGCATTTTACTTTATCTACTTACGTGTGTTCTGTCTCATTCTATTTCCTTTGGACAATTTGATACCACTTAAAAAACAATAGTTGTGTATCTGCCTCTTGAGTTCAAGCAACTGAGAAGGACCCTTGAAAACGCAAACTCCTGCAGCTTATTCACAGCAATCAATGTTAATGATGAGAGTGGAAGTTGGATTGAAATACTGGAGAGGAATTCTTCCTTTTTCTCAATACTTTCTCCTACCAGGGCAAAACCTGGGATGAGGAAGAGTCTGGGTACAAAATTCCAGGAGTCTCCACACTTGGGTTCATGGCAGAGAAAGAAGCCTTTGACCTTGCTCCTGTTCCAGGATCAGAAATGTCACCATTCAGATTTTAAAATGAAGGGGTCATTGACATTAAGTGGGACAGATGAACACTGGCTCCCAAAGATGCCATTGTCCAGAAATAGGCAGCCATTTGGTATCTAATATGATTTGGCTCTGTGTCCCCACCCAACTCTCATGTTGAACTGGAATCCTCAGTGTTGGAGGGGGAGGTGATTGGATCATGGGGGCAGTTTCTCCCTTGCTGTTATTGTGAGTTCTCATGAGATCTGGTTGTTTGAAAGTGGGCCGCACTTCCCCTTTCACTCTCTCTCTCCTTCCACCACGTGAAGATGTACCTGCTTTCCCTTCACTCTTCCACCATGATAGTAAGTTTCTTGAGTCCTCCCAAGTCATGCATCCTGTACAGCCCGTGGAGCTGTGGTTCAATTAAACCTCTTTTCTTTATAAGTTTCCCAGTCTCAGGTAGTTCTTTATAGCAGTGTGAGAATGGACTAACACAAGATTTTTGCTAGTTCTTTCTACAACAGTGATCTTAGTAGCAGGGCAGTCTCAGTGAAGTGCCTGCTTCTAAGGTAATAAGGAGTCCTCCCTGTTTAATGATAATTTTTAAAACTAAAAGTTACTTTAGTATTTAATACATTATGGCTATACTGAGTTAACTTTTTTAGGGAAAAGAGATATTTAGACGTTGCACTTCATTTCTGTGTATTTTAAACCAAGTGTTGGTTCAGGGGATACATTCCAGCCATCAACTGTAGGAATGAATATAATCACCTTGGTCCAATATATTCCACTGTGAAATGTTCTTTACATACACTGCCTGAAGTTTTTAAGTGGAATTTGTAGTATCCTTTATATTAAATGCCTGGGCTTTTCTTCAATTGTGGTGAGTTACATAGGCTTTGCAGAGATTTGTGACATAAGTGTGCAACTTTCATAATCAATTTTACCTTATCTCCAAAGCAAGTCCAAATTCCCGGTATCACAAAAATAAACTTTAAAAAGTTTTATTTAGCCCAATATAGTAAATAATAATCATTTTAATATATAAACAGTACAGGATAATTTTAATGAGGTATCTTACACTTTTATGCAAACTTTAAATCTGAGTGTGCATTGTACACTGAAAGCACATCTCAACTCAAACTGGCCACATTCCGGGGCTCAAGAGCCCATGTGGCTAGTGGCACCCACAGGACAGTTCATTCTTAGTGATCATTTCTTCCTAATGCCATGCCTGCTCTTTCAGTATCTAGAAAATACACTAGAGGGTACCCATATAAATACTTTAGTGAGATGCATTTTCTAGGGTTGGCAAACTATGGTCTGTATGCCAAATCCAGACCACTTCCTGTTTTTGTAAAGTTTTTCTGAAGCAGCCATGGCCATTCATTTGTGTGTTGCGTATGACTGGGCTTGAGTTGCAGAATACATATTTCCAAGGCTACTAGACTTCCAGTGATACAGACACAGAGCAGCAACCTGCTTCCTGAAACTTCACCATGAGCAAGCTAAAAAGGATTAAAAGATTAAGGAAGAAAAGAAAAGTTACCTAGTGCTCATTATTAAATAAAAATGAAGAGGATGATGAGGATCATTAGCACAGACAAGACACTTGGTGTGGACTGTAGAGAGAGATTTAAGTCATCATCCTCACTTCAGAGTCCAGCTGATGTTACTCTTCCCCTACTAAGCCCTACCTATCCTTTAAAGGTCTGCCTCCTCTTATCCCAATAGCTAGTCTTATCTACACCACTCACTTACCTAACATAGTTACATAACTTTTCAGGCTACTTGCTAATGAATTTGCTACTTCACCCACCACCAGACTGTATCCCCTGGAGAATGTGTATTATGAGTTAAGTGTGTTACGTTCCACCATATGGATTTTTCTGGTGATCTGTAGATATTTGTTTAATTTTTAGATGGATTTGGAATTTAAATAGTGAATTTGTTAATATTTTGTTAAATCTTGTACAGCTATAGCTTCTCACTTTATTTTTCAATGTCTTTTTTGTTTCTTGTTTCCACATAATCCTCACTCAAATATTTGTTCTGGAATAAAGGGGTCTTCGAGAGACCCTTCTAATGAGAAATATAAAACAGAAACCTTGGGATTGCTGACAACTGCCCGCAGTTGGGACAACTGTGGTTAAGTCAGGACACTTTGATGTGATGTGTTGCTTGATGTTTTTCAATGTGGGCAGCAGAACTCGGGGAAGATTCTTCCTTGAATGTCGCGTTACATACGTTGTCCTCTGAGAAGGAAGGTGGCTATCCTTGGCAATGGTTTCTTTTACTAACACTACTATGAACTGTGGTCATTTTCAGACAAGCTGCTTCCCTCCCCCCGGCCCTTGGTTTGTTCGGTGTTAAACGTCTCCTCTTGGTTTCTATGGGTAAATGAATTGTTCTTAACATGGTGTCCTCTATCCAGTGTGCGCTATCCAGTGGGGCCTGTTGAGAACTGCCTGAACACAGTCCATACGCTGCCTAAGTGCACTCCTGCGGCTAAAATAAATCTCAGCCCTAATGACTGGATCCCTCATCCAGACCCAAGCGGGATTAAGAGAGCAGGGAGACTCTGTAACAAACAGTGACGTGTGATTTTAAGACGTTTTGACTACATTGTCTTTGTATATGTTTGGAAAATAAGCATCAGTTGGCAGGAACTGGCTGACTCCTGGTCTGTACTGATAATGGTGCTGGGTGCCTTTGGGGTATAAAGGAAGAAGAGGGCATGGCCTCAGTAAGAAGTAAAGGTGCCCCCGTGGAAGACAAGACTTACAGGGCTCGGCCCACCAAGCCGAGCATGCCGTGGGACTATGGCCACTCAAAGTTGAGCGATCCGCTTTTTCAACAAGTCTTTTGTTACTGGACATTGCATATCCACCTATGATGCTGAACATTATGTTGATCAAGGTGATCACCAGGATACAACAAGATAATGTTTGTGAAACATAAAGAGTATCTGCAAACTATTACTATGATGACTACTATTATCCTTGTTGGTTTTTTCCCATTTTTAACCTAGAATTAAAAATGGAGCCTGATTGACTACTCCCTGGCCAATAGTAGATGATGAGTAAATGTAAGTTGAATAATTTATTGAATGACTAAAAATAAATACATGCATTTATGCAAAAGGGACTCAATGTTGATTATGATCAAACACTATTCATGACTAGTACTAAAAGCCAAAAGTGCCTTTGCTTCTTCATTATAACAAAAATACTACTCCTTACCACAGTCAACTGGCCCCTCTCAAGGACTTTGTTCACGCATCAAACCATTATTGCACATTACCACGTCTACAATCTAATTAATAATTTGGGTTTCAGCAAAGTTTTAAATGAGACAAAAGAGCCCATTTAAATTCTCTAAGAGTTACAAGAATTTGATCAGGTTTCCACTTTTTGTTCGATCCCAGCCATTTGAGCACACAAAGCTGTCTATCTTTCTAGGGACGGAAAGAACTCATTGTTCATTGTAAGCAGACATCCGCCACAGGAATGTGCATATATCAGCATATTTAGTGGCAGGCATAGTCATTGCAATTTGACATCTCAGTCAAGTTTTTCTTGAGATCTGGCAAAAATAGAAGTATAGCAACCCCTCCTCCTCACCATTTCAAAGGAAAAGTGGCCCCACATTTTCAAAGCTCACCTTATATAGATGAACAAACTCACATAAAAGAACAAACCAAAATCATAAGATCACTTCTGTGCATTTTTAAATCGATTGGTCCAAAAATTTCTGGATATTTAGACAGCATTCACTGACTAATAAGTTAGGTAATTACTCATCTATCTACTAAAATTTTAGTCCAGAATTGGAGCACCTGTTTGCAGAATGAATTTCTATTTCAATATTCTGCCATGTTTCACATTTGAGGAAATAATGGATGGATAATGGGTATCAGTTTATTTTATTGTCTGTGTGTGCATTTTCTGCACCAGTGGTGAAGTGGACTTATTTTAATGTATTTTGAAGGTAATTGATCATGGCAATGTTAGCCCATTGTGGATATAAATTTTGGAACAGAAAGAGTGCCATTGATGAGCCTGCCCTCCTTTATAGACGTTGAATCATGCTTTCTTTACAGTTGTATCAACAAACTCTAACTTAGTGCCTGACACATAATATACAGCTAAAATTTTATGTTTGATCAAATTCACATGAACTGAATATTTGGGTCCAGTAGTGAATCTCTATGATATGACCATATTTAAATTCTCTTCTTTTTTTTTTTTTTTTTTTTGGACAGACAGGGTCTCTGTTGCTCAGGCTGGAATGCAGTGATGCAAACGTAGCTCTCTGCAGCCTTGATGTCCTGGGCTCCAGCAATTAGCCTCAGCCTCCTGAGTAGCTGCAACTACAGGCAGGTGCCATCATGCCTGGCTAACTTTTTAAATTTTTTAGTAGAGATGGGGTCTCACTATAATGCCCAGGCTGGTCTCAAACTCCTGGCCTCAAGTGATCCCACTGCCTCAGCCTCACAAAGTGCTAGGACTACAAGCATGAGCCATTGCGCCAGGCCCATATTTAAATTTTTAATTAAAGAAAACTTTTAGAATGGCTATATTGACCAATCCTTCCATTTTTGTTTTATTTTCTCTTATAACGAAATGCTGAGGGCAGTGCCTGACACATAGTAAGGCTGAAAAAGGTGAGTTGAATGCTTTCTAATAAGGTGATGAAAAAATGAATGTGTCCACCTACATATGTGAACTAGGGTATATAGGAGAGCAAAGAGAGTTTTCGCCACGTCTGTTTCAAATAAAGTTCCTTATATAGAGAGGAAATGAAACACAGAGAGGAAAAAAGACAGAGACAGAGGCAGGGAGAGTCTTGGAAACAAAGAAGAGGGCAATGGAGGGTGAAACACTGGGCTGCACAAGAGCAAAGAGAAAAGTGCGAGGCCGGCACAGAGCGAAAGGTCTGGGTTTACAGAACACTCGCTGGATTCATGTAAATGTAGGCTTCCATGTTGTCTCCTGAGGATTGGAACAGAGAATGGGGCACAGCCAAGAGTGCTTGCTGTGACCAGTCGCTCCTGCAGGAGAGTGGGCGTTTTATGGCACAGCAAAAATCAGGACTTAGTTTTCCTGGTGGAGTGGAAGACGGGCACACAGCCTTCTTGATCTCTGCTCTGATGACCACTAAGATGTGAAGAGAGATGCCCAGCCCCAGGCGGCTGTGTAAGTGTGTGAATCAAAGAAAGCTTGCACAGCCAACTCTATGAATCCACTAAGAATAATCGCATGGATTTGAGAACGTCCACTTCCCCTCTCCTCCCATGCTACCAGAAGTTAGACAACTCAAAATGCGCATGGGACAAAGTTCTTTTAAAGCATCACCTTGCTGAGAAAAACGATACTTCAGTGTCACTATTATCATTTGGAAAACCGTGCTTCATATATGGAGTATTGTTGAAGCTGGGAGAATGTGACTATGTAAATTACCTCAAGAAATATGTGCCTCACACTAATGAGATGTGAAGAGAGAGATTCTCGCCATGTTCACATTTTGTTGAACTTTGATACAATCAGTTTGTGAACAATTGTGAACCACCTAAAACTGATTATACAAGCCTGAAAGCTGAGTATTAGAAACAATATACTGCTTTGCTTCCACTGTTTTTTATGAAACAAAGAGATTAAAGTTATTTAGGTTATATGAGCATGCGATCTTCTCCATAGTAAGTAAAAGGAACTCCAGAGGCAATCAGAAGTCAAATCCCTCTACTCACGTGTATCCAATTATACATGTTTTCATAAACACATATTTATTTGAATGTCTTTAGGTTGAAACACATCAGTTTTACTTCCAGTAACTTATAAGTCATCATTAGGCACAAAGAAGACACATTTTCACAGGAGAATTTTGAGTTTATGTGTTTATGGAATCGTGTTTTGTGTTTTTTCCTGATATAAAGCCTTACTGCTGCATTCCAGTGTTTCATAATAATACGCGAACTTGAGGCCAGGTTAAACAGCTTGGGAATGACTTCTAAGTCATTGATATACCAAACGGTATTGATTTTTTTTTCCTTTGCTTTAAAGTTAATTAAAAGGACACAATACATCAGCAGGCTGGTGGAAGATGGTCTGGTGCCAAAGTAAGATTTGGGAATCTGACAAGTGAAAGATTATGATGACATGGAAAAAGTTTGTAATGAGACTGGATGTTTTAAAAAATCATTTTGGATAAAACGCTCCTCTCCTTTGTGAGTAAGAATCTCTCACTGTCATTTCTGAGGATGGATCAGTCAGCACCAAGCAGAGCTGAAGAAAAACACGTGATTAACAGTTCGGATGCTTGAGGTTTGCAATGTCCTGAATACTTGTGATTTCACTAGGAAGACATCCAGGAGTGTATCGTACTTCGTAGGCACTGAGAAAGGCTGTAAGAATGGCAGCAACCTCTAGCTGCGTATCTTGAGTGAAGGAGCAAACCTCCCTTTCCAAACACGAACCCCAGCTCCCAGCCCTCCCCTCACACATCACCATCCCGAACTGACTGGTGCACACTCAGGCTTCCAAATCACAAGCATGGCCTCCTGCCCACACCAGTTTGAACTGGAGTCCTGGCTTGCCAGCCTGCAGGCATCCATGGGGCTCTCCAGTGGCCTCTGACACGGGTCCCTGCTGGCGGCTCACCTGGGCCACGAGGCACCAGGGGGAGATCATGGCCCAGGCTGCTGTCAGGTAGAGCCAGGATCTCCACACATTGATGGGTGCTCCACCTTAGAGAAATGCTTAGTGCCAAGTCCCTGGAGAGGAACCCAAGCCTTTTGGTTTCATGAACAAGTCATGCCCCTGTTTAATAAACACAGAGTTGGCTGGGCGCAGTGGCTCACGCCTGTAATCCCAGCACTTTGGGAGGCCAAGGCGGGTGGATCACCAGGTCAGGAGATCGAGACCATCCTGGCTAACATGGTGAAACTCCATCTCTACTAAAAATACAGAAAATTAGCCAGGTGTGGTGGCACGCACCTGTAGTCCCTGCTACTTGGGAAGCTGAGGCAGGAGAAGCACTTGAACCTGGGAAGCAGAGGTTGCAGTGAGCCGAGATGGTGCCACTGCACTCCAGCCTGGGGACACAGCGAGACTCCGTCTCAAAAACTAATAATAATAAAATAAATAAATAAACACAGAGTTACCGTGGAGCGAGTGAGAGGACTGTTCCCGAGCACTGCGGGACATGTGGCAGCTCTGGCTAACTTCAATGAGCCTGCCACCTCCCACGAGAACATGCAGTGTCTTGTGCTTCTTGACACTGGGACCAGGAAGCTGCTGGTGGCACAGGGACTTGTGGAAGCTCATGTTCCCCTGAATACAGATTATCTTATTTTACTCCTCCCAGAACTCAGGTGTGTAAATATGGATAACAGAATCTAAGGTATCTATTTTTCAAGGTATTATTTATCACATTACGTATTTATGTTTTTTAGAGACAAGTTCACTTTGAATGAAAATTTATAAAAGTTTGTGTTGTTGTGGCCTGCTTCTTCATGGCATCTAGTAGATTATTATTGTAAAGCCATGTGTTAAACTAAAATATTCCTCCTGCTGGAATAGTTCCCTGACAGATCCACGCCAGAAGAATGTTCAGACTTTAAGCTTCATCGAATGGTCTCTCGTCGCATTACTTATCACATAAGTTTTCACTGTTGAAGTTTTTGTACTTCTATCATGTCTCTTCAGAGAGGATATGATCCTGAGTGTCAGATCCAAATCCTTCCAGAATCTCCCAGGTATATGGTCCTCAGAGGCCCATGATTGAGGCTCCTGGGAAATGTGTTTGTGTCAGTGGTTTGCAAATCAAGTGTTTCTGTGTTTATTTCAGCCCAAAAATAAAAGCCAGGCTTAATAAAATCCAGGTTTAATCAGAGAACAAACTGGTCCTCACAGCATAGCTTTGTTAGGGCACCAGGGGCTGAGCAAGTTAAGGATGTTTTGTGGATGTTTGCTTCTCCTAGTTTTCTTCTAGAATTAACCCCAGCTGTGAAGCTGGCTTTCTTCTCGGGTCCTCGTTGCGTAATTTTAAGTGGCGTGGACGCAGAGAATGAAGCAGGTGTCAGTGAGAATGAAGGGCACAGGCATCCTCAATATTCCTTTTTGTGGGAAGAGGGAGAGAGCAGAGTGGTTTTGCTTTACCAAAATTTGGGACCCCTGTTTCTTTCCTCAGCTGGCTCCCAAAGACATTCCCTTTATTTTCCTGGCCGTCCTCCCTCCCTGGGAGGGCAGAAGGAGGAGGGCAATGCTTCGTGCTGTAGAAAGGACACATTTGTTCTTCCTTGAGCAGTCCCTGGAACCTTCTGGAGTGAATGCCTTTGGGCATCCTGAGTGGCACATGCAACTGTTGGCACGGCCAAGGGGAGAGCGGAGACAGGCGTGACGCATTTGAATGGTAGGAATCTTAAAACCTGTCTCCGGGGGGAAATAAGTATGAATGCCATGATCCGTCTGCAGAAAAGCATGTATTCGGTGGGAATGTTGTGTACTGGTAATAGACAGCAGGTTTCTGCCGGGTTTCGAAGCCCTAACCTCAGAGTCTCCTCCTGGTGGGCCTGGCTTACGCCCCTGTGCAGGCGTTCCATCCACTTGAACTTCCACCCCACACGCGGTCCCCCGTCATGCCATCCTGTAGTTAGGAATGTTCAAATGTGAGTTCATGATGCTTCCTACTTGAGCTGAGCAGGAAGAAACGACTCAGATCAGAAATCATTTTCAAAACCTCCAACGGTCACAACTTCACTGAGAAGCCTTGGAAGCAGAGACTCAGAGCGGAGCCATGGGTAAGGGTGGTGTGCATTCTACGTCGCAAAGGCGGGAGGTCCCCTGATACTTGTGTTGTCGCTGGCCCTCCCTTGAAGCAGGGGCATTGCAGGTGGTTCCAGTTGGCCCTGAAGTGTCCTCTGGCTTCCTGCAGAGAAACCTGGGAAGGCAGGTGGTTCCAATTGGCCCCAAAAGGTCCTCCAGCTTCCTGCAGAGAAACCTGGGAAGGGGGTGTTAGCCCAGCTGCTGTTGGCACTGCCCTGGGGCTAAAGCGAGCATCATTTGTTTTCTGTGCACCAGGGGCATTGCCACGAGGAGCCTCTGGGGTGCTGGCCAGCCCTGCACACACCAGTGAGGCCTGGTTGTGACCTGCCCACAAAGAGGCCAGGCTCGCTCCTGACGCAGTGCACTGTGTGGTGTCTCCAGGCCGAGACCATCCACCAGCTTCTCTTCACTAGAGGGACGCCTGGTGCCCTGGGGCAGCAGGAGGCAGCACCTGTTCCTGAAGTATCTCTCCTCTCTGTGTCCCCACTGACCCTGAGGTACCACTGACAGAGCCCACACACCCCTTTCTCACTCTAACTCCCACTCTCTCTTCTCCTGGAGTTAATGACATTAGCCAGACAGCATTTCTAGAAAAAACAAAACATCTGCTCCACTGCTGAAATACTAAGACAGAAATAAAAAGCATATACCATGCCCATACCCAAAAAATCTTGATATTAATTACAAAGCTTTATGTTTTTTAATTTCTTGAATAAAAGGAAAAACCCTCAAAATGGAAATAGTTGTCACTGTGAATCACATTTTTTCTCTTAAAAAAAAATAAATGATCTAAATGGGACTAGTGACACTTTACCAAACAGGCCAAGCATTGTTTAATAGAGAAGTGGCCTCTTTGGAATCAATTTCTTCTTCCACTTGTTTTAAAAGGCACTCTTTCCTCTTGCCTCTTAAATAGCTTTTGTTTCAGGAGCAGTGACAGGAGAAAGTTTAGCTGCACCTCAGGTGACTTTTATAGCAAAGCTTCTCAACCACCCAGGGTTTCCTTTTGACTGGCTCTGGCTTGGTTTATAGGCACCTCCTTGAAAAATAGAATAAAATTGTCTATATTTTCTATATTTATCCTGCTGAGTTTTTAAAATGTAACTCCGCTCTTGGGTTGCTTGATTGTATGTATTTGGGTTGCCAGCCTTTGGAATCTCTCTCTCTCTGGCTTTATTCTTCTCTCTCTTTCTCTGCCTCTCTCTCCTCCCCCCAACCTCTCTCTCTCTCTCTCTAGCTTTATTATTCTCTCTCTTTCTCTTCCTTTCTTCCTCTGCCTCTCTCCGTCTCTCTCTGCTGCCTCCCATCCCTTGTCTCTCTGTCTACGTCCTCTGTCTCTCTCTGTCTCTCTCTCGCTCTGTCTCTCTCTCGTTCTGTCTCTCTCTCTCTCTCTCTGCACCTCCTCTGCCCCCACCCCCACACTCTCCACATTCCCTTTGGGTTGGTTTTCTGTCCCCATAATGCAAAGCACTGATGCTCAGGGTGAACCTCTTGACACAGCTGGGTGGCAAAAGAAGCTGTCTGGCTCTGTGGCCTCACAGCATAGAATTTACTGAGTGGACAGCACCCAGCAGAGGAAGTGGTTCTCAGGAGACCTCCTGTCCCATGTGTATCGCCCTTGCCCCTGTGCCTGGCTTCAGTGCAGCGTGATACCAGTTTCCTCGGCCTGGAATGCCCTTCCTCATCTGTCTCTTCCCATCGGATCACACTCGGGCTACAGAGCTCCGCTCCTGGCTCCTCTGTCTCAGCTTCCTCTTTCCTGAGCTCCTATCACATCTGCTCCAAAGCCTCAGCACGCTTTAGTATCACTGACTGTGATCAGGAAAGGCGGATCATAGATTTCACACCATCCAGCATCTCTCCTAATTCAGGGATTCTCCGGAAATCTTTACTGGTGTTCACCTGCTGATCCGGTCTCTGCCTGAATACCTAGATCGAAGGGGAGATCACCACCTAAAAAAAAAGAACATCCCTTTTAACTGCACATTATTGATCTCATTTATGCACACTGATTGCTTCTCTATCCGGAATGTTAGCTTCTTGCGGACAGGGACTATTGTACAATATAATGTAACATAATGTCTTCTACAGTACCCTCCCCAAGGCTTTGCACACACTATTGCTTTCAACAGATACTTAATAATTGATTTCTTCTACAAGGTAAATGGTGAAATGAGCATCAGCTGACACTTGAGTAATAATGGGCTGAATGTTTATTCCTAGTTACATGTGACTTAGATACCCTCAGCTTCCCCAGTAAAAAGAACAGGCGGAAAGTGAAGCAGATTTAACTGGGTTTTGGTCTCATGTGTAGAATGAGGTAATTCCGACTTCACTGTCTGCCCTCTCTTTCCTCCTTCCGTTCGCGTCTCGAATGGCAGTGCAGTCTCCAGCATGTGTTCAGTGGCTGAAGCTGAGCCTTGCTGGGCTCCCTGGCCTCAGATGAACTGCATCAGGCGCGGGCATCAGACGCGGCTTCTGGGTGATGCTGTGCTGAGCTCAAGTCAAAATTCATCTGATCTCAGTCCTTGCCAACTCTCTTCCCCCATTCTTTCTAAATTGAAACCATCCTAAGATATGCAACAAGGACAGCCAGGCTTTTGTTGTGCTTGGGGCCTGGCGTAAGTTGAGAGGATGCCAGGGGCTCCCCTCACCACAGGGCTCCCCTCGGATGGCCAGTTGCTTTCTAAGCAGAGTCGAGTGACCGGGGCACCACCCGTGAGTCGCTCACTGTCACCTGTGACCAACCATGCTTGTCTCTCGGCCATTCTCATGTTCCTCGTTCCTCAGGGTCTGAGCTGTCACCATAATTTAATATTTTACACTGATAGATGAAGGTATCTTTTGGAACCCAGATTTTTTTTCTCTTCCTCTTTACTCTTCTCTGTATTCACCCCACTACTTTTTAAAGCAAGACCATCCAATTCCACTGAATGTGGGGGGCCCTGTCCTGCCCCCCGTGCTGGTGGCCATTGCCTTCCCATGGCCGATAATATCCAGAAGCATCCCTCAGAGGCGCGCCAAGCACGGAGCAGGCTGGCGTTCTTGGAACTGGGCATGAACAAGCCTGAGTTCCTTCCAAGGATCTCGTCCCACATCTTTCCTTCTGCTGTGTGCATTTTCAAAACCGTCTGACTCCAGAGGAGCTGGGAGGAGGGAGGAGGCCGGTCTTGCGCCTGGGGGTTGGTGTCCACCTCCTGCCCCAGGCTGAGGGGCAGGTGCTTCCCCGAAGGGCCAGGGCAGCCTCAGGCAGAAGCTTTGGCCCTGCCCACCTAAGGGACACAGACACACCATCTTATACCAGTTACTACTTCCTCAGGGGTGTGTTTTGTTCCCCGGGGACCCCCTCAGGCCCCTCACCTGGAAGCCTTCGTCCTTCTAAGCTCCGAGGGAAACCCAGCTCCACCTGTGCGGTAGCAGTGCTCACCGTCACCCTCCACGCCCTGCTCCTGCAGACCTGCCTCTAACCGAGGGCTGTCTGTCCTCACAGGAGCACAGTCAGCGTGGGGGAATGGGGAATGAGGTCCTCCCTCTCTCTGTAGTACCTGGGTGCTGGGGACAGAGCTCTGAAGCCCTCACCCTTCCTTTCTCCTTAGTGCACTTGGCAGGCTCCCCTAAGAATACACAGGCATTTTCTTTCCCTCCTCGGTGCTGTTCTTGTTCTTTTTCTTATTCCTCAGCCCTTTGGATTACATAGAAGACGGACACAGCTGCCATAGTAAAGGCCCCAAGAGGCCAGTGGCACCTGATGTCAATGATGGTTTTGAGGCTTCACCTCCCAGAGCCGCTAAGCTGGGATCATCTGGATCCAGATGCCTCCAGGGTGGCTGTCTTGGCCCCAGATCTAGAGCCTCTATCTTTTTGATGCTGCCTCTATGACTTCAGATTTTCTCTGTAAGCAGAATTTGCAAATGAAACATCAACATGCAAGACAGAGGAAAATGTTCTTTTGCAGAGTGTGTTTCAGGGAAAAGAGCGTGCCTTGGTTCCCCGTCTCACCGATTTCCACAGATCCGTTCCTCTCCTATCCCACTCTCCTTATCCCAAATGTCTTTCTGATTGCTCTGTGTACAGACTTGGGGTTAAAATAAATTAGGGAGAATAGTTTGTCAGATACAGTTTATCCAATACGTCTGATTTCGTGGCAGCAAACTTGCTTGGGACATCGGGATGTAGAACCACTTCGTCTTTTTTAAATTTACAAATATAAACTTTGCTCTCTGTGTGACTTGAGCACAGTGTTCTCAATGTGGCTTCCCGAGGCTGGGACCGTGAGGGCCACACAGACGGCTATATCTGTGCACCTGTCCCGGCAGGGCCCCGAGCTGAGCCCCGACAGGGATGGGAGGCTGTCCCCGAGTGCTGACGAGCCACCTCTGGGTTTGCAGTGTCCTGTCCAGAAACCGTGCCACTGCTGAGGGCAACATAGAGTCCTGACATCCACAAGAAAATAAAAAATAGCAAAGGAAATCAAAGCGGGGAATTTTCCCAACAGTTCTTTCCATAGCCAAGCCTAAGTCTTTTATGCATTTCACAAGGACTTTTTCTCCAATTTCGGGTTTGTTTTCATGTAACGTCTGGGAATAGAATTGCTATCCCAAACCCAGGAGGCGGCAGGCCGGCCTGAGCGGCACCGACTCAGCTTCAGGAGAGGCTGAGCAGGGCAGACTTCAGTCTGTCCTGAGCCACGGTCCCCAGAGCTGCAGGCCCTGCGCCCGCCCCCAGTCACTCCGCAGGAATTCTTGCACCTGAGGACAGCAGAGTCTCCACCTGCCCTGCTCGCTGCCCCTTTTGCCTGGGAAGATTCCTTCCTTCCCGCTCCACACCAACAGAGGGAAGCAGAGCCCACGCAGCTGAGGCCCAGGCTCAGAGAGCAGCGCCCTGGATGGGCAGTCGGGCCCACCCGCTCCTCTCGGCCCGGGCACAGCCACCCGCCCCGCCCTGCACCTGCGGGCTGTCCAGGGCTCCTCCGCACTCTTAGAATCGCACTCTGACGTCTCGTGAGATGCTCCGGAGAAAGCTAGGCTGTGAATAGAAATGCTAAAAATTGTCAAATACTCGGTGAGACAATGACTTTTAGGTTCTTTTCAGACCCGGTCATGTGGGCTCCTGTAATGCAAGAGCTGGCACCTGGGGGCACAGGGTGCGTGGGTCGGGGAGCCGGGCTGGCTCGGCGGCTGCACGTGGCGAGGGAGGCTGCTGTCCACCTGCAACCGCACCCACCCTACGCGACTTTCCACACAGGCCGGGGCGCCGGGACTCAGAACCCATCACGCACCCTGTCTCCTTAGAACGGAGCGGCTTCCTCTTATTTGTCCCATGAGCAAATATGTCGCTTTTGATTTTCACCTTCCAGTTTGTGTGATGAGCTTCTTCAGGACAAAGATCTGGACGCTTTCCTGCTGGCCAGTCTCTTGCCTCCCATCCCCAAGAGTCACCTCTTCCATTTCCGCGGGGAGTAAATGCCTGTAGGTTAAATCTTCTTCTGATGTCATGGGCAGGCATGGGGCTTCAGTTCCAGCTCCAACCTGTAAAATCATGGCTTATCTAGCTAATTGTCCCGAGTCCAGAACATTTTCATTTTATATCGTGAAGAGATTTCAGCTCAAATCACAAATCACTGGTTTCATAGTCAGAAGGCAGGAAGGCTGTACGGTGGCTTTGTAGCTAAAACCCAGAATCACAACCCTTTTTTTCTGATTTTTTTCATCATTCTCGCCTCTTACCCTGCTTCTGTGCTTTGTCTCAGGGTTCTCAGCATAGGAGAATTTACTGTTGCCCTGAGTTCTTCCTTAAGTAAAAACATAGTTTATACTGAGTTTTATTTTTTTACCTAGACTTTCCCTTGCATAATCTAAATTGATTTTTGTAACGGCCCTAGAAGCTGAGTGGGCTGGTGCTGTCAATGTTTTATCTTTTTTCCTCTTTATCTAATGGAGAAGTGATTGTGTTGTGAAGTTCATACAGCTAAGAACTAGCAGAATAGTAATTCAAAATCTGGACACTCTTTTGCTAGTTCTGGGCATTTCTTTTGAGCCAGTGTTTCTTAGCCCTGGCTGCATATCAGGATCGCCAGGGGACCTTTAAAACACATACTGATGCCTGGGCCTCACCCCCAGACTCATTGGATCAGTGTCTCTGCAGGCAGGGGTCAGTGCCTTTTCGAAGGTCCCAGGTAATTGGAATATGCAACCAGGTCCAGGAATCGCATCTTTAAACCATGTTATTTTCCTGCCTCTACGTCAGAGCATGTGTGTGTATGTGTGGACTGGAGGGGTGGACGCTAACAGAATGCTGTCATTTTAACCTGTAGTTCTTCCACTTGGCTGGCACGTGTGATGAGCAATTAAGTTTTAATGACTGTTTTTCTTCATTGTTATCTTTATGCCCACACCAGTGTTGTATTTCCTTAAAATGTAAGTCCTTTAATTATACAAACTGCATGAGTATAACATGTTCTTGCTATAGAGCACGTGATAAAGCACACAGCACCCTAGTCTTTGAGATGAGGTCATCCAGTGACTTCAGACTTGTACTAATAAAGAACCTTTTAAAAAACGAAAGCAGACGAAGGCCTCGCTCCTCAGGCGGAAGTGGAAGCCAGGGCTCTGGGCCTTCCCCAGCTCCCTCTCCTTGCAGATAAACGTTTGCTCCATCAGAGGCTGGGGTGACCATGGGGCCCTCAGATATACAGAGCACAGTTCCAAGACAAGGTTCTAGACTTGAATCTAGAAATTCTCACTTTCTCTACTGCTTCTCTGCCCGTGTCCTGCAATTTGTGGCTGTGTGGCTGACATCAGGAGCTCATGTGGCAGCGTTGTGATGCTGAGTTGCCAAGGCCAGTGTCAGAACATAAACACCCAGACTCCCGCTGGAGATCCCAGCCCTGCTATGGGGAGGTCTTCCCCAGGGAGCATATTTCCTCTCAGCACACTCTCCTCTCCTTCCTCCACCTCCTGGGATCTGCCTCCTGGGAACCTGCCCTTGCTGCCAGTGCTGAAGTGAAGCCCTGTTTATGCCATGACACAGGTGAGCTGGATTTTGGGGATTTATGACTGTGGCTATTAATTGGATCCACATCTAAATCACTTAAAATAATTTCTTCAGGAAATACTAAGAAACTCACCTAATGTCTCAGATATCAAATGCTTTAAAGTATCAGTCATGCACTCACCCCAGTTAGAGAGGATTTTGGTTCTATTCCACTGAGCCTGTTTTGATTCCATGGGTGGTACCATTGAGGGGGAGTTATATTTATTTGCAGAAGATCAAGCAGCAGTACAAGGGCTCTTCTTATTTCAGCCTTATGGAAGGATGACTGTTCAAGTTAACACAGCGATTAGCAGGTTGTAATGTTTCTTCATTATTGTTATATAGGCTGTTGCTTTATGCTTACATATTTGCAGATATTTTTTATGTAAGCCCAGCTTTTCTATAAGATATATGTAAAAATTAGCTCTCTATATGAGACTAGACAGGCCTGAAAAAATGATAATCAGCAAATTAAAAATTATTTTTAATTAACGGTATGAACCACTGTACTACTACCGTGCTTGTAATATGGGGTAAAATAGTAAAAGCCTAAAAATTATAAATAAGTAAGCTTGAGTGCATTTCAATAAAGCTTTTTGGCCAACATGCAATAAAGCTTCAACCTATCTGGCAGTGTGATTAATACAGGATATTCCCACCTTAGCCGGATAGGGCCACCTATTGGGATTTTCTCAGGGTTAAGGGACAGGCATCACCCTCTGTGGTCTTCAGTCTTACTCTGCCTTTAGTAGAGGATTCTGTCTGCCCTGACAAGTGTCATCATGGGCTCCGTTTGGTGATAAGGAATCTTGACCTACCTCTGACATCATGAGCTGCAGAAGCCTGCAGAAAAGCTACTTAATATGCAAGCCTCTGGCTTATATTGAAGGGTAGAACATTTTTAACAGGATAATTATCTTGGAGAAAATAACTTTTATTATTAAGTAACTTTGAGTTAAGAAGCTATGGATTTGAAGAAGAATGTAAGCCTGGCATTGCTGAGACTGAACTGAATGGGTTATATTGTTCTCCAGCAAGGAGGTATTCAAGCTGAACATATGTATGTGGCTCTAGTCTGATAAAAATCCAAAGTGTAGCTCATTGTAAAATTAACCTGATAACTGATACTCTAGATCAGCACTGTCTAATATAAATATAATGCAAGTGGAAGAATTACATATGTGATATTACATTTTCCAGTAAATGTTAAACATAATTAAAAGAACCAGATGGAATTAATTTTAATAATACAGCTATCTAACCTAAATATGATAATATCAACAAGCAATCAATACATAATGATCAATGAGATATTTTGCATTGTTTTCATGCTGTGATCAAATCTTGTGTGTATTTTACCTTTACGGCACATTTCCAGGTAAACTGCACATGAGGCTGCTGCACGCCCTGCTCTTTGCATGGGTGTGGAGGACCCAGACTTTGCTCAGTTCTTCTCAATACTTTGCTCTGTCTAGGCCTATGATGATCTAATTTTTTTAAAGTTCCTTTTAATTTCATTGAGGTTTGAGTGTGGTATTTAAGAGTGCTTGCTGAGAAATTAGATGATCAGGATTCAAATGCAACTCTACTATTGACAAACTAAGTGATGTTAGGCCAGTGATGTAGCTTCCCAGGGCCTCATTTCTGTGATCTGTAAAACTGATGTCATCATGTATCTACCTGGTCGTGAGGATTAAATGACAATTCATATTTAGTACTTAGCACATAGTCCTTTTAGGTCATTATAAATATATCTTCCCTGTCTCTAGAAATGAATTATAGTGTGTCAGGAAATGAGACTAGATGATCTATCTAGGGATAAATCTGATGTCTGTCTGAAGAAGCCAAAAAAGAGCGTGAGTAAATATTCTAGAATGATCTGTATACCCCACCAGAGAGTTCTTAATGTCAGGCCTTGTGTTTAGCTATTACTCTACTTAAATCTCCAGTAGGTTAAATTCCAAATTTCAAACTGACATGTAGAGTTAGTCTGGCTTAATAGAGTTTGAGTTTCATTGCTATTACAATTTCCATGGCAAGGCAAGTGCTTCTCTTCTGCCTAAAACGTGGTGATATCCACACAGAAATAATTACAACTTTGTTTAAAAGACTATATGAAATAACTATTAATTAACTAGAATATCCATATGAATTTAAAAGATCAAGCTCTTACTGAGAAATAAAGCTGGATTTCAGAGGTCAAAAGGAGAGTCTTAAAGATGATCTAATCCTTTATCCTCATTTTGCAAATGAGAAAGTCACTCTGTGCTCCTGAAATTGCCACTTTCCCATCTTCAGTAAATACAGTACTTATATTTTTTTTTCAATGATTTACTTTTTAAAAAAGACTGGGACTGACTCATGCCAGTTGATTTTCTGTAAATCACTTACTTTTGAGTATTTGAACAGGTCTTACATCCAGAATTTTGCACCAGGATGCTGGTGATGCTTAACAAAATGTTTGAAAGATAATGGCCCTGACATTAAATAACTTCATCTAGTCAATTTTTTTCAACACATAAAAATTTAATGCCTAAAGTCTTGTAAGCTCCTTGAGGATTATCTGAATTTTTAAAAAGGATTCAAATACTTTTTTTTTTAGACGGAGTTTCGCCCTTGTTGCCCGGATTGTAGTGCAAAGGCACGATCTCTGCTCTCTGCAACCTCTGCCTCCCAGGTTCAAGCGATTCTCTTGCCTCAGCCTCCGGAGTAGCTGGTATTACAGGCGTGCACCACCACACCTGGCTAATTTTCTATTTTTGGTAGAGACGAGGTTTCTCCATGTTGGTCAGACTGGTCTCGAACTCCCGACCTCAGGTGATCCGCCCGCCTTGGCTTCAAAGCAATGGCAACTTTAGATGAAATCTGTGTGTGTGTGTGTGTGTCTGTGTGTGCGTGTGTGTGTATCTGTGTCTCCCTCTCTTAGGTGATGATAACAGAATGGGAAATAGGACCTAGTGACATTGCTTTGACACTAAGTCTCTGCCACTCCCTGCCTTCGTGATTTCGTGCACCCTTCCCACCTTCTGCAGGTGGCCTTTCAAGTGCAGGTGTGTGGGGAGGGAAGCCTGCTGTGTCCTGGTATAGTTCTCCAGAGCCAATGCCTGGTGCTTTAGGTAGATGTGTTGCTGGCACCCTTGACCACAGATGATCTCTCCTGCTGTGCCCAAGTATAGCAAACCATGCAGGGCCACTTAAACCCATTAGACCATTTATTATTGACTCACAATAGGCAAGTACACTTTAACCCGAGTAGAAACTAAATTCATTGTCATTTTCAGTTGTAAAGTAAAATCCCAAGACCAGACATTCTCATAAAAGTTTACTAATGGGTTCTGTGTTTTATTTTTTTCAATTTGTTAGAAATCATTCGAAACTTGATATCCGCATTACTTCTTTTAAAAGTTTACATATATTTCATTTGATTTTAAATGATCTAAGATGCTCTCCACATTTTAGTAATGAATGACATTGTCCTGGAAGAGTCATCAATTCTATCTGCAAAGGAGAAAGTTTCTGTGTGTGAGCCAAAGCATGTCACAAATGCTCGATGTTTCCTTTTAGAAGAATGAAGAACAGGCCGGGTGCGGTAATCCCACGCCTGTAATCCCAGCACATTGGGAGGCCGAGGTGGGTGGATCACGAGGTCAGGAGTTCGAGACCAGCCTGACCAACATAGTGAAATCCCGTCTCTACTAAAAATACAAAAATTAGCCGGGAGTGGTGGCATGTGCCAGTATTCCTAGCTACTCATGAGGCTGAGGCAGGAGTATCACTCAAACCTGGGAGGCAGAGGTTGCAGTGAGCTGAGATCATGCCACTGCACTCCAGCCTGGGTGACAGAGTGAGAGTCCATCTCACAAAAAAAAAAAAAAAAAAAAAAAAAAGAAGAAGAAGAATGAAGAACAAAGAATTGGAGGATGGATTGGAGGGCCTGAGAAACTGGAGGCTAGCCTGCAGCAGCAGAAAGCACCCTCGAGTTGGGAAGAGCTGGTTTTGAACCCCTGCTAGGCATGCTCTAGCTCTGTGTCTCCAGGTGTTAGGCAGCATCTTGAGCTGATGTACAGGGAAATAATGATGCCGACTTTGAGGATTAAGAGAGACACCGAACCTGCAGTGTCTGACCTAGCATGTAGCTCCTCAGCTGGATTCTCGGAAATGGGAGTGATTGACATGTGTGCTGCTCTTACCATGAAGATCCCTGCTCCTCTGTCACCAGGAACCTGTCACAAAACAGAAAGTGTGGCTTCTAGGCAGGATTGGGAAGACCCAGAAAGGGGAGGGCATTCCAGGTAGAGGTAAAGAGATATGCAAAGTTGAAAGCATAGAAGAATTTCATGTTTCATTTTTCCTCCCACAGAACTGCTAAAATTGGAATGAATATGGTTAGTGGGTAGAAAAAGTTGAATTAATGTTCCAAAGGAATTATTGTCCTTTTCTTCCACCACCCTAGTTTTCCAAGTGAACCCAGGAAATAGGAAATATGGGAAACTTCCTGGTCTGCATGTGTTTCTTTACTTCTGTTTTTTAAACACCTCTTATTTTTCATTGTGGCATTTGTCCTGATATGGCCTTAGATAGGCAAGCTGCATTTGAGGTCCTTATTGAACCTGCATACATTGCCGTAATGCAATTCGCGATGCACTCCCTAAGTCCAGAACCTTCTCTTGCAACTGCAATCACTGCCTGACAAGCAGCCTTTTGGGCATGGAGCTCACCTCCAGCTCATCTCCCTGGGTTAGGAGACTTTGTAGGGAGGACGGAGACCTAGGGACTCTCGCAAGTTTCACACAACTGACCTTGTTCTTTCATTTTTATTAAAGGACAGATTTTATTTTAAAAGAAGTACAACTTTGGCCGGGTGTGGTGGCTCACACCTGTAATCCCAGCACTTTGGGAGGCTAAGGTGGGCGTATCACGAGGTCAGGAGATCAAGACCACCCTGACCCCTGGCCAATGTAGCACATGGTGAAACCCTATCTCTACTAAAATACAAAAAATTAGCCAGGCGTGGTGGTGCATGCCTGTAGTGCCAGCTACTTGGGAGGCTGAGGCAGGAGAATCGCTTGAACCCGGGAGACGGAGGCTCCAGTGAGCCGAGATCCCGCCACTGCCCTCCAGCCTGGCGACAGAGCAAGACTCTGTCTCAAACAAAAAAAAAATTACAATTTTGAGGAGATACAGCAGAAGTGTCTAACTCCAAGGCCACTCCTTAGATAAATTTCAGCAAGTGTGGCTGTGTGTGTGTGGGGCCTTCAATACTTTAATGAGAATAGCTCAAGATGCAGGGAAACTATCCATTCCCATTAACTCAAGAGAAAAGAGTCCCAGTTCCATTAACCATTTCTTCCTCTTCTCTTACATGCAGGGCGGGTCATGCGGAGGCTGTAGCCAAGGACGAGGTGTGTGCAGCTGTTGCCTGGACGTTTGTCCAATCCACATTGACATTTGAGGGATCACAGCGTGTGGTATGTGAATTGCAATGGGACCTTACCTTTGTGTTAGGAATGTAAAGGAGGTACCTGAAAACAAGCAGAACTCACAAGGCAATGACTGATTTAGAATTCGGGCAATTGGGTTCTTTTGTACCAGTTATTTCTTGCTGTTTTTAATGCTTACACGCTTCAGTTGTATGCCATTGTCTAGTCAATTATATATACATGTTAAGTTCATACATCAACTATTACTTTTTCTTATATCTTTATACTGATGAAAGCATCGCCTATAATCTAAATATTTCATAAATGAACTGAACCAAGCAGAGAACTTGATCCAAAAAAAATACAGTTATGTTTAATTTCCTAATTCTTCTCGTTATACTTACGTGATATTTTCTGAATTTCAAACTCCTCCCACTCCTACTCCCTCACTTTAGCCTGAGTGCCTGCTTCGTGTGAGGTCACATTGTAGACACGGCTGGCTCTCTTGAAGCCCTTGAGTACCCTGTAAGAAAGTTGCCACCATCCCTTTTAGACATGAGGAAACTGAGGCAGAGGGAGGTTGGACAGGTAGCCAGAGGTGCACAGACTTCAGAGCTTACTTCCCATCAGAGCCCCATTTTGAGGCTGTAGTTTCCTTTTTCCATAGACACACATCCTTGGGAATCATTTGTATCCCTTTTGAAATCTATCTTGGATGTAACTGTAAATTTTCAGCTGCATGAAAGAGTAGCATTGCCTGACCATGTGTAGGTTCGAGGTCTGAGCAGCCCTTACTGCCTGGGGACTTTGAAGCAGACTCTCAGCTTCTGTGGCCTTCACTTTCTCTTCCAATTATGTGTGGGTGGAATTGAGAAGTGCTACAAATTTGATTTCCAGGAAGACTGAGAAATAAACCAATCTGTTGGACCTAATGTCCTCTATTTGCTGCACAACTAATTTTTAATGGTTCAAAAATTATACTTTTCAAGGCTTCATCTCTGTAGTCTCTTACTTTTGGTGTCAATATCTTTAGCAACTTATCATCTCAATGTCGTTCTTTGCATTAACATCAAACTGCCAGAGAGACCAAGTTTTTAAACTTCTATTTTCTTTACATAATTAGTGTATGTCCATTGTAAAAAAAATTAGAATATTAAAATAATAGATAATATAATTTTTTAAAGCACTGGAAATTCAAAAATTCAGTGACAACCACCGGTAGAATGTTGGTTTAAAATTCTTCAAGACTGATTTCTTTGACAGTCTTCAAAAAGATTTTAAATTAACATGGGTCAAACTGTACCATTTGTTCTTTACTCCTTTTTCCCTTTATGCATCATATGTATCTTTCTGTATGAAGAATTACTTTTTTTGTTGGGGGGGGATGGAGTCTGGCTCTGTCACCCAGGCTAGAGTGCAGTGGCACAATCTTGGCTCACCGTAACCTCTGCTTTCAGGGTTCAAGGTATTCTCCTGCCTCAGCCTCCCAAGTAGCTAGGGTTACTGGCACATGCCACCACACCTGGCTAATTTTTCTATTTTTAGTAAAGACGGGGTTTCACCATGTTGGCCAGGCTGGTCTCCAACTCCTGACCTCAAGTGGTCCGCACGCCTGGGTTTCCCAAAGTGCTGGGATTACAGGTGTGAACCACTGCACGTAGCCTGAAGAACTACTTTTCTGTTACCTTATTTTATTCCATTACCTCGTCTAGCATTCTACTTTATGGATATACTGAAATATACTTCATCAATTCTCTATTGTAATTTCATAAGTTAGATTTTTAAAATTTTGCCTTATAAACATGGTTTTAATAACCATTCTTTACCTAAAACCTTTCACACTGTTAATGATTTTCTTAAGATAAATTCACAGTAGAATTGCTTGATTCAAGACTATATACATTTTGAGACTTTTGAGAAGGGCATTATCTTTACAATCCTGCTTCATTTTATGGGTGGTCATATCACTGCATGTCCTCTGCTATTGAAAACACAGCTAGCCATCCAATGTTTGAATGGTCTGCCATTACACATAGAAGTGTCATAAATTCAACCTTAAGAAAAAACTAATCTCATAGCACAAATTTCGTTTTGTAAAGGCTAAAAATGTATTTCAAAATATCTTCTAAATTCTCATAAACTCAGTTAAAAATCTGACACTTTTGTTCTTTTGTTCATATATTAAATCAATGTATGAAGCACCTACTACGTGCAATACATTGTGTGAGGCAGTAGTGATATGTAAATGATAGAACATGACCCAGCTTTTGAGAAGTCCACCTTTTAGTTGCAGAATCCACGCTTATATTGAGCCTCTGATACATGGTATGAAAAGCATTATAATACATTTACTTTAAAAATGAAATCTCAGTAGAGCAATTTAATATAGTGGCCATTATTGTTTCTGATGTGTAACTCTGAGAATTTCGAGATCCACTACCATTAAAGAAAGCTAGGATTGTGTTCATTATACTAAACTGCAGAATGCACTACAGAAACATTTCTGCCCCCAAGCGACCTACCCCTAGGTATTTTGCTCCTTGAATATTTCCAGGAATGGATAGCTTACAACTCAACAAGGCAACTCATTCCATTGTTGGATTGTGTCAAGGGTTTGAATATTATTCAGTTTTATAATAGGCACCTGTTGTTCTTACTTTCAGCCTCTGGAGAGATACAGACTACGTCTAATTCAATTCAATTTAATGCATATATTTTAATGATCTACTATGTTCAGAACATGTTCTAGGTTCTATGGGCTAATTTCTATTTCATATGACATTATTTTCAATATTTGATAATAGTTTTTCTAAATATACAAGTTAACAAGTTCACCTCATTCAAGAAAATTGGATCATTAATATAAGTCTGCTAAATCTCTATAAAGCAATACATTTTGGCCTCAGTTGTTGACCACTTACATGAGCTAGCTGGAAAAAATTTTACAATCAATCAGGAAGACACAGGCATTTACTCCTCCCACTTCTGTACATATTACACAACAATTATATTAAAAAGAAAACAAAAGTCATTTGCCCCACACTATTACTAGTTATGACATGAAAAGTCAAGCCACGTGTATTAGTTCATTCTCACACTGCCATGAAGAAATACCCGATGATTTATAAAGAAAAGAGGTTTAATTGACTCACAGTTCTGCATGGCTTGGGAGGCCTCAGGAAACTTACAATCATGGCAGAAGGCAAAGCTGAAGAAAGGCATCTTCTTCACAGGAAGAAGTGCTGAGCAAAGCAGGAAAAGCCCCCGATAAAACCATCAGATCTCATGAGAATTTACTCACTAACATGAGAACGGCATGGGGTAACCACCCCCACGATTCAATTACCTCCCACCGGGTCCATCCCATGACACGTGGGGATTATAGGAACTACAATTCAAGATGAGATTTGGGTGGGGACACAGCCAAACCATATCACCACAGTTGTGTACATTTGGTATAAAACAAACCCACATCAAAAGCTGGAAAACCTTGTGTGTCCCCTATGGCCGCACCCAGGCAAGCCACCAGCCTTCTCTAAGCCTCGGTCACTTCATCAATTAAATAAAGGAGTTAGAAATCTTTGAGGAGACTTAAACCACAATATTTTAGGATGAAATTTTGTGCTTGGGGTTCTGGGTTTTAAATCACAGAGCTCTGGATGCCTGTTAGTTATGGTTTGTTTGGTTGAAGCTTCCTCTCCACCTCCTGATGGGGTCTGACCCTGCTGCAATGCTGCACGCACGTGGTCACCCTGCACAGACTGCTGCACTGCAGCCGTGTCCTATGAAGTTGACGTGTGTTACCTGACTTCCTCCTTAAAATAACACTAGGGAAGGAAACATTATCATCCCCATTTTCAGCAGGAGAGACCTGAGGCAGAGCGTTATTAATGTGCACAAGGGCGGATAGAAGAAGTTTAGTTCGGTTTAAAAGGCACCCCATAGTCTCAGCTCCTCATTTCTGTCTTATATGGAATGGGCAGGTGAAAGCCTTTACTCTTCCAAATTTTTCACTCCAAATAGTTTCTTGGAGTTGGTTCACTTGGTTGTCTTAGAGATAATGCCTATTACCAAGGCAACTTTGAGATGCAAGGAAATAAAGCAATGGCAACAAATCAACAATGCCTAAAGCTGTGAACCATGCAACCAGGGTATGTATGCAATGTCTAACTAGTGTTTTGTGGTGGATTCATTAAAATGACCTAATTTGACAACATATAAGCAGGAATAGTATATGCTTGAAATCCTCCTTATAGGGAGAAAAACTTCTCAGAAAATCTAACACTTTCTACTTTAGTCCACAAATGAATTTTGTTGCTCATACAAATTTTCTTAATTTTTACTTTAATGTTTTCTGACTGATGACACTTATTGTTTATTTCTTTATTTCCTCCTTTTCTGATACCTGTTTTTACTACTTCTTATATCCATCTATTTGAAATTCCACATAATTTTTCTACATCAAAGCTTTTGTTTCATTTACCTCTTACCCTATCCTTGACTTTATGCCATGTACTTGTCCTGCTTCTTAAATAGATAAATCACGTAAGTGCTGTCTGCTGACAACAGCTTCCTACCTTGCCTAGTTTACATTCTTTTATTAGAAGAAGCTAGTGAAAGAAAATCCCAATGTGCAGTGTCGCCCACTTGAGGGTATACATTAAAAACCCTTATAAACATAGAATGGCAAAATGGAAATACCTTGAAGGCTGTCGCTCAACCCGAAACTACCCGGCCAACAAACTTGAAGGTAAAAAGTTGAACTGAGAGGGAAAAGCAACCTGGGCATGGAACAGGTGTTGGTTGACATTTGAGGGATAATCTTGATTCATTCCTTCCTTCCTTCCTTCCTTCCTTCCTTCCTTCCTTCCTTCCTTCTTCCTTCCTTCCTTCCTTCCTTCCTTCCTTCCTTCCTTCCTTCCTTCCTTCTTCTCTCTTTCTCTCTCTCCTTCCTCCTTCCCTCCCTCTTTCTCTCTTCTTACTCCATTTTTTTCTTCCTTCCTCCTGGACTCTACCTCTCTTTTTCCCTCCCCTCCCCTTCCCTTCCCTCCTCCACCTTTCCCTCTTCCTCCTTCTCCTCCTCTTCTTCTTCTCCTTCTTCCTCTTCCATGTTGAATGGCTTAATCATTATAATAATTCTTTGCTATTTAAGAAGGCATTATTGTCCTCCATACTTTGAACTATCATCACAATCAGGCATAGACTTGAAATATAGGAAAAGTAAATACTAGTAGCCTGTATGCAATCTTAAACCATACAACCAAGGGAGTTTTGTCCTCTGTACCCAGAACTTCACAGTGACCTTACAGCATCACAACTGTTAAGACACTAAGAAATGGTAAATATCTGAAAACAAAGATCCATTGAGGAGAGCTCTCCTTTTATTTTAAGAATCCTCTTAAGTAGTTTGGGGTGAAAGATAACAGCAGAGATGGTCCAGGGCCTCCCAGGTGCTGCCTGCATCTCAGAGACACAGGCTCGTGGGGAGGGGAGTGCAGAGCCCTAGTGAAGGTGCCTCCCAGAGCTGGGCAGGGGAGAGCGTGGTTAAGAAGTTAGAACAAGAGAAAGAGAGGGGCCTTTTGTTCTTGGTAAGTTCCTGTGTTGTGTTCATCTTTCCTTTAGGTGATGTGGCCTTGAGCTCAAGGGGACACTTTATCCCTTCATAGTTCACCACTGTCCTACTGTTTCCCTTAAGAAGAAATGCATGGTATTAAAATATAGTCAGGAAAAATACAACTTTATACAATAAATTTACCTCTGAAGTTTAAAGCATCAACTATTTAAAACATCTACATGATATTACATAATTACTGTTGATTTCTTAAGTATGTTAATAGTGTCCTGCCTGTGTTTAAAAATAAAGTTCTAATATGTTAGATATGCACACTGAAACATTTGTAGGCAAAATTATATGATTTCTGGAATGTTCTTCAAAATAATATAGAAATGGTTATCAAACGGGGGTCTAGATAAGTGACAGTGGCCAAATCACATTTTTGTAACTGATGGGTATATGGACTTATTATGCTGTTCTCTTTAAAATTTTGCGTCTCTTTATAATTCTCCATACTTAAAAGCTTCAATAAATGCAAAGTTGCGTAACAGTGACAGAGGAGGGATCCCTGTACCAGACTGGCAGGAAATAAATCCAGCTTTCTACGTTTGAAAGTCTAAGGGTGAATTTCCCTCTCTGCCTCTCAGTTTCATTTTCTGCAAAATGAAGGTAATAGTAGACTGGACCTCTTGGAATCATTGTGCAGATCACGTGAGTTGCTGTGTGTCACATGTCACATGTACACAACGCATGTAGGCCACCCATTAGTGCCTCATACACAGCACACATATGGCCACTACCATTAACTCATAAAAGTAAAAGCTTTTGTTTTTACTTTCTGCTTTAAATTTCTTAGATTGACAGTTGTTATATAGGAAAAGAAGTCTAATTTTGTATATGAAAAGTGTTTTGGAATTAATAATTACCTTTTCTATTTTGCAACCAAAAGCAGAAATAACTCAATAATGACTTTTCTGTCACTTGTAACATTGGATGGATTTCTAAAGATATTCAAAGAAATTATTGTTTCAAATTTTGCTAGGAATATACTATAGCTTTTTTTCTTCAAATTAAGGTATGTTAATTGATTAGGTAGCTTAGCCATAACACTGGCTGTATCATGGGTATTTTTTCTTTCTTTTTTATTCTGTTGCAAAGGGCATACAACCCCATTTTTTTCTATAATTACAATTGTTGTATGACCATTTGTAGTTTACCTTTACATAACACCTGAAGGGCAGTAACTTTATAGCTGCTTAATCCTGCAATTCTTTCTTTTCCACACTATTTAAATTCTAACTCATCCCTATTACAGGAAAGGAACCAGTCCCAGGACTCTGGGCAACTTTAATTTCTAAAGAATCCATTTTCACTGATAAACACAGTGAAGGCTGTGGAAACATCTGCATGTATGTAACTGTGGGTTTTGACTGTTCCCTCCATTCTGGCCATGGTGCACCTGTGTGCAGTCTGTTCCCTTCCCTCCTATATGGGACAACCTGTCCACCCGTGGGACCCTGTCATCCATTACTTGATGGGAGGCAACAGAAGTGACTTCCACAAGGTCACCCCTGAGCAAATGCTTTGTACAAATCACCCTCGGGTATGAAGGGTGAAAAGATGAGTAAAGACGGAGCATTTTGGAAAATTAAGAATCAATCAGGGCCAGGCGCAGTGGCTCATGCCTGTAATCCCAGCACTTTGGGAGGCCGTGGCAGGTGGATCACGAGGTCAGGAGTTAGAGAACATAAACCCCATCTCTACTAAAAAAGTACAAAAAAAAATTAGCTGGGGGTGGTGGCGGGCACCTGTGGTCCCAGCTACTTGGGTGACTGAGGCAGGAGAATGGTCTGAACCCAGGAGGCGGAGGTTGCAGTGAGCCGAGATTGTGCCACTGCACTCCAGCCTGGGCTACAGAGTGAGACTCTGTCTCAAAAAAAGAAAAAGAGAAAAAAAAGAATCAGTCAGAATTTAGCAGGTGATATAAAGGCAAACAGAAATCTCACATGCATGATGCCGTGGTCAAGCACCATGGGCTCTGGGGGCAGGAGTGTTCCTTTGGATGCACAGGCCCAGGAAGGCTTCCAGGGGGGTGTGGAGTAACAGGCTCCAGCATCTGATATGGAGGCAAGAGAGAATCATGAGGAAGAGGTGGAAAGCGGACAAATGGGAAATGGAAAGGAAAGTCTTGTATGCACCTGCAGAGAGGGTGAGATTCAAGGGGCCCTCAGTCTAAAATGAAGGCATGGTAATGTGAATTCAGCCTTCCCAAGCTGCTTTTCAGTGGCTTGGTTGCTAACACCATCGTTGCATATGACAACCAGCCTTAGAGCTTGCAGAGCAGGAAGATATCAGGAGGACCAAGGTGAAGTGGAAACTAACAAACCCAAACAGATAACCGGGGTCTTCCTGGTTCTCTATAGCCCTCCCCATTCCCCAGCCTTGGATTCCTGAAACCATTTCTTTGTGTGGTTGTAAAAGGACTTTCTTAATTAACTGACATATTTGTAACATTTTAAAGAACTGTCTGATCCACATCCCAATGAGTTATATAATTCTGATAGGCAGAATAGAGAAACCTGAATATCCCATAACAAGCTATCATGGTCCTGGTTGAGCAAGGACTGGTCTGCTCAGGGCTGTGTGGGGGGCAGGCCCTGAGAAACGTGTGAAGGCACCACACAGGCACGCAAGGGTGTACACCCAGCTTTCAGAGCATAGTCTCTGCAGTGTACGGACCTTACCTAGCAAAAAGGTTCACTCCTTTGAAAGGAAGCCTGAAACATTTTTTGACTTCACAGGGACTCTGGGGACCTATTACTCTTATATCGCTGTGTATGGTGGTCCAGGCACAGAGCTCTGAATGCTCACATTCCACCAAAAAACACAAGAGATGAGTACAAAACACAACTCCATAAAGCAACAAACACAAGGCAGGGTAGTTTGTCAGGCAGAGAAGAGAAACCCACTGGGGCAAGGTGGAGGTCGATCTCATTTGGGAACGACACTGAAGAATACGTAGGCCTTTCCCAGGCAGAGGAGGTTGGCTGGGACTTTCTCTTGAGGACAAGAACAAGGTGTGGAGGTGTGAAAGAATAGGTTGGTTTTGTGTGGAAGGTTAAGGTGGAAAGATGGGCTGACATGAAGCTTGGAAGACATCAACCCATGCAAAGTTCATTGAAGTGTATCTTGGCAGCAACAGGAAGCATGCTCAGTGTATATGTGGAAAGTTTTCATGGTACATGTTGAAATGAAAAGAAAGTGATGCTCACATTCCATGGATGAGGTAGAGAAGACCTCTCAGAGCAGGAGCTGGTGTTTTAAAGAGGAAACTTAGGGCAGGATGCAGCGCACTGGCCTGAGCTCACACTAGGTGCGATACGGCCTCTAGGAAACCACTTTCCCTCTCCTGGTTTTGTTCTTCTCATTCAAAAGCATCCAAATCGCCCAACTGGGGGCACTGGGCTCAGTGTGTCATATATAGGTAGGCTGATTTCTGACATCCCATGACCAGAAGTAGCTCCTAGTGCTGAAACCACAGAACACTGAATGGATTTTAAGGTATTAGCTTCATCCTTTTAGGTTCGACCAACGCTTTTAGATGAAGTTCCTGCCCAGAATGGCCCCAGCGATGTGATAGTCTCACATGCAGTTTGTTTTCACATGACTGCTATAACAGGCATGCACGCACACACACCACACACATTTTACTATTATATTTTCTTGAAATTTCTTTCCAAACAAACATGTCTACCCATTTATCCTCCAAGGCCTGGCTCAATGTCTGCCCAAGGTGACATCCAACCACCAGCACTCTCCAGCTGTGGTCCCCACCCCAAGCCAGCGCACTGGCTCCGGCTGACTCGACCTTGCTTGCTCATGCTCCGGGTGCAACACTGCCCTGGTCTCAGTGTGTGGCCATCTGCTTTCCTTGTTCCCGCCCCCTCGTAGCACTACATAAGGATCAATCTGTGTTTGCTGAGCCTCACAGCTCTCCGAGTGGAGGCTCTGGGGGTCTCATGGAATGACCCCTGTACCAGGTTACAGGCTGGCTTGAGTCAGCCTCTGCCCACGCTCTGGGAGGGCTTCATCACCACTTCTCCTCTGTCTTACCATGGTGTGCTTTAAATGTGTTCTGAGACTATGAGCGTAAGGAGACATTTTACAAGGTCTGCAATTAAGATTCCTGTGCAAAGTGATGTTATTAGAAACATAGTTCATTGCAACTGTAAGGCTGGAGCTAATACTGTTTATTCTAGAAATCTGTTTTAAGTACACTATACCTTCTTTCTCAGGCTACTCCCCTTAATCCAAGAAATTGCTTTAGATGAAAACAAGCCCAAATCTCCTGAAACTAAATGCTTCCAATACTAGTAATAGAAGCTAAGAGTGTTCACATATTATGAGTGATTAAGAATGTCCCTTTATCTATTCTCCTAAATGTTTTAGGAAAAAAATTCAGTTTATGTTGTAAGTAAATTCCAATGATATTTGAGTGCTTTGAATGCATTAACCCACCTGCCCACCTTCGACCCTCCCTCTCTCCCTCCCTCCCTCCCTCTCTCCCTCCCTCCCTTCCTCCATCCCTCCCTTCCTTCCTTCCTTTTTTCTTCCTTCTTTCCTTTCTTTTTAAAAGTTTCAATTGATATGTAATAGTCGTAAATATTTTGGAGTTATATATAATATTTTCATACATGTACACAATGTGCAATGATCACACCAGGATATTGGATAACCATCACTTCAAATATTTATCATTTCTGTGTTGGGAACATTACAATTCTTCTTTTCTAGCTATTTTGAAACATATAGTAATTATTGTTAATTATAATTTCTCTATGATGCCTTTCCTTCTTCTTTGTGTCTACCTTTCTCCTTTTTGTTTCTTTTTGTACAAATGTATCATATGGATAATTGAGTATCAGTTCTCTATACTCATTTGAAAAGTATTTCGTTAGTGTTCTATAAGGTCTTTATAGCATTTTTTTTGTATTTTAATAATGGAGACAAAATATTTAAAAATACCAAGAAGAATATGAATTCTAATTTCACCCACAGTAATTTTTTTTGTGGGTGGATAAAAGCAACACTTTTATGTTGCTGCCTCACCTTCAGACCTGTAAACGGCAATTGACTTTTCTGGTGTTTTTCCTTCTTATAACCCAAATTCCCTCCTTAGTAACCTCTCAGACGTGCAGCACAGCAGTCCTCACAGCTGGGTACCACCCGCTGCTGCAGCCACTCCGAGTTGTGTGGTCCTGTGCACAGCCTCCTGCCCTGGGGCAGCTGCCTCTGACACTGCAGGTCCAGGCACTGCCTACGGGCCCTGACTGCACTATGCCCTGAGCGGCTTCCCGTCCCCTCCAGACACTGGCTCTGGCTGGGTGACCAGGCCAAAGACTGGTCCTTAGGAGGATTACTATCTGGGGAGGTAGAACATTTAAATCGTCCTGGCATGATACATTTAAAAAGCTACCAAACCCTAGCCCCAGTCCTACAGGAACATGATGGGATTTGAGACTTCTCTATGGCACCCACTTTCTGTATTGGTCTCTGTTGTTTCCAAACAGCTCATTTATCAGGGGTCATTTCTAGATGTGTTTTAATCCTTAAGGAAAATCCTTGTTCTTACACATTTTGTTTGTTTTTCTTCTCCCTCACTATTTAGCATTTTTCTCAATGGCTGAAGGCAGGACCAGGGCCAAAAGGTCCTGCAATAGTAAATAGACCATTGGTGCCCCAGCAGAGGAATGAAGAGGAGTGTCACCAGGGAAGAGTCCAGAATTGTGGCAGGGGGCAGGATACAGCCCGCTGGGGGCAGGTGGACACAAGGCCGGGCTTTGGATTCCCTGAGAGACAGCAAGGGGCCCAGAAGGCACAGGCCCCTGAGAGCTCCTGGGACTGACACTGTCCCAGGATCCCTCCACTGCAGGTGGAGAAGGAGCAGGAGTGGAGAGGAGGGAGCCAGGGGCTACAGGGGCACAGGCAAGGAGCCGGGGCACCAGGGGTGGAGATGGGAGATGCCTGGAAGCGCTGGAGGTGCAGGGCCAGCAAGATTTCCTGACCCAATGGTCATGGGGTGTGAGAAAGAAGCATTAAGTGTGACTTCCAAGAGTTCTTCCGAGCAGCCAATGGAATGAAAGCGCCATTTGCTCAACTAGAAAAACTGGCAGGGAAGCCCTTGGGAGGGACATCCAGAGATCAGTTTAGACAGGTTAAGCCAAGACGCCTGCTTTTCATCTAATGGAGAAATTCATAGTTGAATATGGGCTTCAGGAGTTCAGAGAAGAGGCCTGTGCTGGAGATCATATTGCTGAAGGAGTCGAGGCAGAAGCTGTTTATTTTGTTCCTGTCCGAACACACTAACATGCACACACTGAAGTGTATTCCCCTGAGAGGCCAGCTTGTTTCGTTTTCTACTCTTTTCTTATAGTTTGGGATCTGACCATTACTTTTTTTAAGCAAAGAAGTGAGGTGGAGAAGTAGCAGTAAAGGGAAGACACCCACCCCTTGGGAAGGCGGCACCTCTGAGATCACCAGGGCCCAGAGAGGGCGGGGGCAAGGTGAGACCAGGGAGAGCCTGCTGCGGGTGTCCTAGAGGCCCAGAGAACATGGGAGGTCAGGTGGTGCCAGGAGTGGACGGTGACAGGGCTGGAACCCAGCAGCGTCGGGAAGAGGGCTGGGCAGTAAGGGTGCTTGTCGTCTTCGGCTTCAGGCAGGGCAGGAGGGCATTACTGCAGCTGGCGGGAGTGCTGGGTGGGGCGAGGCCTCGCCAGGATGCAGAGTTCAGGTGGCCGTGCAGCCTGTGAGTATCTAACAGCAACAGGCAGAATGAGTCAGGAAGATACTTTCCCCAGCCTCTAAATTTCTTTGATTTCTGATATCTCCCTTTGAAGATCTACCATTGATCCACCCACTTAGTAAAAACACTGCTGTTATGGGCTGAACCGTGTGTCCCTCCAAAATTCAAACCCAAAGAGGTCGTTGGGGTGGAATGAGGTCATGGGCATGGCATCCTTGTCCAGGGAGCTGGCATTTTTGTGAGAAGACTCAGCGATGCCAGAGTGAGGGCAGGGCGAGTGTGGCCATTTGACAGCCAGGACACAGGCCGTCGCTAGAAACCAAACTTTCTGGCTTCTTGATGTTGCACTTCCTCCTTCTAGAACTGTGAGGAAATGATTTCTGTTGTTTAAACACCGGCCTATGGCACTTCGTATGGCAGCCCCAGCTGACTCCCAGAAGCACCAGATGACCTCAGCGCCTTGGCTCAGAGAGGCCATCTGGCCAGCAGGCTCTGTTTGTTCCCCCCAGGAGACGTGAAGACAGTTCTGCCTTGAAAGACGAACTGTGACCTGCAGCATAAATTCCTACCCTTCGAATGGGGTGGGAGCTTCTTAAGCTATCCCTTATCATATCACATCATGGCTGATGTGTGTGAATGTTGTTTTAGGAATGCAAGAATTGTCTTTCATTAACTGGAATAAACAAAACGAGAGCGGTCCATAAAGCCTTCCTCAGGTGGGTGTTCTTGGACTGTGTGGGCAACTGATCTAGTGTGCCTGGGGAGCTCCTCAAATTCTAATTTAAAAATCCATGTTGTTGGCACTGTGTCCCCCTGTGACCTGGCCAGACTGTTGAAACAGAGAAAAACAAAAGGGTCACTTGTGAATTCCTTGCTAGATGTCAGAACCCTTCATTGCAGACGTGATTCATGGTGAGAATCTGTAAACACATGTGTACACACACAGACATGGGACCTCTCAAGCCAGCAAGGCTGCAGCATGCTCCACGGAAGCAGGAAGTGAAGAACACGCAGCCACATCCTTGACATGGGTAAGGAGTTTGTACATTCTGACATAATAAACTCGACAACATGACCAAGAAGGGAAGAGAGATGAAATAGGAGTCAGCATCAGCTGATTTCTAAAGAAGAAGGTCATGATGAGCAGGGTGCCCAGCACTGCTTTGCTCAGTCTCGGTGACATCTCTGCAGCCTCAGACTGGCTGGGAGGGGGCACGGCGTCTTGACTGAGCTGGGGCAGAAGCACCAGGGCAGGCAGAGACTGTGCTGTACTTTCTTTATTAACTACTTTCGCTTGATTATGTATTGTCCTTAATGTCCTTTTATGGCTACACTTAAAGAATCCCTGAATATATTGAGTACCAATTAGGGAGATTGGCTGTAATTTTTTCATTGCTTGTGTGTCATTTTTTTGGGCAAATCTCAAGTGTTACAGACCTCTGATTAAGTGACAGATCATTCCCTTCTGTCCCTCTTCATCCATCCCTCTATCTGGCACATGATAGACACTCAGAGATAGATTTGCAAAGGGGATAAATTATTTCATATGAATGTACAAGACACCAAGCTCATGACTAAAGGAATGTGATAAGGCAGATGCAGGCAGCTCTCAGTCGATTGCTGTCTATAAACATTGCGTGAGGCTGCCCAGGCTGCTGCCACAAGGCACCAACGATCAGACGGCTTAAACAACAGGCATTATTTCTCATAGTTCTGGAGGCTGGGAAGTCCAGATTAAGGTGTCTCCATATCTGGTATCTGGCGAGGGCTCCCTTCCTGGGTTGCAGACAATCTCTTCTGGCTGCATCCTCACAAGACACAGAGCTGGCTCTCTCTTCCTTCTTAAAAGGACACCAGTCCCTTCATGAAGATGCCACCCTCATAAGCTAATGACTCCCCACAGCCCCACCCACCTCCTGACACCATCACATCGAGGCTCAAGATACGAATTGTGGAGAGACATAAACATTGGTCCACAGCCCATGTGCCTATGCTGTATATGTGCTTTCTGATATTAGGTCAGAAGTCATGAACAGCTTTGGAGGCAGAGATAAAGGACTGTATGATTTGGGCATAGCAAGATATAATTCTGGCTGGGAGAATCAAAGAGGATTGAATTTATGCAAATGAACCCACTGTGATTCTGCCTTCTTGATTGGAGGAAAGACGTTCAGGCAGAAGGCACTATGGAGAAGAAAAGGATCAAGACGTTAAGCAAGACGTGAGAGCCTTGATACCAGGCTGAGCTGTGAGGACTTGCCGGGGAGCACAAATCCAGGGGCTACTGGAGATTACTTGGCTCACCGATGGCAGATGGCATTTGGCTTCCAAAGCCGAATCTGTTGGGAATCTCTATGACAGCTTGGAGGGAAGAGCATGTGGAGAGAATGCAAGGCAGAAGTAGGATGGGAGTCAGGAAGGGAACCAGGCTAGCAGCAATGACCTAAAAGCTGCCTGCATATAAAGCACTCACATCCGTTACCTCCTGTAACCTTCACAACCTTCATGAGATGGCAAGTGTGCCCCCGTTTTGTAAGAGAGCAAAGACACTGAGAAATGCTATTGCAGTGCTGCTCAGAATGTGGGCTGCAGCCGAGCAGGGCCACAAGCTCTTTGTAACCCACCATGTCCAGATAAGCGCACAGCCTGAGAATACAGAAGCTTCTGTAACAATTTGACCTCAATACAAATTCAAGGGCATGGCCATTTCAAAAAAGTATTGTAAGGTATCTTATAAAACAATTAGTCTAAAATAAGTGTGTGGGAATCTTTAAAAATCCTCACCCTTTACCTCCAGATAATTTAGAAAGTGTTGAGTGATAGATGGCCTTGGGAGGCCCTGATCACTGAGCCCCAGCCCAGGCCTGTGTGCACCCCACACGCAGGAGACTGGGCTGATAGAAGAGAAACACAGCTACAAATCTACGCATCGCCCCGAATGCTTGGGTGCACCATATAATAATGTCCGCAAAGAGACACCTGCTCAGCTGTGCACTAAAACACGAGTTAAAGTGGTATTTCTATTTGCCTTGTGAATGGGTTGTTTGGGTTTTTCCCTCTTTCCTACAGATTTATCTTCATAATAATATTTTACTTAGGCTAATAACTAATGAGTTTGAATTCCCTAAACATATAATTCTTGATTTCGAGGCAGGGATGTTAAGGTTCTGTAAACGGAAGGCAGCCCAGGGTTAACAACTGCTGTGGGTTATCTTCAAGCCAAAAACACACACCAGTGAGAGCAGCTTGGTATATATTGGAAATTAATGAAAAATGGAGCTCCTCTCGCAGATTACCTGGCATGGTTTTCCAGTTGAACTTTCTTATCATTGATTTCTATTTGTGAGTTTATTACTCAGGGCAAAAAAGTTTTCAAACATTTTTTCTGATTGTTTAATGTTAAACAGCAACTTTTGTTATACATATTACTATTTTTAGGATAAGAAATTTATGAATAATTTTCATAGGTTATTTATGGTCTAAATGTGGAAAAATTGACCTTAAAATAAAATATTTTGCATTTTAATCATAGCTGTTTCCCACTTTACATGTCTTCTCTCTTTTCCGCTATGTTCTCGCATATTGATGTGCAAATTTACAAAGAATTATGCCACTCATCTCACTGATTCTTTAGAGTAAAATGTGTGAAAAGTAGATTTCTGTATTATAGAGGTAAATTACTTTATTATTTCCATGCTTTTTATCAGCCCTCATGCCTAGTTAACAATGACAGAAAACCTTATTGATTATTTACAACTCAGGAAATAAATCCTTCTATCCAAAGTCTACAAATACATGCATCAAATGGATGTGGGCTTGCATGGAATTGGAAAATGATCTTGTTTTAAACTCTATCTTATCGTATAAGTCTGTTTCTAGCATTTTGGAATTCCCATCTGCTATCCCCCCGAATCTCAACTTTTATTAATACTGATTAGAAGAGTAAATCGTCAATGAATGTTGAAGTTAGACATGCAAAGCGGGTATTGGATGTGTGACCTTAAGGGAAATTGAATGGTGTGGGAGCTTAAGATGTGGTTCTGAAGCCTCTGTCCTTGGTTTTTTCTTATTTGACATACTTGCCTGAAGGATGGTGTCCATTCCATGATTTTAACTCGCCGAATTTCACATCCCTGACTGTAGCTTGACGGAATCCAGGCACCTCCTTGCAGGATATTTCTCCTTCGATGCCCCTAGGCTCCTTGAGCTCGGCACACCCTGACCACACTGGGTCTCTTCTTTCATCTGAGTTCATGCTAGCTGGGTTACATCTTCCCCCTTCAGCCCACCAAAGGGTGAACTGCAGGGCAACCTCGGCCTCCCCTGTCCCCTTCTCCTAAAACCCAGCCATTTAGGAAATCCTGTTGCTTCCATCTGGGGGCATTTTTTTTTTCTGTCCATTCCTTTATTAGGTTTCATCCTAATATGGTCTATCACCACATCCACTTCTTATACAGCTTCCAATTTTCTTTCTAGAAGAGACTAAAGCATTCACTTTGACGCCTTCATGTGGGTTTACACTCTGCTCTGATTTTTACCTGTTTGGGGGTCTTCGGAATTCACTCCACCTCCCTGAGTTTCAGTTTCCCCATGGAAGTGAGGGTGAGGCCCCTGTGCATGAGCTTCCCGCGAGGGCAAGAGAGACTGCGAGGCCAAAGTCTGCCCCACGTGCCATCTGTGAGGTGGCAGCTAGCGCAGGGCTGTTGCTCCTCTTCTCAAACACTCTTCTCAGACTTTGTGTTTCAGGGTACCATTTGCCCAGACATCAGCTGCTCCTGGGCATGCCCTGCCCCTACAGCATCTGCACACTTTCTATTCGCCTCCTTCCTTGGCTCAGTTTCCCCACCTACCTTGCTGTGGTTCACCATGGCCATAGGACCCATCCTCCCTGTGCTGAAGCACTCTTGACGTACTCCTTAGCTTGCTGGGTGTATTAGTCTGTTCTCATGCTGCTAACGAAGACACTCGAGACTGGATAATTTATAAAGGAAAGAGCTTTAATGGACTCACGGTTCCACGTGGGAGGCCTCACAATCACGGCGGAAGGCAAGGGAGAAGCAAAGTCACATCTTACTGGTGGCAGACAAGAGAAGGAGAGGCAAGCAAAAGGGGAAAGCCCTTATAAAACCGTGAGATCTCATGAGACTTATTCTACCACAAGAACAGTATGGGGGAAACTGCCCCCATGATTCAATTATCTCTCACCAGGTCCCTCCCACAACATGTGGGAGTTACAGGAGCTACAATTCAAGAAGAGATTTGGGTGGGGACACAGCCACATCATATCATCACTATCCCTCCTTCCTTTAACAACACCCTGGCCCACTCCCTGCTCCTGTGCCATCCTAAATATCCTAACTGCTTCCAGCCAGGGTAATGGAGCACATGGAGCCTCTGTGAAATGCTGTGGTCCCTCACCCCACCCCACCCCCATCAAATTTTTACTACTTTGGGCCTTTGTGGCTTCCAGACAAATCCAGAAAAGCCCTTTTGGGACTTAGGCACTCCCATCCTCACTGCACAGTTTGTGTAAATATTGAGGTCTTATCATGTGAAACCAGCCACTGCTCCTGATGAAAATTCCATCAGTTTCTATTGCACATGGAATGAATATTCCCAAGGGGAGCAGTGTCATATTTTGGGAAAGGCAGGGGCAGTGAAGTCCGGTAGATCTTAGCTAAAAGCCTTGCTGTACCATGAGTCAATCTGGAGCTGCATGGAGTTATTTCACTTCCTTGAGAGTCACCTTATTAACCTATAAAATGGAGATAATACTGGAACCTGCCTCATAGAGCTATTGTGAAGACTGAATGAGGTCATACTTGTGAAACTCCCAGAATTTCTCTGGCACCATCAGCAGGCTGTGGAGGGCTGTGCTGCGTTTGCCCAGCTGCTGATTGCCCCCGCAGACCTGCACCGGAGCTGTTCTGTTTCTAACCTCTATGGGAGATTAAGCCACCTCCAGTCCCGCTTAGCATTGCTTGGAAAACCTCTCCCCAGGCAGCAACTTCACAGCTCACAGCCTTCCGTGTTTTCCTCCCTCCATCCATGCCTCCTTAGGGCCCCAGATCCCACCAGCCTCAAGGCTCTGCCCTTCTTTTCCATCACTGTCATTGTCAAACGTAAATGTCTCCATTACTTGCTATGTACCATGAGCCTCTCTTCATACATTTGGATGATTGAACTTCATGCTTACCACAACCACGTAAAATACCCACATCTTATAGACAAGGAAATTTTACCAAAAGATTAAATAACGTTTCTCACGGTCACAGCCTCAAGGCCCATGCTCTTAAACAATGAAGTTCTTCCCATGCGGCAGGTGCAACATCCAACATCATCCAAAATCCCAATTAGACTCAGGAGGAAGGCCCGCCTGGGTCCCCTCTGTACCCGCTGTCTAGCTCTCACTGTGTTCTCCTTCACATGCCACTGGCTGCAGCTCTTTGAGCTCAAGGACTTGCACTTATTAAAATAATAAAGTTATCATTTATTAAATATTTGTTTGTACCAGGCTATGTACCGAGTGTTTCACTTACATAATCTTATTCAACTCTAATGACAACCCTAAAAGGTAGATGTCATTATTATCATTTAAAAAAAGAAAAAAAAAAAAAGACGGGCCAAGCGCGGTGGCTCAAGCCTGTAATCCCGGCACTTTGGGAGACTGAGGTAGGTGGATCACCTGAGGTTAGGTGTTCAAGACCAGCCTGGCCAACCCCGTCTCTACAAAAATTACAAAAAATCTAGCCAGGTGCCTGTAATCCCAGCTACTTGGGAGGCTGAGGCAGGAGAATTTCTTGAACCCAGGAGGCAAATGTTGCAGTGAGCCAGTATCACACCACTGCACTCCAGGCTGGGTGAGAAGAGCAAAACTCCGTCTCAAAAAAAAAAAAAAAAAGATTTAAAAAGACTGAATTTTAGTTGCTCAAGATGTTCTCACCAGTAAGTTATAGAGCAGGAATTTGAACCCAAGTCTGGCTGCCTCCAAACGTTGTGCTTTCACTTACTCTCTCCTTTTCTCGGCTTTGCATCCCCTTTAACATTCGTTCTGGTATTTTGCCGTGAGAAGTGCTTTTAAAAAAAATTGCTGAATTGATTTGGGTCCACTGGGTTTTCCTGTTGTGTAATTCTCCTAGAGGAGTGCTGAATTCCTCTAGACATTTTTATGATTCATGGCCACTTGGACTCAGCTTCAGCACTGACCTTCCATTGACGTTCAAGTCTTAGTTTCACGGCATGCAGCGCGCTGTGCTGGGACTGTGGTGCGTCCTCAGCCCACGGGAGGAGTGTTCACACTCAGCCGAGCGCCATGGCTCTGAGCAGCTTGAGCCAGCATTGCACAGAACCTGAAGTCCATCGAAGGCAACCCCAGCAGAATTAGTGCCTTACTGCTCTGCTCAGCTGATTAAGATTATTAGGTTGTATGAATGCTTCACTATGACCTATTTTTTAACTTTCATTCCCATATAAAGTAACTTAGGAAGTATGATTCTTTGCAAATTTGAGTATTATTCTGGGATTTTTTTGGGGGGGAGGGTTTGGGGGAGTAATCAGAGCATGCTATTTCTACTGATGTCATGAGGTTCTGTATACACACAAATAAAGAAAAAGACATCAGACCCAGGGCCTTTTAGGGTTCCAGGCTGGGCTTTGGATTAGTGGAAAGCAGAGACCCTGGGTCTCAGGAGACGCACAGTCCTTGCCAGTCAGACTCGCATGAGATAGAGACCCAGAAACACAGAGTAAGTGAATGGTGCTAAAACTGCCAGGCTTAATTCAGATGCTGTGCTGGAAGGAACTTGGGCTTCAGGGTCAGCCAAGGTTCAGATTCTAACCCTGCCACCATGGATGTTTGGCCCAGCAAGTTAACTTTCCTAAGCCCCAATTTCCGTTTCTATAAATGCAAGATTTTTATTTTTACAGTATTATTATCACATAAGTATTAGCGGTCCATTCTTTATAGGATTTTTTAAAATTATACTTTAAATTCTAGGTACATGTGCACAATGTGCAGATTTGTTACCCCAATTTTTTAAAGTGAGAAACACAGATATAAAACTCACCTTGCAAAATTGCTGCAAGGATGAAATCACATAGGGAACCCAAGATGCAAACATCATGCTTGACATACAGCAAAGGGGCGCAGTCACCGGCCCCTCCAACTAGCAGCTCCCAGATGCCAGGAGCATCTGAGGATCCTGAAAGGTCTAGTCGTGAACAAGAGGCCAAAGTCATATCGGGGTGAACTCAGCCAGAGGGGAAAAGGGCCTCTTCTGTGCCACCTGCCAGGATCCTTGGACGCGAGCTGCATCAGCTGACAGGTGCTGTAAGTAAAGGCAGAGGAGGGCAGCAGCAACAGGCGCTGCTGCAAACCCCAGCACCAGTTATGCTCTGTTAGTCCCTTGTTTTGCTTGGTATCTGTGTGCAAAAGGCCTTTTTAGGAATATAGTTCACACTCACATCCAAAAGGTCATCTGCACCACACAGTTCAGGCATTTATTGATTTATGCATCGGAATTGTTTCCATCATCAGGCAGTACATTCTGTGACTGGGTTTTGCATATGTGCAGCACCCCTTGTTTCTGGGATGTAAGCAGAGGGCATCGTTAACCCTGGAGCTGGGCGGTGATTGGCCCTCCTCGCTCTCTGCCAGTAGGGTTCTCCTTCTCTTCCATTTTCAAAGTGATTATAAATGTATGATTTTCACAAATGCTGAAAGAATACTGTTCATGGGAAACCTAATCAATTAATTCATCAAAAAAGGAAGTTGCATGTTGTCATTCAGGGAAGAATTAAATTTGACTACCTTCTCCAAGGGCAATGATAGTTCTCATTTAAAAGTTATTAGTTTCAATGTGTTTTATATCTGGAAATTTTGTTTGTGTTTTTTGCCCTGCCTTTTGGGAAGAATATTTTATATGTTCACTTTATGCTATTTTGTTTCCTCCAATGAAGACCTAGATGTTTATTACCTGTTGTATATATATATCACAGGTTATATATATATATATCACAGGTTTTATATATATATCACAGGTTTTATATATATATTTATATATATATATAATATATATATTTATATAATATATATATATTTGTGCCTCTCACCTGGGATAAAAACATCAAAATTATTTCCAAATAAAACACTGCTCATAACATAATCTATGAAAGAAAAATGCTGTGCATTGAAACACATGTCTTTATTTGGAATTGGACAGAAGTCATTTGGACTTTGGGTGGGCTAGAAGAGCTCCAACCAGCCACAAACACAGGTTAGATGTTATAGCTGCAGGAATCATAATTATTTGTGAAAGTATTTTGCTTGACAGGATATTATGGCAAAATTGGATATTTTATAAATAATTCCAGAAAGAGAACTGAAGAAATAGATAAAACACACATTCATTCATTCATTCATTCATTCATTCATTATTCTTCCCCAAAGTTGATTATTTACTTACTTCACAAATATTTATTCAGTGCCTGCAATATGTCAGACACTATTCTAGCTGTTGGGATTCAACACTGAAAAAACGTAAAAAATACACAAAAACTCCAGACTCCTGAAGCTATGTTAAGGGATGTCTCGATTGCACCCGTGGATCATAGAATGTCCATGACTCTACTTTGAGTTGGGTTCATTTTATCATGCGCTTTTTAAATTTAATATTACCCGTTTGGGAAACAGTAAGTATTAAAGTTTTATCTCATTCCAACAATTTGTTTCCCTGTGTATTTTTTAAATTTATTTTTATTCTTTTAAGAAATGAAGGATATTCCTAGTGTATGTCCTCCTTCCTGGCTGGCTCCAGAAAATGTTCTAATTATCACGAGTATAAATTCCCTGACTTAGGTTTTACTTTCAGTCTCCATTTACCAGAAGCACATAATCATTAGGCCACTGCCTAACATTTTAATGGTCTGAAGATCTCCACAAATCTATTGTTTTCAATTGTGGAAGTTGTTTTTGTATCTGCACCACTCTCTTACTTATTTCTTTTTGACTTCTAACATAAATGTATTTTTTGCCAAATTCTGCTATTTGCCTCATTAGCCAAATCTGAACATCTCACCAGCCAACTCCCTATTGATAGAAGTTTTGAGGACTTGGCAATGGAAGATAATTCTGTTTCCTACCTAACAGGGGGGAGGACTAATGCTGTGGCTCTCCCAGGGGTTTAATTATCTTCTTAGTTCCATTCAAATAATTTTGTGTCTATTTAACATTAGCAGATGATATAGTTATGTTCCTAATTTATAATATCTTTCTTCATTTCCGATTTGTCTAAAAGACTGTAATCAGATTTATAATGCAAATGAACTACAATATCAAAAGACGTAGAGTATAAGTGCAATAGAAATTTAGTTTTCTGGTTTGACTTGATGGTAAGAACAACAAAATGCAAAGAAATTGTGAAACAAAAAAGTTGGAGATTCTATTGTAGACACATGTTGGAAACACACACACACACATTTGCACTGAGGCAAATGTTGCCTAACCAAGACTTCCTGAGACAGGATTTGGTGGTGCCCAATCTCTGAGTAATCTGATAAATAACACCGTTACCAAAGTATCAGGGACCGGCTCCTGAGAGTAGTGTGTTTCAGAATCTGGCAGAATTTCCCAGGAGAAATGCTAGGAGCATTGTCCTGGAAGACATTACCACGACAACAAAACAGACAAATCATCACCCTCCTCACCGGGACAGGTCACAGATGAGCAGCCAGCTGAGTGTCTGATTCTGAAGACACCCTGCAGGTGATTGTGCCACATGGGCTGGGAAATATATTCCCATTGCAAAGAGGAAAATAATAAAAATAAAGGAAATCTAGGGAAAATTCTTTTAGGAAATTTTAATAAAGCAGAGTCTCAGTATAATATGACCAAAAAAATAATTCACCAGCAAAGTAAGCTTCTGTAAGATAGAAAAAAATATGTAAAACAGTAAGGTAGAAAGAAAGAAATTTCAAAGCTCCTCTAGCAGGATACAGATGACTTAGGCTGAAGTAGGTGATAGTTCTGCTATCAGCCTTGCAAAATTAGAAGTGTGAATGGTTCTGGAAGTTGTGAAATAGTAACTCACAAGCACGGCATTCAGTTTCTGGTTTATCGCTATGACTCTTCAATCAAACCTGTCATTTTCACTTGAGATACAATAAAAATTCTTAGAGTTGTTGTATAATAATAGGCACTGAAGTCTGTATATGCCTTTACAATTTTGAAGTTCTATTCACGAACATTTTCTCATTTGATCCTCAGGAAAATTTTGTCAAGTTTTATTACTCCAATACCCATTTCACAGATGGGGTCACAGAGGCACAGACAGCGTTAGCCAATAATTTTTCAGCATCACATGTCAGTCAGCGGGGAGCCAGGTGTAAAATCTCATCACCCATTGTGAATCCTGTTTCTCTCTGTAATGTCATCTCCGTGCTCGGTGAGTGCATCTGAAAACACTAAGGAACAGCGTGGATACTCTGATCTTGTTTAGAGGGAGCCAGGCCGTGCTAATGTCAAGACATGTGTGAAATGAGCCCCTGCTCATTGTCAGAGCCTGGGCTGGGGAGGCTGCAGTGGAGGAGCCATGTGAAGGAGCTTGACTGTTTCTGAAACATTTTCACATACATTAGGCTATTGTGTCTTCACAGAACTCCTGGCCAGTGCTGTGCACATCTTTTTCTTTCGATGTGAAATAAACTGGAGCTCAGGAAGGTTAAACAATGTGTCCTAGCACACCTGGCCAGTGACACACATTGACAGGGCTCAAACCCAGGATTCCCAACCCTGAAGCCCATCTGCTGTCGGGATGACCCGCACCTTGACGTCCATCCCAGGGGGATTAGCACTCCCCGGATGTTAGCCACATTTTCTATAAGGTGAGGGTCAGTCAGAACGTGATTTTAATTTTCCCATTAATCCTAAAGATTTGGAGATTTTCAGGTCACAATTTTCACTTTGGGGACATATTCCTGATATTTTTTTCAGCTCTTTTAAAATATAATTGACAAATAAAAACTATATATATTTAAGATACACAATGTGATGATGCGATTTAGATATATACATTGGGAAAGGATACCACAATCAAGCTAACTAATACATCTATCACCTCACATAGTTCCATTTTTAAAAAATTAGTGATGAGAACCCTTGAGGCTACTCTCTTAGCAAATTTCAAATATACGATACAGTGCTATTTACCATAGTCACCACGCTGTGTGTTAGAGCTCCAGGACTTACTTTTCCTGTCTGATAAGGTTTTCTATTCCTTGAATGGCATCTCTCCTTATCCCCCACCCCCTTGAGCACCCAGCAACCACCATCTACTCTGTTTCTTTGAGTTGGACTTTTTTAGATTCCACGTGTGAGTGAGATCATCGAGTATTTTTCTTTCTGTGTCTGCTTATCTCATTAAACGTGATGTCCTCTAGGTTCATCCATGCTGTCGCAAATGACAGGATTCCCTTCTTTTGTAAGGCTGAATGCCATTCCGTTATTCATATACACTACACCTTCTTTATCCACCTACCTGCTGATGGACATCTATGTTGTCCCATGATGCCAGGTGATATGTACAACATAAGGGTATGTCTTCCTCATTCTTAGTCTTTGAATATAACACCAGAGAGTGAACCATCAGATAATGAGGTTATAAAAGTCTCACAACATTAGACCTAAGGGTGAAAGTACTCCTGATGTCTCTTTGATATTTCTTTCCAGGACTTACTCTTTGTTTTTTTGTTTGTTTTCTTGTTTGTTTTGTTGTTGTTGTTGTTGTTGTATTGCTAGAATTTTCTTTTTCTTTTCTCCTTCTGAATTTGCCCATTGAGAAAAGAGTAATTGATGGATCTTTCATACCCAAGAGCCTTACAGAAGCCTGGAAGTTTGGAAGGTGGTACTCTCCTGATTTTAGTGCAAAATGAATAGAGAGAAGAAAGGTCACTGTACAGAAGGGTAATATTCCTTTTCATAGATTGCTTTTCCCAATTCAAAGTCTGCTGTGATGAATTAGTTTTCAATTAGAAAGACAGGCTCTGTAATTTTTTATTATTATTATACTTTAAGTTCTGGGATACATGTGCAGAACGTGAAGGTTTGTTACATAGGTATACACGTGCCATGGTGGTTTGCTGCACCCATCAACCCGTCATCTACATTAGGTATTTCTCCTAATGCTATCCCTCTCTTAGACCCCACCTTCTGACAGGGCCTGGTGTGTGATGTTCGCCTTCCTGTGTCCATGTGTTCTCATTGTTCAACTCACATTTATGAGTGAGAACATGGGATGCATGGTATTCTGTTCCTGTGTTAGTTTCCTGAGGATGATGGCTTCCAGCTTCAACCATGTCCCTAGAAAGGACATGAACTCACCCTTTTTTATGGCTGCATAGTATTCCATGGTGTATATGTGCCACATTTCTTTATCCAGTCTATCATTGATGGGCATTTGGGTTGGTTCCAAGTCTTTGCTATTGTGAACAGTGCTGCAATAAACATACGTGTGCATGTGTCTTCATAGTAGAATGATTTATAATCCTTTGGGTATATACCCAGTAATGGGATTGCTGGGTCAAATGGTATTTCTGGTTCTAGATCCTTGAGGAATTGCCACACTGTCTTCCACAATGGTCGAACTAATTTACACTCCCACCAACAGTGTAAAAGCGTTTCTATTTCTCCACATCCTCTCCAGCATCTGTTGTTTCCTGACTTTTTAATGATCACTATTCTAACTGGTGAGAGAAGCTATCTCATTGTGGTTTTGATTTGGATTTCTCTAATGACCACAGCTACTCAGGAGGCTGAGGCAGGAGGATTGCTTGAATCCGGGAGGTGGAGGTTGCAGTAAGCCGAGATCACGCCACTTCACTCCAACCTGGCGACAGAGCAAGACTCCGTCTCAAAAATCAAAATAAAAATAAAAAATCCAATCTCTTTTTCATACTCGAAAGCCCAGTGAAAAATGCCTGAAAGTTCTGCACAAAGGTCTTCCTCTTTAATAATACAGGCTCTGTATTATTAACCTGTCATCTTTAATAATCTTTAATAATACAGAGGCTGTATTATTAAAGATGAAGACCTTTGTGGAGAACTTTCAGGTATTTTTCACTGAGCTCTCGAGTATGAGAAAGAGATTTGATTTTTTTTTTTTTTAGATGGAGTCCTACCCTGTTGCCTAGGCTGGAGTGCAGTGGTGTGATCTCAGCTCACTGTAACCTCCACCTCCAGGGTTCAAGTGATTCTCCTTCCTCAGCCTCTTGAGTAGCTGGGACTACAGACACGTGCCACCACGCCTGGCTAATTTTTGTATTTTTAGTAGAGATGGAGTTTTGCCATGTCGGCCAAGATGGTCTCGATCTCTTGACCTTGTGATCCAACTGCTTTGGCCTCCCAAAGTGCTGGGATTACAGGCATGAGCCACCACGGCCAAGATTGGATCTTTCAAGGTCCTTGTGGCTCCAACCTGGATAAACAATCCCAGGGCATTAAGACATCATCGATAGAGAAAACCGTCAGTCATTTCCAATATGAGCTCCAAGTTCAAAGTCATAATAGCAAATTGCAGGGGCTGCATTTCACCTGAATTAATTTTCACTCCACAGGAGGTATCCTGAGGGTCCTACTAATTTGGGAACAGTGATGATTCTCTCAAGCAGTGTTCTCAGTGGGGTGTCCTGGTCAGCCACAGCAGCATCAGCTGGGCTTCTTAGAAAAGGACATTCTGGACCCCATTCCAATTCCACAGAATCAGAAACTCTGGGGATGGGGCCCAGGAATGCATAGTTCACTAAGCTCTCCAGGCGAAGCAAGGGGAACGTTGAAAATCTGTTTTTCAGTAACATCAGGGAGGCAGCAACCTAAGTATGTATGACTACACATATGTTTATAAGTGCATGTGTGTCTGTGTGGCTATACGAATGGCATTTGCACACACATGTACAATCTCATACATGTGAACAGACATGAATAGCAGACATTTGCTTTGCACTTCCCCTGTATCAATCCTCAGCCCATTTGTCACTGCTGACATAGTGGCTGCTATGCCTTTGCTTCTTATGATGGCTTTGGATGTTTATGTCAGCATTACCTGGCCATATAGTGCAATTAGTGCTCTCGCCTTTAAAAAAGGAGCATTTTGTACTGTCACACGATTCCCAAATGCTGCTTATTGTCCTGCACTCAGTTTCTTCGTACTCCCTCTGCACAATATTCTAAAGGTAATAGCATCTCTTTGGATTTCTGCTTCCAGAGAAATAGTGGAAAACAGTAGTTGACAAAGTTTATCCTTAAAAGGCAGATAGTAAATATGTTTGACCTTAGATCCAGATGGTTCCTGTTGCCACTACTCCGTTCTGCTGCTGTAGCACTAAGCAGCATAGATAATATGGAAATGTGAGGATACGGTTGTGTTTTAAAACTCCTTATTTATAAAAATAGGTGGCACCTGAATTAGGCCTGTAGCCACAGTTGGACAACCGCTGATCTGAAACCCTCATTCACTTTCCTAAGAAAGCCTAAGCTGCTCACTGGATCAATAGTTTTACCTTTCAGGTGTGGCCTTTCAAGTTGCTGATGGTGCCCACATCGGCCTCAGCCTACGGACCAGTTTGGCCTCACACCTCTTTGAGCAGTGTGCCATGTCAGCACTGAGAATGCTGTGCTCACATCTACAGCCTGGAGCCTCTGTCTATTCACCTGGGGTCTTGTTTTGGCCTGAGGCGAGTGAAGATGGTTACAGAGGTGATTAACAGTAATCTCCACCTGTGGCAAGGTCAGGTGGACCTTCTCTTTAGAAAACAAGCTGTCCTTTTACCTCGCTATGGCTCCCTATTTAATGAGACTCAGCAGCTGCAGAAAAGTACCAGGGAGCAAAGCAAGGCTGTTGCCATGAATTAATTCAGCCTCAGTACACGGTAAGGTGTTCACAATTTTCATCACTTCAACTGGCCCCTGATAGGTATAAGCTGTTACTGCTCTTATCCCAGATGAAAGACAATATCCGTGATGGGGCAGAAAGCAGTGGGACTAGAAACGGCCTCCGGAGCTTGCTTTGTTTCACAAGAGCCAGTCTAATATGGTCATGGGTGTGATGAGGATGAAGACGGCTTCTGTACCTGTCACTGCAGGCATCCACATGGGTATGTGTGACAAATAGCTAAAAACAGGATGACGGCCCAGCCTTCATTCTGTAAATGTTTTATGTTCAAGTGATTCATATTTTAGAGAACAAAATTATTGAAATATTTTGAAAATGCAGTTGCAAATGAGGGCTGATGTAAATATCGTTCCCAGAATAATTTGAATTTCCAGTGAAAATCGTAGAATGATTTCACCGTGTGGCTCCTTTCTCCCCTCCCTTCTAGGTGGGTTTGCAGCTGCTCTGATGCTCTGAGGGCAACCGTTACCCTTTTCTGGAGCAAAAGACTTGTATGTGAGGAGGCTTAGGGCTGAGCAGGAAGATGAGGCTTGTGCTTAAAAACTAACAACCCCCCCCCCGCCAATATCCTCCTGATATATTGCCTGACATGGATGGAAGGTGTAATGAGTGCGTGTTGGAAATTTAGGGGGTAAGAAATTACCCTGTAATTGGGCAGCCCAGAAAGGCTGTCAGGAGGGGGAGCTGCAGGATGAACCATAAATGGTGTTCAGTGGAGAAAGAGGATCACTTCCTACATTTAGGAAAACAAAACATTTAAAATCACAAGACTATTGATTTTCTACAAAATTATCGCTTTCCTTAGACCCTTCCCTTTGGCCTATTGTTATTAATTATTAAACATTCACATATCTTTTATTTTAAATCACTTCAAATCTTTCCTGGAGGCAGATGGGTTAAATATCATAAAAACAAAAAATAAACTAGAAATATTTACGTAGGAAAGAATATGGCACGTGTATATTATAGAAGTGGAGAAAAAGTATAGTTCATTTCCTTGTAGTAAAAGTTTGGGGAAGGGGGGAATAAAATAAAAAATGGGAAGTAGTTGGGGCTGTATGGTAGGTCAGTTGGAGGACAATTTTCTCCATCAGAAGGGCAAGCTGTGATTCTTGTGGTGAAGATTAAAGTTCAATTAAGTAAAAATGGAAAGAGGAGATGACAATAAGCACTTTCATTAGAAAAAAGTGAACGTTTCGCATCTTTCTGTGTAACTTTGCCATTCTGTATCTATATGGCTTTTTCAAGGTGTTTAAAACAAAATATTAAGTACTAATAATAGCTAAGATTTATTGATCTATGTGGTAGCCAGTGCTCTAAGAAACGTACATGTATGAATCTGTCTAATCTTCACAACAACCATTGTGCAGATAAGGAAATGGGGGCATGGAGGGCACCACGGCAACGTGGCTCCAGAGTCCCTTCTCTCAGCAGCCCTGGCGCCTCTGGAAAATGCCCACATCAATGTCCCATCACAGTCTCCTGAGGTGCAGCCCAGCCCCGAGGCCTCCCAGAGATCCTGTAGTTGCTGAATGAGTTGCTCCCCTCCCAGGGCCTCTGCTTCCTTCTCCAGGAATTGATGGAGTTAGACTCTAAAGCCCGAATCCGGGTCTGATCTGCAGTCATTGTTGAAGATTTTCCCCATGAATGGCATTAATTGAATCTCATATAAAAGTAGATTATTTGCTTAGTTATATGGACATTGGACAAATATATGCAAACTCTTATGCAAAACCTTATATGTTGCAAATCTGCAAAAGGTACCATATACTATTTGGGATACACACAATGCACAGTGCAGAATTCTGTGAGTAAAGCCACGGCCACGGTGCACAACGTTCCTTTCATACTTATCACAGGGAGCCTTCGGTTTTAGTTATTTTTTATACATAGTGTGCTGGGGGTGCATATATGTGTGTCTTTATGCATATTTTGGAGCATTTTTCCCAGACTATGTAATCTTTTCATCTAAAACATGTTTTAAATAAGCTTAAGATGAAAGTTAATTCACAGTCTCGCTGAAGGCAGACATTAGGAGAGTGGCAGTGGCTGGAATGATGGTTTCCAGGAAATTCCGACTTGCCCTCCTGCCCCGCTTCCTGTTTCCGACTTGATCTCGTGCCCCTCTTCCTGTTTCCGACTTGCCCTCCTGCCCCTCTTCCTGTTTCCGACTTGCCCTCCTGCCCCGCTTCCTGTTTCCGACTTGCCCTCCTGCCCCTCTTCTTGTTTCCGGCTTGCTCTCCTGCCCTGCTTCCTGCGCATGAACTGGGAGTTCTTTCTCTTCTCAGCTCTCAGCCTCCTTGGTGCATTTCTCTTCTGTGATCCTGTGTTTTACTTTGCATGCCCTTCTTGGCACTTGTTTTTACAGACACATTCCCAATCCTTCCTTTTTTTTTTTTTTTTTTTTTTGAGACGGAGTCTCGCTCTGTCGCCCAGGCTGGAGTGCAGTGGCGCAATCTCGGCTCTGCAAGCTCCGCCTCCCGGGTTCATGCCATTCTCCTGCCTCAGCCTCTCCGAGTAGCTGGGACTACAGGCGCCCGCCACCACGCCCGGCTAATTTTTTGTATTTTTAGTAGAGACAGGGTTTCACCGTGGTCTCGATCTCCTGACCTCCTGATCCGCCCGCCTCGGCCTCCCAAAGTGCTGGGATTACAAGCGTGAGCCACCGCGCCCGGCCCCAATCCTTCCTTTTAACTGCATCCCCCTTCCCACTATAGAGCATTAGAAGTGAAGACATTGTCAGTCGGTGACTGGGCCACGCCATTACCAAGATTTCCCGCTGAGCAATGCTCTGTGTGGACTATTATCCAGAAATTTCATATGCTGACTCAGCCAAAGGTGGAAGAGTAGAGAAAGCGCCTAACGCTCTCCTCAGCACCTTCAAGGCGAAGTCATTGTGTGGAAGCCAGCGAGCCCTGTTCCCAGAGAAGGGAGGCTCCTGGGAGGGGGGTAGCAAAAGCTGCAGCTGGAACGGAGACCAGGCTGGACAGTGGAGCCTGCTCTGGCTCACAGGTGTTCTGGTGAGCAATGATGTTTCTTTCTCTTTTTCTTTTTTTTTTTAATTCTTTTTTTCTTTTTCAAAGGTGCCACAATAGCAAAAGCCACATTATTTTTATATATTCTTCTCTTTGATTGACTCTAAAATTTTGCAGAAAAAGTTGCCTAAGATCTTAACCGAAAATAAAGGCTTTCAAGTGAGGGATAGAAATTTTGGGTTGTTTTTTTTTAAATTTTTACTTCCTTGACTGTAGATGTAAATGAGGATTCAGGATACGTGCCCTAAAAAGGTGTCCTGAAGGAGAGAATGATCTTGTTTACAAAGTTATAGGCCCCAGAATGTTCTAGAAAAATTCACATAGAGGTGGGAAGAAAGAGGGGAAGGCATTTTAGAAGACCTATAGCGCCCCACTGAGCACACCCAGGGATGCTTTTCATGGGGGAGGTGAGGACAGATGAAGAAGATGATGGCTTCTTTCCTTTAGCCTTGGAGATGTGGTCTTTGATGGTGGGGACAGGGGAGCTTTGCATGCCGGGGCCCTCCCTGCTGCTGTCTTCCCCCTTCAACACCCCGCCCATCTACGAGCAACACACCTGTGGTGTTATAATTGCTTTTATATTCAAAAATTTAGAAATCTGTTATAGAATTAAAATAAGAATTCTGCTGTATGCAAAAGCTGTTTCTGCACTGATCCCTCTGGGGAGCCATCTCTGAGTCCCTCCTGGATTGTAGAATGGAGGAGCCAGCGTCCATCCCTGCAGGTCAATAGGAAGAACAGCTTGTGGCGGGCAGTGTGGACTCATGCCCAGACACAGACCAGGGCTGGAGCTGAGATCCCGAGAGGGGTCCTGGATTCAGAAAGAGGACATGGGAGGGCTGAATCTTAGCCTGGAACCTGAAACATGGGCTGGTATTCAGGGGGAATTTTAAAGTTAAAAGGACAGTCGGGACCAACAGAGGTAAGCGGAGGCAGGATAGGAGAGAGGAGCTTGGGTCAGATCATTTGGACACCCTCCTTGAGAAAGAAGCCAGGAAAGTTGGCTGAGACAGGGCAGCAGAGAAAGCCTGTCTTCTCTCCACCACTGGAACCCTTGAAAGGAGGAATGGAGAATTTGGTAACAAGGACAGCTGAATTTTAGTTTACGTTTTCCCCTGGCCAAAATTTAGGTAACTTCAGGTAAATCTCATTTCATCTTTTATATTTTTTAGATGCCTGCTGTGTTCCCCATTGCCTGCCTTGCCTTGCCATTCCCTTTCTTTTCTTTTCTCTTTTCTTTTATTTTCTTTTCTCTTCCTTTCTTCTTTCTTTCTTTCTCCTTCCCTTCTTCCTTCCTCCCTCCCCTTCCTTCCTTCCTTTTTTTTTTCTTTTCCCATATTGAACCTGGCCCTTATTAGATGCTCAAATGATGCTCTTGTATTAGTCATGGTTAAATTTTCTGTGAGAATAAGGCATTTTTGAAAACGGGTATATTAGAGCTTTCAGATCCTATAATAGATCTATTGTCTTTGCATCGATTGTCAACTAGTAGCTTGGAATAACCTAGTGAAAACTGAATTTACCTGGCGTTAATAAACACAGTGCACTTGGTTTGCTGGCTTATGTACTTCCTCAATGTCCAGGTGCCTACTGGGTGCATTCCTTGTAATAAAAGTGCTTCATAAAAACAGGGTGTGAGGGTACAAGTCAGCTGGAGTGGGGCAGGAGGTGGGGGGTACAGTCCCGTCATGCCAGGCTTCTGCAGCTGGAAACGTGGTGTGGGCAGACAGCATTGGTGATGGCATTCATGGGCGGAAACCCTGAAAGAGCTGGTGGAGTGATACTACTTGCAAGCTGGAAGCGTGGTGTGGGCAGACAGCATTGGTGATGGCATTCATGAGCGGAAACTCTGAATGAGCTGGTGGAGTGATACCACTTGCAAGGGCAGGAGAGTGAAGCGTGAGCTGCAGCGGACGTATCTCCACGTCTAGGTCATTATACAGTAGTTTATCTTGTTATCTTACTAATAATAAAAGGAATATAGGCTCATTGTAAGCAAATTAAAGAAAGTAAAGAAAATTATAAGAGAAAAATAAATCACCTCTAATTGCACAATGTACCTGTAAATGAGGATTCAGGATATGTGCCTTAAAAATGTATCCTGAAGGACAGAATGATCTAATTCCACGATTAGAGGTAATAGCTTTTATCATATACATTAACATTTAATAAGATTTGATACTTCACCTTACATTATGAACATTTTTCATGCCATAAAAGTTCCAGGTAAACATTAAGTCAGCAAAATATTTTGCTTGCAGAACTGATCATAATGTATTTAACATTTTCTAATTTTAAACATTTTTTAATTATAAATCATGCTATAATTAATGTTTTTCTTTAGATATTTAAAGAGTAGGATCTTTAAAGAGAATAACTAGAATACATACAGTGGGTAGATTAGGCTGACTGAATTTTTCTTTTTTTTATTTCCTTTTTAGTTCTTGTGGGTACATGGTAGGTATATATATTTATGATGTACAAGAGATATTTTGGTACAGGCATGCAGTGTGTAGTAATCACATCATGGAGAATTGGGTATCCATCCCCTCAAGCATTCTTTGTGTTACAATCCAACTATAGTGTACAATTAAATTATTATTGACTATAGTCTCCTTGTTGTGCTATCAAGTACTAGGCCTTATTTGTTTTTTGTTTTTTTTTTTCTTGTATCCTTTCACCATCCCCACTTCCCCGCCTGGCCGCTTACTACTCTCCCAGCCTCTGGTAACATTCCTTCTATTTTCTGTCTTCATGAGTTCAATTGTTTTGATTCTTAGATCTGACAAATAAGTGAGAATATGTAATGTTTGTCTTTCTGTGCCTGGCTTATTGCTCTTAACATAATAATTTCCAGTTCCATCCATTTTGTTGCAAATGGCAGAATCTCATTTTTTATGGCTGAATAATACCGCATTGTGTATATGCACCACATTTTTTTATCCATTCATCTGTTGATGGACACTTAGGTTACTTTAAACATTGGCCGCTGTGAACAGAGCTTCAACAAATACGGGAGTGCAGAGATCTCTTCAATTACCTGATTTCCTTTAAGTGTATAACTAGCAATGGGATTGCTGAATTTTATGGTAGCTCTATTTTTAGTTTTTTGAGAAACTTTCAAACTGTTCTCTATAGTGGTTGTACTAATTTACATTTCCACTAAGCGTATATAAGGGTTCCCTTTTCTCAACATTCTATCCAGCATTTGTTATTGCCTGTCTTTTGGATAGAAGCCATTGTAAGTGGGGTGAGATGATATCTGATTGTAGTTTTGATTTGCATTTCTCTGATAATCAGTAACGTTGAACACCTTTTCATATGCCTGTTTGATATTTGTTTGTCTTCTTTCAAGAAATGTCTATTAAATCTTTTGCCCATTTTTTAATCAAATTATTAGATTTTTTAATAAAGTTGTTTGAGCTTTATATATCTTCTGGTTATTGCTCCCTTGTCAGGTGGGTAGTTTGCAAATATTTTCTCCCTTTCTGTAGGTTGTCTCTTCACTTTGTTGATTGTTTCCTTTGCTGTGAAGAAGCTTTTTTACTTGATGTGATTCCATTTGTCCATTTTTGCTTTGGTTGCTTGTGCTTATGGGATATTACTCAAGAAATCTGCCCAGATCAATGTCCTGGAGAGTTTATCCAATGTTTTCCTGTGGTGGTTTCGTAGTTTGAGGTCTTACATTTAAGCCTTTAATTCATTTTTATTTGATTTTTTTTCTATTTTGGTGAAGAATGTCATTGATATTTTAATAGAGATTGCATTGAATCTGTAGATTGCTTTGGGTAGCATCAACATTATAACAATATTGATTCTTCCAGTTCATGAACATTGAATGTCTTTTTATTTTTTTGTTTCTTCTTCAGTTTATTTCATTACTATTTCATGGTCTTCATTGTAGAGATATTTCACTTCTTTGGTTTGGTTAATTCCTAGGTATTTATTTTTATTTGTGGCTATAGTAAGTGGGATTACTTTTCTTTCTTTTTTTTTTGGATTGTTTAGCATTGACATATAAAAATGCAACTTATTTGTGTATGTTAATTTTGTATCCTGCAACTTTACTGAATTTATTAGTTCTAATCATTTTTTGGTGTAATCTTTAGTTTTTTCCCAAATATAAGATCATATCATCTGCAAACAAGAATTACTCTACTTCTTCCTTTCCCATTTGAAAGCCCTTTATATCTTCCTCTTGTCTGGTTGCTGTGGCTGGGACTTTCAGTACTATCTTGAGTAACAACAGTAACAGTGGGCATCTTTGTCATGTTCAGATCTAAGAGAAAAGTCTTTGGCATTTCACTCAGTATGATACTAGCTGTGAGTCTGTCATATATGGCTTTTCTTATGTTGAGTATGTTATTTCTATACCCAGTTTTTTGAGGGATTTTATCATAAAGCAATGTTGAACTTTATCACCTGCTTTTTTAGCATCAGTTGAAATGATTACATGGTTTTTGTCCTTCATTCTATGGCTATCGTGTATGACACTGATTGATTTGTAAATGTTGAACCATCCTTGCAATCCTGGGATAAATTTTGCTTGGTCATAATGAATGATCTTCTAAATGTATTGTTGAATTCAGTGTGCTAATATTTTGTTGAGGATTTTTTGCATCAATATTTATCAGACATATTGGCCTGTATTTTTCTTTAGTTGATGTGTCTTTGGTGGTGTTGTCAGGGTAATACTGGCCTCATAGAAGGAGTTTGGAAGTATTCCCTTTTCCTCTATTTTTTCAAACAATTTGAATAGGATTGGTTTTGGTTCTTCTTTAAATGCTTGGTAGAATTCAGCAGTGAAGCCATTGGGTCCTGGGTTTTCTTTACTAGACTTTTTACTACGGCTTTGATCTCATTACTTGTTATGGGTCTGTTTAGGTTTTTTATTTCTTCATGGTTCAATCTTGGTAGGTTGCGTGTGTCTAGGAATTTATCAACTTCTAGATTTTCCAATTTATTGGTATATAGTTGCTCATAGTAGCCATTAATGATGCTTTGAATATATGTGATATAAGTTGTAATAACTCCTTTTTCATTCCTTTTTTTTTAAATTTATTTGGGTCTTCTCTCTTTTTTGCTTAATCTGGCTAAAGGGTTGTCAGTTTTGTTTACCTTTTAAAAAAAGTTTCATTGATCTTTTGTATTGTTTTATTCATTTCAAATTCATATATTTCTGCTTTTATCTTTATTATTTATTTTCTTCTAAATTTTGGGTTTGTTTGCTGTTGCTTTGTTAGTTCTTTAAGATGCATTATTGGTTATTTAGTTGAAGTTTTTCTTCTTTTTCGATGTAGGTACTTACAGCTGCAAATTTCCCTCGTAGTACTGCTTTCACTGTATTCCATAGGTTTCGGTATGTTGTGTTTCCATTATCATTTGTTTCAAGAAAGTTTCCAATTTTCTTCTTAATTTCTTTACTGACTCACTGGACATTCAGGAACATGCTGTTTAATTTCAATGTATTTGTAAAATTCATGGAAATTCTAAAATTATTCATGTTAATAATTTCTAGTTTTATTCCATTGTGATCAGAGAAGATGCTTGATATTATTTCAATTTTTTGAATGTTTTAAGACTTGTTTTTTGACCTAACATATGATCTGTCCTTGAGAATGATCCATGTGCTGAAGAAAATAATGTGTATTCTGTAGCCATTCAATGTTCTTTAAATATCTATTATGTCCATTTTGTTCTATAATACAGATTAAATCAAATGTTGCTTTGTTAATTTTCGGCCTGGGAGATCTGTCCAGTGCTAAAAGTGGGGTGTTGAAGTCTCCAGCTATTGTTGCACTGAGGTCTATCTGTCTCTTTCGCTCTAATAATATTTGCTTTATATATCTGGATACTCCAGTGTTGGGAGCATATATATATATATGCAATTCTTATATCATCTTGCCGAATTGACCCCTTTATCATTACATAATGATCTTTTTTGTCTCTTACAGTTTTTGTCTTGAAATATATTTTGTCTAACATAAGTGTAGCTGCTCCTGCTTTTTTTCATTTCCATTGAATGAAATATCATTTTTTATCCCTTTATTTTCACTCTCTATTTATCGTTATAGGTAAAGTTTCTTGTAGGGAACAGATCATTGGGTCTTGTTTTTCCATCCATTCAGCCACTCTCTATCTTTTGATTGGAGAGTTTAATCCATTTCCATTCATTGCCATTATTTATAAGTAGGAACTTACTCCTGACAGACTGATTTTTTCCAAAGGTCATACCACCCAATTACATTGTCATTATGAAGTCTACGGAATTGTCCAAGTCACAACAGTGCTCACCAGTGAGTTCGACACTCAGCCTCCATGCTCTGTGGACTACATGCTAGGCTTCTCACCCCATGTTCTTAAAAAGCATTGAACATGTTCATAAACTTGAGGTGTAATTTAATTGGCAAAAGCTAAGATACTTTGGCTCCCAATAAGTGATCAATGAAATTAATTAGCACTCATCTCCAGATGTAAATCAAGGATTACAATTTTTTAAAGTCCCTCTAGCCCTATCCCACACAGAATCGCATGCCTTCTTCTGGATGATTTTTACTTATGCCTTGTGAATTACCTTGTGTATAAAAATAACAGCACAATCGCTCATGCACAGTAGGCACTCAATAAGTCTCTGTTGCTTTGATTTCGTTAACACCAGCGCTATCTGAAGGCAGGACAAGAAAAGGCCCCCTCACAGGTACAGGGACCCCTGTCTCATGGTGATGAGCTTTCTTTCTTCTTCCCTTTTGAGGTTTATAAAAGGTCTATTCAGTACCCATCTCATGGTGTTCCATTGCTGCACACACAGCTCATTTCAGCCACACTGTCTCCCCATCCTAGCCCCAGCTACCTATTAAAAAGGTAGCAGGAAAAAGTCTGAAGCATAAATATGCGACATGAGGAACTTCTTCAGGTGAAAAGCACTGAAGACCCAGAAATACCTGACTCTTTTGTGGCAGGTGAAGCTCTCCATTCCTGGGGGCTGCTAGTGTATTTCACAGAACCTACTAAATGACTGTCATTGTCACCTCTCTGCTAGCTCTCTTTCAGTACTGCAGTTGCCGGAAAACATACCAGGTGCCTCAGGTGGAGGAGGCTGAACTAGGGCAGTCAGCAAGCCTGTATTAGTTTCCTGTTGGCCATTGCAACAAATTCCCACAAACACAGTGGTTGAAATAATGCAAATTTGTTGTCTTAAAGTTCTCTAGGCAGAAGTTTAAAATGGGTCTCACTGTGCTCAGATCAAAGCTGGCAGGGCTGCATTTCTGTGGGAGGCTCCAGGGGAGAATCCCTGTCCTTGCCTTATAGCTTCCAGAGGCCACCCGTGTGCTTCACCTCCTAGCCCCAGCCTCCATGTTCACAGCCAGCAGCCCAGCATCTCCAAATCCCTCTCTGACTTGAAAAACAGAGAAAAGATTGGAAGAACGGATTGGAATTATGGAGGAGGATGGTTAACGACCTTCAGCAGGCTCCATTGCCTATGTCAAAGCATGCACTGGGCCGACTGAGAGTGGATGGTGCTGAGCCCTGTAGAGTCCTGGAGAAGGAGGTAGACCATCCTGAGCTCTAGGCCTACTCCAAGACACGAGCTTGGGAACTCCTTGAGCCTCCATTCCTGAGGGCTGCTAGTGTACTTCACAGAACCTACTAAGTGATTGTCACTGTCACCTCTCTGCTAGCTTGCTTTCTTCTTTCTCATTACACTTTGAATGAATTGTAGAAGTAGCATTAAAATATAAACCAGCTGCTGAATTCCTGGTTTAAATGTTGCCAAGCCTCAAAGCATGATTAACTTATCTAGTCTTTTCTTCTACTGAAGAAAGAAACACAAGGCTCAAGGAGTCCCCAAGCTCATGTCTTGGAGTAGGCCTAGAGCTCAGGATGGTCTACCTCCTTCTCCAGGACTCTACAGGGCTCAGCACCATCCACTCTTAGTCAGCCCAGTGCATGCTTTGACATAGGTGATGGAGCCTGCTGAAGGTCATTAATCATCCTCCCCCATAATTCCAATCCATACTTCCAATCTTTTCTCTGTTTTTCAAGATTATTTTTTCATCCCCTGTGCCTATTTTAAAAAATCACTCTTGGTGCAATAGTTAGCCTTGGTTACATAATCTGTACACTGGGGAGCTGTTCTCAAAGTGTAATACGAGTTTGCTGTGTTGTTAATCTGAGCATGCAGGTGGTGTGCTAGACACCGATTGTCCATTCCTGTTGAGTGTGCTTCGTATCATTTAGAGTATACAACAGGATACAATGTTGCACATAGCTTCTAAAGGGAAAATAGCTTTTCTCCATATCTTTTTTTTTTTTTTTTTTTTTCATGTTTTTTCGCTCTGTCGCCCAGGCTGGAGTGCAGTGGCGCGATCTCGGCTCACTGCAAGCTCCGCCTCCCGGGTTCACGCCATTCTCCTGCCTCAGCCTCTCTGAGTAGCTGGGACTACAGGCGCCCGCCACCACGCCCGGCTAATTTTTTTATTTTATTTTATTTTTTTAGTAGAGACGGGGTTTCACCATGGTCTCGATCTCTTGATCTCGTGATCCACCCGCCTCGGTCTCCCAAAGTGCTGGGATTACAAGCGTGAGCCACCGTGCCCGGCCACTTTTCTCCATATCTTTATTCTAATAAGGACCTCAAAATAATACGGTAGCCATCTCAGCTCTCCCAGGTGATGTGGCTGGCTAGAGAGCTAGAAGAATCTCTAGCCATCAGTTTGCAGGGAGAACCTGGACTGCTGGCTGGAGCAGGCAGGCTGCAGGGCAGCCCATTCAGTCACCCTATGGAAGTATCATGTCTTGCCGAAGGCCACATCTTATCAAGTCAGTCTGTATTTCTGCCACCATTTCCCCTCTTCCCCACACCTGCCCTCTGAGCTGGCTCTGTTCCTGGGGCCTGCAGTCTGAACAGGCCTCTCATTTCTGATAGTTCAGCTTACCCTGAGCTGGTGCAAGCTTCTCCTCCCAGGGACTTCCAGCCTCATCACCAATATCTGAAACTTGGGATGTTCAGTCTTCAAGACTCAACTTCCTCATTTAGAATATGGGGATATTATGTGCCCTGTCCACTGTGCAGAATGTTGTGAGAATAAACTAAGATAATTGGTCAGAAGTATTTTACATACCATAAAGCACTGTGGGAGGCACACTTTTATCTTTTATTTATGAGATTATTATTTTTCCCTTCTCGTAAGTCCATCAACCAAGAATCTTACAAAAGTTTACTGTTTAATTTTGCAAATGGACACAAACAAAAACCCACATTGAGTGGTCTTTGGGAAAACTACCCTTTTCCAACAAAGACTGGGGAGCAACAAAGACCGGTCAGCGTTTTCCCAGATTGTGACTTTTCATAAAAGCAGGTGTGTGTACTTTGATATGTAAAAAGCTTTTGATAAGTTTGAGTATTTTCCTGTGGGACTGAACATGCATGATCGAAATAGAAACGTATTTGGAATGATGGTCTCCAGGATTGTGTGAGTATTTTATTATGGAATTTGTATTTAATTGCCTTTTGGATGTGTCTGGAATTTAGTCATTCAAAAACTTTCCTGTCAGTGTGCGCTGCCAATCCTGCATGTGGTCTTTCTGCTGGAATGGCTGCCAACAAGGTTGCCAATTAGGGTGAACATTTTTCAATGATGCGAGCCTCTTTCCACTGGAAGCTAACTTCGAGCCTCCTTGTTGCTTCATATACTGAAATGTGTCATCTAACAATCAGATGCCAAAAGTGACTCCACTACTTTGCTCGCAGCTCCCACCAGAATCCAAAAACAAAAGACAAAAATATGAGACAGACACTCATTTGGATTCCTGCGTGTGCTACCATATGAGTCTTATGTGTTTCTATAAATAAAAGCAGTGTGGATTGAGTGCAACATGTGGCTTCCCAGCTACTTTTCTGCAGGGCCCCTGGTATTTATTAAGGCCTGCCACATGCAAGGTCAAAAGTCTGCTCTGTTCTACATTATACACAACTAGGTACCATGGAAGTTTGTGATTTGGCATGATACTTCTTCACAACTGGCTTAAAAGATTATGAAGTCTGTTAGTTTGTGCCCCTGTTTTGTTGGGGGACCTTAAATCCCACTGTCCTAATTAAGGGAGATGCCAAGTAAAGGTATAGTCCGATGTAAGTAAACCTTGAGAGATAAGTTTGTATAGAAGATTATTTATTTTACATAAATTATTTTGTTCTCTTTGCAAAAGAACTCACCAAGAATATCTTTGAATGGTAAACTTTCTTAGGGCTTTTAAAATAGGACACGCCTGTCCAAACCTTGATTTTAACTTGTTGTTTAGGAAACTGTAATAAAGTGTATTTTTACTTAAGACAATTTCAATTCCTCAACTTCAACACTTCTGATTTTTCCTTTGGTTTTCCAACTTCAGGGCAGCCTCTCCCTTGGTACTTCTCTCCACCTGGGGCCCTTCCTTCATTCTCCCCTGCTCCCATTGACGTTGCCCCTTGGTCAGCAGACAGCCATCCATCCTCCTATTCCACAGGCACCTTCCTGAACCCTGCACCCTTCCTAGAGAGCTGGTCTCTCTTGTTTCCATCTTGTTTGTTGCTAAAACTTGGGCACATCTTGTGTAGGGGAATGTACTTCATTTCCTCAGGATTTTCTGCCATAAATTCTCCTTTGCCATACTCGACTTCATATTGTGATTTAGGTGTATGCCCACTCACTAGACCAAAAACTATTTGTGGCCCTGATAATGCTTCTTGAAATGGGCCTTCCTCCTGGGTGACAGCTATCGCACCTTATGAGGCATACACAGTCTCATGGGATTGGGGACCCTGCCTGCTTCTTTCTGAAATGCCCACAGTGTTCCAAGCGACCAGTGCTTGATAAATGGCAGCTGAATGGATGAGTGGAAGACTACATTTATGTTTGCAATGTTTGTTGATAGAGCCTCTCTTATGTGCCAGGCATTGTCTTCATGAGACTGAATTCTGAGTAAAAGATGAAGGAGAAAAGACTCAGGGCGGGACATTTTCTTCTAGCTAAAGCAACAAGTTCTTTTCATAATATATGGTGAAAATTTATAGTTTATACTAAGCCCCTGAAATGTGCTTTAAGTGGTGTTAACCATCACTCAGTTACATTCTAGCAAAATTAATAATATTGGATCAAGTCTCATGTTTGTTTTCCTCATTTTCCATTTGGGAGATGTTTACTGGGCCTGCGCTCCTTTGCAGAGATTGGCAGAGGAAAAAAGAAGGATCTGGTCTCTGTGCTCATGGACTCATTTTTAGGAAGGTTTTACCTTTTCAGCTTCCTAATAATGAACTCTGATCTTCCAGTTACTTAAGCGAACAAAGCTCATACTTCTGACATTTTTTCTTTTTCTTTTCCTCTCTGTTTTTCCTCCTTCCTGCCTGCCTTCCTCCTCCTCCTCCTTTTCTCTTCCTTTTCCTCTTTTATTCTTTTTTCCTTAAATCAACCTATCAATGTATATTGAGCACTTCACTAAATGCAAGGTTGGATATAGTACTATATATATGTGTGTGTGTGTGTGTGTGTGTGAAACACAGACCACATACACACACACATACATATGTGTATATACATACATATATATACATACATATATATATATATATCTTGCTTGCAGCTCCCATCCCACCAAAATCCAAAACCAAAAAACAAACAAAAATATAAGAAAGAAACGCATTTGGATTCCTGTGTATGCTACCATATGAGTCTTAGGTGTTCCTATAAATAAAAGCAACGTGGCTGGAGTGCAACATGTGGCCTCCCAGCTGAGTTTTCTGCAGGGCCCCAGCGAGTTCCTGGCTTCATAAAGCAGTGTGTGGACAGGCAGCTCCGAGCAGCGCTGGAGAACTGAGGAGAGAGGAGCGTGTGCCATGCGGGGGTCATAGAAACGAGAAAGGCAAATTCACTTCATGGGGCTTCTCCGTTGCGTTCCTGTTCTTCCCTCTTTTCTGATTATTTCTGCTTTCTGGTGGATGCATCACACACACACAAAAAAAGATGTATTTTACAAGAAACCAATATACATTTAAAACTCCCTTTTAAGAGCACGCATTTTTAATGCATTGGATATAGCAGGAAGTGTGCGGTTATAGCACCTATGAGCTTGTTGCTTTATTAACACATTCACTAACACACAAAATTCAGAAATTCAAAAAAAAAATTCTTGGTAGCATTACAGCATCCAATATCAAGAATAAATAAAAGGGGCTCACATATTGCAGCATGATACTTTTTTGTCTTTATTTTTCCCTCTGTCTATCCCCAATACGTGAAGTGGCAGCTACCATTCACTCACAAGCTAAACCCCAAATTGCAGGGACACATCTGTGAAAGGAAAATCAGGGCATTATTCTGATTGTGGTTCTGAACAACATGACTTTTGACCTAAATATCTAAGTTGTTAAAATTGGAACCCTTTTTCCAACTCCGTGATGGGTAGGAATAGAAATATGCTCCTTAGCCTCTAACTAAGGCTGCTGACGTGGATGCACGCGGGGCTGGTGGGGAGAGTGACACCGTGCTTTACCTCAGGGCTGCCTTTGTGTGAAGAAAGCTATGATATATTTGGAAAACGTGGACACTGCTATGTCAGCAACGCTAATTGTCACGTTCAAATAATATAAGTCAAGTCCTTATGGAAGTAAGAGCTGCATTATCGTTTTCTCGTTTGCTTTAGAGAGACTTAGACAAAGGATTAGACACATATATTTTAATTTGTGTTACTATAAAAAATAGATTTAATTATGTACTATTTCAAAATAGCAATAAACAAAGAGTAAAAAAGGATCCAAATTCCCTCCCTCTAAAAATGACCACTATTGCCATGTTGTTATCCGTGGATCCCATATTTTCTTGATCATTTACGTTTCTTTTTTTTAGTTGGTCTATATTACCATAGTTTTTAAAGTAAAGGATAAAATATTTTACTTGGGAAATATGTCACATAGTAAATTTACCATTTATTTATTTATTTAGAGACGAAGTTTCACTCTTTTGTCTCAGGCTGGAGCACAATGGCATGATCTCAGCTCACTGCTACCTCCGCCTCCCAGTTCAAGTGAGTCTCCTCCTCTGCCTCTTAGGTAGCTGGGATTAGAGGTGTGCGCCACCATGCCTGGCTGATTGTTTATATTTTTAGTAGAGATGGGGTTTCACCATGTTGGCCAGGCTGGTCTCAAACTCCTGACCTCAGTTGATCTGCCCACCTCAGCCTCCAAAACTGCTGGGATTATGGGCATGAGCCACTGTGCCTGGCCTACCCTTTATTTAATAAAAGCATAACAGACAAGGAGAAATAGAGACAAAGGAGGAAAAAGAATGGACGAAAGAATGGCACAAAAAGAACACAAACTTAGAGAAAAGAGAGATGAATGCAAGGGGACCCCAGGAGCAGAGAGAAGAATCAAGAGCTCGCCACAGCAGCTCTCCGCTCTGTCTGGGAGACTTCACCTCTCAGTTCATTCATGAAATATCAACTTAGCAGATTACCCACCTGCCTTTTCTGTTGATGTTGCCTGTTGTTTATTTTTATTGGTTTGCTGTACTTTGAAGAGCCAAACCAGCCTACTGGGGAGAAAGAGGAAAATATTTTTGGACTCTATCAGCAGTGATGAGAGCAGGTTTTGGAAATGGATATAATCAAGCCAGTCTTAGGTTGATGGCATGGCATCACAGAGCCTATCCCCCGTGTAAACCCCGAAGGACACTGCCCATCCTGACTCCAGAGTTTGAAGCTATTCCTTTCAAACGAACTCATAGCTCACCTATAAGTAACCAGCAACTGCTTATATGTCTCTAATACTTTAACTTTCCTTGAATTTGTTTCACTAATTTCCCTGCATGTGAAATTGAAAGTGTGTTACCTGCCACCCATGTGCTCTGTGACAATAGTGGAGAATGTGAAGGAAGCATTATCAGTCTATAAAAACGTTCATGAGGCAAGTTATCGTGGACTAATTTTAGGTCTCATTGAGAGTCAGTTTTTCCTTCCTTTGCCCCTGTCTGTCTGTGCATGTGCACACATGCATACATTTGACATGTTTCCGATGGGCATTCTATGTTACGTTATGGTGGCTGCAAAAGCCACAGTGAGGAGCTGGGGGTGGCTCTAAACTAGAAATGGTAGTGTCCATTCATGTGCTAGTTTCGAATCGCCATTGCTTTTGTATATGCATTATCAAGTAAGAGACTAAGTGAGAATTATCATTATCTTCATTTTTAGAGATCAGGAGCCAGGCTCAGTGTGGCCAGGAGGCTGGGTCAGGGTCCCCCAGGAGCTGGCATGTGGAGAGCTGACACTTAACCAATTCTCACTTTTTGTGCAGGCTCTTGGCAATGCCCTACCCACCCACCTGGCAGCTGCTACTATTCCATATCACAAGAGACCAAGATAAACAGATCAGCTACCCAGAGACTGGGACGTGTGGAGCTGTGGGGGCTGCTAAGGAAAAGGGCAGCTTTTAGTAAAAGAGGGTTTACTTCCTGCTTACCGTGGAACATGTAGAGACGTGTTTCAATCACTGCATTGCATAAAGCATCTTTATCACAAGTCGATCTCTAAGAGTGCTTTAGTAGCAGAGTTCCTACGCGGAGATGGTGATGCAGGATCTCGCAGATATGCACTGCACACAGGTTTCACCTCTCAGCAGTGATTCTGCTGGTGGGTGCTGAGCCCTTAACATTCCCCGTGCCCCAAACAATGAAGAACAACTCTCCTTGGGTGTCATCCAGCACAGTGGATCTCAAACAAGTGACAAACAATAATCTCCAGACACTTTGTAAAAGGAGGAATTGTTTCTCCAACTGCATATTTACCAAAGCCTTATTCGCACTGCAGATACATCTGAAACTGCACCCAGTGACCCCACGCTTCCTTTGTGGCCACAGAAATGAAAATGAACCACTCTCTGGGAATCCAGTGGGAACATTATTGATCTAGTCCCAAATCTTCATTTTCTAGATTAAAGAGTTGAGGCCTGGAGAGCAGGTTACCTTGCGCAAAGACACACAGCTCATGGGTTTCCCAGTAAGGACTGACTTCCTAACAGCAGATAATGACCTTGATTTACCTTCCTTACAATAAGTTAATACAGCAATTCAGATGCCCCCCACCCCCCAACCCCATGTTCTCTGGTTCTGAGAAAAATCTGAGAATTCAATATCCTAAAAAATATTCAACTAAGAAACCTTAAAACATGTTATCTTCTTTGAACGTGTCATGATCTTGTCTTTCCATTATGGAGGATTCATAACGTGCCTTTCTGTCAGAAGGATCTTAGATGTGGAAAGTAAAAGCCTGTGGTGTTTCCACCTGTGCCCCACTCTTTAAACAACCTGACTTTACCTTATGCAAGTACCAAGGTGTGGCGAGGGGAGTTGCGGGTGACCGCCATCCCAGGTTGCCTCTGTCTGTGGGGTTCACAGGAGACCCCAGCTGCCCATTGAGGCAGAACCCAGGTGCGGATACCGTCTCTGTCAGTCACAGACATGCAGCCCGCGTGACCCTGAGCAATGACTTAAGCTGCCTGGCCGCCTCTTTGGAGGAGGGACACATTCCCAATCCAGGGGCTTAGGGGACTTAGGTGGTTTATGTGGAGGGGACTGCCATCCACTGAGTGCTCTAGGCGAGGCATCCCTGGCATTCTGAAGGGAGGCGTCTTCTCACTGAGATTCTGTGGGATTTTGGATAAAGAGGCCATGAGGGGAAAGTTATTCAATTATGCATTTTAAGCAACTTAAAACACTTACAAAAACTGCTTTTTGTTAGGAAAGAGAATGATGTTTGGCACTTCAGGATACAAAACCACATCCCTCATACTGCCATTCTCTATCCAAACCACCAACACAGTGATGTGAGGAGACGTTAGTGCTCCCTGTGAAGGAACGGGCCTTTTCTCCCGCCCTGGTTTCAACTTGGCTTGTGCAAAGTAAAGATGTTTCACATTCATGCTCCTCACAGGTTGCTGTGGTTGTGTGAAAAGTGCCGGTTATCAGTTAGTTGTGGGTAGTTGAAATCTTCAGACGGAATGAGGTGGGAAGGGAAGGAAGGTAGGAAGGGAGGAGGAGGAGCAAAGAGGGATCCAGAAAGGGAAGAGTGAGATGGGAAAATATGAGCATCTCCTTCAGAAACATCTTCCTGATTTAAAGAAAGGACAACCACGTTGGGCGTGATGGCTCACACTTATAATCCCAGCACTTTGGGAGGCTGAGACAGGTGAATCACCTGAGGTTGGGAGTTCAAGACCAACCTGACCAACTTGGAGAAACCCCATCTCTACTAATAATACATAAATTAGCTGGGCATGGTAGCACATGCCTGTAATCCCAGCTACTCGGGAGACTGCGGCATGAGAATCGCTTGAACCCGGGAGGCAGAGGTTACAGTGAGCCGAGGTCATGCCATTGCACTCCAGCCTGGGCAACAAGAGCAAAACTCCATCAAAAAAAAAAAAGAAGAAGAAGAAAGGACAACCAATGAGTCTTCACCAGTTTTTGAGGCAGGCTGAGGGGATATTGGAATGTGCCGTGTGATTTACTGGGTTGGGTTGGGATGTGCTGGGTTGGGTTGGGATGTGCTGGGTTGGGTTGGGATGTGCTGGGTTGGGTTGGGATGTGCTGGGTTGGGTTGGGATGTGCTGGGTTGGGTTGGGATGTGCTGGG